>NC_052162.1:13242273-13555387 GCF_902713615.1 Scyliorhinus canicula
TGGGACTTTCGTAGTTATGTATGTACACCATTGTTCTCGAGGTACTCAGGGCGAAATTCTCCGCCCCCCACGACGGGTGGGAGAATAGCGGGAGGGCCTTCCCGACATTTTTCCCGCCCTCCCGCTATTCTCCCACCCCCCCGCCGAAGTCCCGACCCGAATCGCTGCCGCCGTTTTTTTACGGCCGGCAGCGATTCTCAGCTGTTCGATGGGCCGAAGTCCCAGCCCTTTCCGCCGTTTTCACGAACGGCAAACACACCTGGTCTTGCCGTTCGTAAAAACGGCGTCACCAACTCGCTTTTTATAACCATGGCACCGATTGGCATGGCAGTACCACGGCCGTGCCAAGGGTGCCATGGACCAGCGATCGGTGGGCACCGATCGCGGGCAGCGGGCCCGATGCCCGCGCACTACTTGTCCTTCCGCCGCCCCGCAGTATCCATTCGCGGGGCGGCTGAGGGGCAACCCGGCCCGCGCATGCGCGGGTTTCGCGCAAAAACGCGATGACGTCACCCGCGCATGCGCGGGTTGGAGTCTTCCAAACTGCGCATGCGCGGCTGACGTCATATGACGCGTCAGCCGGCGCTAACTCCGGTAAGTGGGCTTAACGATTTTCGTTAAGCCCGTCTTGCCGGAGCCTACGGCGTCGGGCTGCTAGCCCCGACCGGGGACCAGAATCGGTCCCCCGTCGGGAAGGGGCGCGCTGCCGTAAAACCCGCCCGGGTTTTACGGCAGCTTTACGATTTCTCCCGTTTTGGGAGAATCTCGCCCTCAGTTTCCATAAAGTGCAAGCATTCTGGAAAATATGGGAAATGTGAGAGAACCCAATAGCTTGGAGCAGATGGGGCTACAGAGTGTCTGCCTCACATTAAATACTCTGATCGGCAGTTATTAAACATGGACCTTCCAAATATTAATGACTTATGATTCAACATTTTCAAAATGCTTTCAATCAAATTTTTATAAGTTAATTTATCTGGCAAAATATTGAAATAAAACGTATTTGCTGTTTACAGGGTAATGTTGTACAAGAACAAAAATAATATGACGAGATATAAAATCTACTAAATTTGCAAAATTAAAACATTTATTGACGGATTCTAGCTTTGTTTTTATCAAAAAAAAACTTCGTCTTGTCAACAGATCTTCACAAATTCCAACAGTTGTACTGCAATACATCTATTTAGCAGTTAGATTAGTCTATGCATTTTAATTTAGAACTTGTCTTGTTTAAATGAATCCAAAGCCAATATTTTCAATTTTTTATAAGTACAGGATGAGACAGCTTGTAAAATATTTAGTTGTGCTTGTAATAATTAAATTGAATCATGTCCAACAGAACAGAAAATCAACATCTGGAGTATAATTTAGCAAGCCCTTGCTGAATATTATAGAGCATGCTTGAGAACGATTCTTAATCTCTCCTGAATGATGTACAGTTTAAACTCAGGCCAAACAGTCACCTCTGACAGCTGAAGTTCACCCTGCGGTGAGTATGAATGATTTTCTTCAAATAGTGGTTTTCCACACAGTTACTGGCTGAATGAGTCACGACCTGCAGCATAATGATAAACCGTGTATTGGAACTAAACAATCATTCCAACCAGCCTTGGTTAGTTTGATCACACTGGGCAGCAACTGACTTAAGTTCTCTTGCTTCAAATTTGTTTTAAAACATGACTTGACCTTGGCTCAGCAAATTCAATGGCTGAAATCTGAATATATGTGCCCCACAGAGGGTGGGAATATTTGGTGATGGTGTAAAATATTGGCTCTGGCTGGAATGCCAGTTTCCTAATGCTGCTCCTGGTACTGGCCATTTTCATCCGCATCCTTGATAATGGTCAATTAAGTTGGTTAAGAAGCTGATTAAGGACTCATTAATGGGGGCTGTTACAATTTTTGAAGAGGGGCATGGACTGCACATGTTGCCTGAGAGACACCAACAAAATGAAGTCGGTTAAATAGTGGGGGAGACCAGAAGAGGTTGTGAGAGTGTCTTGGAGACTGGAAGCCTCTGCACTGTTGAAGCTCTCCAATGCAACTCAATGCGTTGAATGGCAAGGAAATGCAATGCACCCCCTTAATGAGCACGTTGGCCTCCCAAATCACCATCTCCTCCATTAATGCCAATTCCCCCATGGCTGAATGCCACGCATTCTGCGATCCTGACCACAGCCCTCCTCCCTGGATATGATGACCTGAAATAAAGGAATGATCTGGACCCACTCTCAGGCATTTCTAAAAGCCTATTTCAGGCAATGTGGGTATCATTGTCTTGGCCGGAATTTCTCACCCATCCCCATTTGTCCTAATTGGTGGTATGTTGCCTTCTTGAACCCCTGCAGTCCATGTGGTGTAGGTACACCCACAGTGCTGTTAGGAAGATGATTCCAGGATTTTGACGCGGCGACAATGACGGAATGGCAATATATTTGCAAGTCAGAATAGTGAGTGGCTTGAAGGAGAATATGTAGCAGGTGGTTTTGCCATGTGCCTGCTGCCCTGTCCTCCTTGGTGGTACAGGTCGCGGGTTTAGAAAGTGCTGTCTAAGGAGCTGCGCCTATTCTCTGCTTTAGCTCAATTGGCTGGACAGTTGGTTTATGATGCAGAGAAAGGACAACAGAGGGGGTTCAATTCCCATACTGGCTGAGGTAACTCATGAAGGCTCCGCCTTCTCAACCTTGCCCCTCGTCTGAGGTGTGGTGACCCTCAGGCGAAATCACCACCGGGAAAGCATCATCTGGAATGATGGGTGGGATTCTCTGGCCGCGCCCACTCAGCGATGGGAAATTCCCTCCCGATGTCAATGGTTCCCGTCCCGCCCATGACGATCTTGCGGCGGGCGGGATGGAAGAATCCAGCCCTATGGCTACCATTCTTACTCACTATTTGTTCTTCTGCAAGAACAAAAGAGTGTTAAGAAACTGCTGTCCTCTGACATGTATTGTTCATTTGAGGCTGCCAATTTTGTCTTCGAGAGCAAGCGTAATGTGGCCACACAAGCTAAGGCAATGGAGGTGCGTATTCCAACAGCATGTAGGCCCGAGTATTGCATTTAATGTTTACTAGACCCAGTTGAGTCACTGAGCTCTGTATCGTGATGCATCTCTCGGAGAAAACAAAACCCAGCAGTGTGGGTAACAGCGGTGTTTGGTGATTGGGCTGTGGGAGACTACGCTCCGGCACGCGGTTAATACTGGGGAGACCCGAAGAGCACACACGCATACATATGAGATACTCTGGTTTGGCAGCAACTCACATGGCGCATGAACACGCACAATTGCCTCGCTAAGAAAATATAAATAGCCATTCAAATGCAGACAAAAGAAAAATAGCAGGAAGCCCCGACGGGCCACTTGAAGATCAAACAGTGCAGAGACTGAATTAAAGAATTATGACGGAGAGTACTGGCCAAACTGATGAAAATCATTGAGAGACGAGCTGAAAAACCTCGGCAAAATTCATCTCTAATCATTTCAAAGAAGCTTCCCTTTGAAAGGTACACATTCCTGAATCCTTGATCACGCACCATCCGAGCACTGATGATCAAGATGGTGATGGCCATTGTTGTGTTCACTGACCTTGTTCTTGCAATGATTCACACAGAACTGTTGGTGACTTAACTAGAATGACGATTTATTGATTAACACGTGGTAAGGTAACAAACAGAATGCTACACAGACTTTGTTAGTTGAATCCTCTGGGAGCTCATGCTATCTGTGACTGTCCTGTTGTCGGCCTTACAACCAACTAGCAGGAGTCGGATGTCACATGACCGATGTCTGGCACAGATTTGGTACAGATTTAACTAATGCGTCCAACATGATATGCCTGCTAAGTGTGTCCTTTGTGCACAGCTCATTGTGCCTCCCCAATAGGATCACCCGCTGATTGTCTGGGCTCTTGTTAGCTTTTTTCAAGACTGGCTTCCGTGTCGGTCTTTTGTGCCTTATCCTTTCGATGCGATGCCTTTGAAGGCCGGTATCCTTGTCGGCCATATCTGCGACCCAGTTTTGTTCATAACATTTTGTGATGCTTTTTGCTGCTGCGTTGTTGTGTGCTCTCTGGCATCACCAGCTTTTTCCGTGTCTTCACGTGATGCTTTTGGCTGCTGCTGTGTCTCTGTGCACTCTGGCCTGTCGGCCATATTGTCGATGTCTTCTGGCTTGGTGTCACCAGTGGGACTCTCGGTGTCTCCCACTCTCCTTCTCTTCCTCTTTTTTTGTTTTGAGAACGATCCTGTGACCGATTTTTGTGACTTTGTTTTGCTTGAGTTTGGTATCTTGCCTCTGGCCTTCGACATGGGAGCACCAGTGTGTGGATCGTCGGTTGGGACTTCCCGTGTTGGCGTGCTTCCGAGGGACTGTGTGGCCGTGGCCAAGTCTACACCCTCAGTGGTTGGCTGCAGAGAATCGTACTCTGGTGTCTGGGTTGGATCCACATCCCTAATGTTGGGTGCTGGCCCTAAATCGGGTGTTTGAGCCCCAAGTGATGGCTCCTCGTCACTTGAAATCACAAAACAGATTTTCTCTGGTCCTGAAGAACCAAGTGATGGCTCATCCTGGTCTTGCAATATTAGTTTTAATAGCTCATCCTCAACTTGTAATAGGATATACATGTCATCCGTCGCTGTGAACCTGCATACCAACTGTATACCATCTGCTTCTTTAACTCATCTTTTGGTGCAATGGCCTCGAGTATCCGGGTGTCCACTACCAGAACAATTGCAGAGGCCGGAGACGATTCACCGTGTGCCTCTGAAGCCAGTTTCTCCAAAGTGCAAGTATGTGTTCATGCAGGAATTGATCTATTTTTAAAGCAACAGCGAGTCTTGCTGCAGAACTGTCATCGAACACCTGAATCGGAACAGCAGGGAGAGTGAAGAAGTTGAAACAAGAGGCATTCAGCACAGTTTTCGTGACTGCTTTATGAGTGGGCCGATTCTCATGCGACTGCTTCATTCTAATGGTTTTCATTGTGACATTTCTTCTATTCCTCCAGTGGGTGTGGCAGCCTGTGCACCCCGTGATTGTAAATACTGAGAAGCCTGCCCCATCAGGCCGCGGCTCCGGCTGGTATGTTTTTGCAAGTGCCTCATTCGTGAAGTACTCATTTGATTCAAACTTGAACTCCAGAGTAAAACTCATTGGCTGTCCTGGATCTGAGAAGGTTGTGGCAACGACTTGTAGATGCTTTAATATGGGCTGATCATTCTCCTGTGTCACATGACTGAACATATCCTCATTTTCGAAGACCGCTAACCAGAGCTTTGTAGTGTTCTTTCGATCCTCCATCTCTATATCTGGTTGACCTTCCTCCACTTCCACTCTCGCTCGCATCTCATTGGATAATTGTGCCACTGTGTCGAGTTGCGAATCGCAGTAACCTATTGTCGGCTCGCTGGCTGGGACGTACAGCCACTCCACGAAGTTCAGGGTCCAACACGTATCTGCCCCTAGGATAGATTCACATTCCGTGGGCAGCACAGTAACACAGTGGTTAGCACAGCTGCGTCATAGCTCCAGGGCCCCAGGTTCGATTCCCAGCTTGGGTCACTATCTGTGCAGAGCCTGCACGTTCTCCCCGTGTCTACGTGGGTTTCCTCCGGGTGCTCTGGTTTCTTCCCACAGTCCAAAGATGTGCAGGTTAGGTGGATTGGCCAGGCTAAATTCTCCCTTAGTGTCCCAAAAGCTTAGATGGGGTTACTGGGTTACGTGGATAGGGTGGAGGTGTGGGCTTAGGTAGGGTGCTCTTTCCAAGGGGCGGTGCAGGCTCGATGGGCCGAATGGCTTCCTTCTGCACTGTAAATTCTATGTTTCGCGCCCACAATGGAAAACAGTATGATGTGTCTTCTGTTGTGTCACCATACTTCGAGTTCGCATTCCCCATTGTCTCAAACTCATTTCCATTCTCGTCTATCAGCATTGTTGGTTGATTTCGGACTTTTGGCGGAGCTCACAGCCCACGCAAATTGCACAGACTGAGGAGGTTTGCCCTCGCTCCTGTGTCGAGCTTGCATTTTATCAGTGTGTCAATCAGCACAGTGTTCTTCAAACTCCGGGGCACGACCCACGGGTGGGTCGTGGACGGGTGTCGGGAGGGTCACGGAGCCGTCCTTTGTGGCGCTCCCGATCGCGCAATACCCGCACAGTAGCCAGCTTTTAATAACGCCGGCTGCAAGTGGCCTTTAAAATGGGCGCAAACACGTAAAGAAAATTCGGCCGTATTGCACATGTACGCCCGATCACTGCATGCGCAGTGTGGCCATTATGTTTTTAAACGGTCACAACTTTTTGTTTTACAAGTTCGGGGGGATTTATTCATTTTATTCATTTATTTTATTCATTTATTTAATTCATATAATTTTTCTTTCTTTCATTTATTTTATTATTTTATTATTTTTGAGAAGTTCCAGGGGGGTTTTATTTGATTAAATTTTACAGGACAAAAGTGCAGAACTTTGGACAGATGGAGACTCCATACTTTCCGACACCGGAAGGCTTCACCTTCATCCAACAGTTTCCATTGGAGGAGTGTGTACGAGGACCAAAACGACCGAAAAACCATTTCCTCCATTTTTATCAGCAGCAAACAAGGTAAGAGAAAATGGTGGGTTGCTCAGGTCGGCCGGGTTGGGTCCCGAGGGTTGGCCGGTTGGTAAAAATGGGTCCCCGGAAAACAAGTTTGGAGAACACTGATTTAGAATCACTGGAATGGTCTGTCTGTTTTCGACGGTATCAGCTGGATAATCACTGTTGTTCCAACTGGTCATTAAGACTTCTCCCTCTTTTGTATTCAGACTCTTTGCGACTTTTGTTGAAATTAGATCAACGAAAAATAATTCATCAAGGGGCATCTCATGAACTGCATTGATTGACCCCGTTTGGTCCACTGTAGGGCGTGAAAACCATTGTTTCACAAAATGATTTATACTGCCACACCTGGAACATACATTTCCATATGCTGGACATTGCCATGGGCCATGTCGGTTGCCACGTTTCTGGCATAAGATAGTGGCTCCTTTCGGCCTCTCAAAATGGTCACCCGCACCGAGATCACATTTATTTTTCGACTGCGTCACAGTGCTTATGATGGCAGCGTTTCTTTTGTTGAGCGTGCTGTGCAGTCCGCTCACTTGCATTGATATGATTTTCTGATTGAAGCTCTTCTTTCTGGGAACGTGTACTAAATGTGTCACATTCACATGCTTCATTTCTTTTCAGAAAGCAAAATCGATCAAAGTACTTTATCGCCCCATCGTAGCCCTTGCTCTCCTCTTCGCTATCACAGGCGCAGGTATTGTATAGTTCTGATGCTTGAGGACCAGCTACCATGAGCAGCAATGCAATAAACCTCTCGCCAGGCTATGTCTGAAGAAAGGGCAACAATATAGAATCCGAATTGCTGCTTAAAAGCACACCAATTATTTTCTATTTTACCGGAAAACTGAAGCTGGTGGGGTGCCTTTAAACCTTCCACCTCTAACTTCACCATCATTTACTGCGTTGAGTTGCAAATAGCCACAGTTCACCAGGTCGGCGGAAGAA
Organism: Scyliorhinus canicula; assembly: GCF_902713615.1. Classification (NCBI taxonomy): domain Eukaryota; kingdom Metazoa; phylum Chordata; class Chondrichthyes; order Carcharhiniformes; family Scyliorhinidae; genus Scyliorhinus; species Scyliorhinus canicula. The sequence continues at coordinate 13,249,824 of NC_052162.1, forward strand.
TCTTCTCTTTTCGTTCTTCGGCCTATTTCGCCCCATCTTTTCTGTTGTTACCTTTAAATGTCCTCCACGCCTGGTACCATGTTGTGTTCTGTGACCTTGTCCTTGCAGTGATTCATACAGAACTGCTGGTGACTTAACTAGAATGATGGTTTATTGATTAACACTTGGTAAGGTAACAAACAGAATGCTGTACAGGCTTGGTTACTTGAATTCTCTGGGAACTCAATCGATGTGCGACTGTCCTGTTGTATGCCTTACAGCCAACTGGCGAGAGTCGGATGTCTAATGACCAATGCCTGACGCCACCTGCTGGTTGGAGGTTGCATTGCTAACTGTATACAATATTATTCACAGGCATATCACCACAGCCATGTGCAACATATCACACCTTGATGCAGAATTTCAGGCATCAACTTTGTGCCCACATTGACAGAAGTGGCTGGAATGATTTGGGTGTGCAATGAGATGACAAAAGAAAAAGGCAATGGCTGACATTTTCCAGGGTCAACGATGGGGGTGTGAACAGGAAAATCCAGTGACAGTGGCAGGATCGGAAGATCCCGCCGCCAGCCAATAGTAGGCTGCCTCCACCATGCCAACGGAAGGGGGTGGGGAAGGAAAATCCCACTTCTGATTTCTCCGCTAAGAGGTGAAGAATTGGAAAATATTTTTAAGAGATTTAGGCCTGTACAAGACATCTAAGACTCAGCAAAACATTCTCCAATTACTTACTTCACGCTCAGGAAGAGTGCAATATATTTGTTGCACCGAGCAAGAAGCAAATGAGACAATTAATCAATATTGCACATGATCGAAGCTACGAGCAAGTTGGGCAGATGGTAGTGCAGTGTAATTTCACTGGACTGGCATTGCCCAGGGCCAGGCTAATGCTCTGGGTGCATGGGTTCAAATCTCACAATGGCATCTCGAATCGAGATATGAAAGCTTGCCAACTGTCATCGGTTGTTTTAAAAACCCATCTGGTTCACTGATGTCTTCTACGGAAGATATCTGACGTCCTTACCGTCTGGCCTGCATGACTTCCATTGACTCTGAACATGGCCTCTGAAATGGCCCAGGAAGCAGCTCTACGGGCAACAGGGCAGCAATGTTGCCAGAAATGCCCACGTGGCATGGAAGCATTTCGGAAAAATTGCAACTTATGTGATGTTGGATGAGAAAGCAAAACACAAATGACTGGTAACTGCACTGGAAAGCAATCCAGAAAGCTGGCTTTGCCGGAATTAACAAGCCTTTCAGAGTGCAGAATCACACTTCAAATTCAACCTCCTGTGAATGGTATCCATCGCTCACGTGCCGGGCATCAACCTGCAAAGCAAAGACAGCAAACTCACAGAGAGCACCACGACTTGCCCAAGCACGGTGGCAAATGTTTATCGACAGCAGACACAGCAAACAGCGTAAATATTGTGGAAAGCTCAACCCTGTTGCTGCATTTGTTGCTCATCTGTAAAGTCAACTGTTAAGACCAAGAGGAGAGGGTGCTGATGTACGTGTCGTACATCAAGAGGGCAAAAGGAAGGATAGAATTGGATGACTCTAACTATACTTTTGTGCCATGTATGGCATTTACTTTAGGCTGGGATACCGTCATAGATACAGGAACAGCTGTAACATCATTGTTGGTGTCAGTCTTCAATGCAGTGAAATATTATTCGCAAACATCAAGCCCAATTTAGACATTGACATTTCAGATGTTAAATGAGAAAACACTGGATATCACATACTCGTGAGAGGAGCCATCCACCATACCTGGGCAATTATGTTACATGACAGGATTCAATCAATGAACAAATCTTTCAACTTACTGTACAGACTTACGAACCTACATAAGAACATACAAATTAGGAGCCGGAATAGGCCATTCGGCCCCTCGCCACTGCTCTGCCATTCAATAGCATCATGGCTGATCTGATTGTAACCTAAACCCCACATTTCTGCTGACCCCCGATAACCTTTCACCCCCTTGTTAACCAAGAATCTACAGAGCTCAGCCTTCATAATATTCAAAAACTCTGCTTCCACCTGAGTTCCAGAGATTCACAGCCTCTTGAGAGAAATAGGTTTCTCCTTAAATGAGCAATCCCTTATTTTTAACAGTGACCCATAATTCTCGATTACCTGATAATCCCCTCCACACCCACCCTATCAATACCCCTCAGGATCTTAAAGGTTTCGATCATTGGACGTGACACAATACAAAACTGCACCACTTTGTTAGATGCAAATTCAAACCCTCAAATTGACCTTACACATCAAACACTCAAATTACTTTTAAATAAAGGTGGAGCTGGGAAAAGATCATTGATGTAATAGATGAAATGTTACTGGGAAAGTTAAATGTTCAAGTTACATGTTAGTTAATTGTTACATTTGTAAATAAACCACAAAAAACTGTGAAATAGAAAACTTGCCCGGGATTCTCCCCTACCCGGCGGGAAGTCTCCGCACCTTTAGGGGCCAAGCCCTCACATTGAGGGGCTAGGCCCATGCCGGAGTGGTTCCCGCTCCGCCGGCTTTGGCGCCACGCCAGCCGGGGCCGAAAGAACTTCGCCAGCCGGCGTAAGTCTGCGCATGTGCCGGAGCTTCAGCAGCTGCTGACGTCATACTGGCGCATGCGCAGGGAGGGGGTCTTTTCCCCCTCTGCCATGGTGAAGACAATGGCGAAGGCGGAAGAAAAAGATTGCCCCCATGACACAGGCCCGCCCGCCGATCGGTGGGCCCCGATCGCGGGCCAGGCCACCGTGGGGGCACCCCCCCCCCCCCCAGGGCCCCGGTGCCCGCCAGCGCCGCCAAACCCACCGGTCAGGTAGGTGGTTTAATCCACGCCGGCGGGAGAGGCCTGTCAACGTGATTCCTGCCCCCGCCGAATCTCGGGTGGCGGAGAATTCGGGACACGGCGGGGGCGGGATTGACACCGGCCCATGCCGATTCTCTGATCCGGCGGGGGTCCGAGAATCCTGCCCCTTGTTCTGGAAATTCAAACAGTTTCTTAGTAAAAAAATATATGCCTCTCATTGACCAAGGAGGGATGTCAGTGTATTGTTCATTTAAGGTCACCACACTTGTTGCATGGAGCATGTCGCCCCTGAAATATGGAAATAAAGGCCTGCATTACAACAGCAGGTAAGCCCAAGTATTTTATTCAAAGTTTACATACTCTTATGGCCAATAGCAGCTGTTCCTATTCAATGGAAGCTGTATATGTTTCAATGGTTAGTGATCCTCAGTAGGTCTACAGCTCCAAGCCATTCTGAGGGATCACTAAATGCCCTGGTCACACACGCTGTCATGTTCAGGGGCAGCATGCACCCTGAGGCTCCTCAGCTGGTGTGTCTGCTGGAAGGTGAATACCGATACACCTGTCCTGAGGGTTGGGGGTTGCCCTCTAATACTCGAGTGTATTAGGTCATTGAGCTTTCTTCAGGTGACACATCTCCTGCTGACTGCCTGCTTTCTCTGGGTGGGCGTCTCCCCCGCCACCCTCTGGGAATAGGACCACCTTCCTCTCCTTCACGGTCCCTCGCACGATCTTCAGATCCACATCGAAGAATCTAATGGCCGCCCTATCCAGGGTTCCAGCCTTCTGACTCTACCGAGGCATGGTGGAATTCAGGTCTCCTGTGATCTTTCACTCTGCATGAACTGCAGTGAAATCAGGCCCACACTCGAGTTCCTGTCCCCGAGGCTGTTAATTGGCCTGTAAATCCAACTCCATAGCAATTAAAGGGTGCCTCCCCCCTCGCTCCCCCCCCCCCCCCCCCCCCCTCCTACCGTGAAACTCAGGCCCTTTTTTTGTTTCTACCCTGGGGTCTCTTCATGACCTGCAAATGGTGCCAACCTCTGGTTTTGTGTCCCTGCAGTGAAAATCTAGCCCTAATTCTGATGAGAGTTGCAGGGTCAGTGAGGGGAGACTTTGCTCTGAATGAGACAGGGACCCAGTGAGTATATTTGGGAATTTGGTTCCATGTGGGAATTTGGTGCATCGTGGAAAAGAGGATTTTTTGATAAGGTTTACAGCAAGAAGTGCACTTTAGAATAGAGTGCTGGGAGCTGGGCAATTAAGGGAGGTGGGGAGAAGTGAAATAGGTCTCTTTTGCTTTTTGCTTTCTAACTTTCCCAGACATCAGGAAGTGATTTTAATCTGGTGCACGAGAAGAAGCTAATTATTTGGTGAGCATCTGGTAAGTGACTAAGGTTTATTCTATTCCTAAGGTTCAGAATAGTCCAGGAACTGTGGGAAGGTTAATAAAATATAGAAAAACAAAGGCTAAATATAATTGAATAAAATATGAAATAGTTCAATGGAACAGATTGAGGTTGGCAGGACAGGTGAAGCGTCACAGCTGCAGCATGTGGGTGCTCCCGGTTGCCTGTCTGATCCAGGGAAAACATGTCTGCATTAAGTCTGAGTTTCAAGCAGCTTCAAGTAGTTTATGAACTGGAGGCTGAACTACAAACACTGCGTCAGGGAGGGGAAATGAGACCTGGATTCTTTGTACTGGGGGCAGTTACACTTCTTAGGACAGGGTGGTCTGATTTTGTCAGTGGTCAGGGATGGGAGGGTTTGACTGCGAGTGAGGCAGCTAAGGGGATTCAAAGGGTAGGAACACACGGGGCAGGAGTCTCAGCCAATTGTCCAATGGGATTGATTTTTTTTTCGCCTTGTGTGGATGAGAGTGGGGTCTGCAATGTGGATGAGCTAATTGACCGTGGCGCCATGGTACAGGAAGCTTTTCAACTGGGAGGGTGGGGGGGGGGGGGGAGGAATGTGGTGGTAGGAGGGAATAGAAGGATTGTTCTCTGCAGCAAAGTGCATGAGTCCAGATAGCTGTGTTATCTTCCTTGTGCCAGGGTTTTGGACATCTACTCAGGGCTGGAGTGTAATCTGTTTTTGTGATGTTAATTGTGGGATTAATATTGACCAGGGCTCCAGGGGGAACTCCCTTGTTCATCTCTGAAATAGTGCCGTGGGATCTTTTATATCTACCTAAAAAGTAGGTGTGTACCATCTCGTCTGAAAAACAGCACCTGTGACAGAGCAGCACTCCCTCGGTACAGCACTGGGAGATCCGCCTCGATTTTACCAGTGTCCAAAGCCTCAACTACCAAGACTCATTTATTATTCAATTACTGTTTCTGGGACGTTGCCCAATTAGTAGCTATCTTGACATGCATTATAATCGCAACTACTTCAACAATAATTCATCAAGTGTGAAGCGCTTGGCATCATTCAAGGATGTGAGAACTGTAGAACAAATGCAACTTCACTCCTTCTCAAACTGAGAAAGCTCCATTCCTCTGTGACATGTAGGAAAATGTGGCTTAAATAAAGAAATAAGGCTTACAGACTGCAGAGTTCCCAGCCTTTTCTCTTTTAGTAGCTATGCTGTGGAGATGTCGGCGAGCACAGTAAGAAGTTTCACAACACCAGGTTAAAGTCCAACAGGTTTGTTTCAAATCACTAGCTTTTGGAGCGCTTCCTCAGGTGAATGGCAGGCTAACCTACTAACCCCCTTTTATTGTCCCACCCCTACACAGGCACACAAGACAGACAAACACAGAGGGGTGGAAAGGGGTAAAAATAATAAGGATTAAGGTGAAAATGGTTGAGTCCTTGCTTTCGATGTTGAATTCTTTGCTGCAACCTTTTCTCTCTGCATGCTGATTGATCCAATCCACCGATGTACAGTCTTCCAGCAGAAACATTCATTTAGTACTCACAGGCAGTAGAAGTTCATCTGGAGGGACAATTTAGCCTTTACTTAATTGGGCCTTCAACTCAAAGGTTCACCTTCGTAGCTTTATTTTTATTATTATTTAGCGAATGAATATCCCCGATAGTCTACTCACTGGCTGAGTTTCAGGTGATTAATCTGCCACTTAGTCTGCAGAGGGGACACTCTTCGGTAATGTGCAGCTTTGTTTGTGTCTTCCACGAGTGTGTATGTGCTTTGTATGGAGATCCCAGCAGTGGCGGTTGTTTGCCAAGGGGCCCAGGCCTGTGTTCAATCTCTTTCGCAAGAATCGTGCCACCGTGGTAGTTTGAAGCTTGTGATTGGGCAGATGGGGTTCATCACAAGGGACAAGTGACTTTCTATGTTTTCCACTCCTACAATTAAAGTAAGGCTCCTTTACTCCCACACTCTAATCCCATTGTAACAAATGCCATCACGCCATTTGCTTTCCTAAATGCTTGCTGTACATGCTTGTTAACTAACCTGTCAGATGCCAGCTAACAATTGAGATTCTCTCATTGTCACTATTCCCTCTTGCCTCCCCAACCTATTCGTCCCTCAAGATCAATGTCTAATCCATCCTTGCTGCTCACTCACACCCACTACAAAGAAAGCAACCACATTCCCAGTCATGACCCAGGATCTGGGTTTGCTTCATTTAAAGTGCTTCCCGCAATCTTTCTAAGACAGTACAAGCTCAGATAAGTGCTGTAGGGAACGCAAAGCCTTTTGCAGATCACGGCCAGGAGTATGGTGATAGCTTTTTTTTCTCACGGGGACAGAATTCCACCAACTACTCTCTTGGAACTCAGCCAGGAGCTCTGATTTTGTTATTTAAAATGCAACATGCTTATAAAGTAATTGTCAACGCGGAGTCAGCAGTTTCAGTGAATGTGTGCACTAAGTGCTTTAAATAATTGAATGATGATTCCAAGCCAGTGCTGGAAAGAGCCATTGTTAAACCTCCTCAAAGGGCAATCGGGAAGAGTTACAGTCTCTGGTTTCTTTCGTCAATTCCTCTTCTTACCCCCAAATACGAATATAAACCAGATTGCTCCCCAACCCTGCAACTTTCCACACTTCCAGTGGTTCAATATCAACCCCAAAGACCCCTCTCCCCCGTTACAGAATCTCTAGCCCCATCTCACACTTCGGTATTTACATACTTCTCCCATACCATGTGATCCCCTTAGCAACATTCCCGGTCCACAGCTCTTCTTTCTTGCACCCTCTTCCCAACTGCTCCCAGAGTTCAGGACTCTGCTCGCAAACACCGCCATTGTGTTACTAGACCACCAAAGCACGACTCTCAGTGCTCCCATACCTTGCAAGTTGGCCTGGATCTGCCCTTAACTCTGGTCTACAATTGACTCCAGGCCCACAGCAATGTGATTGAATTTTAACGACCTTCAGCTATGAAAGCTGAGAAAAGAGACATTGCTGTCGGTTTCCTTTGCCTGGTGACTTTGAATTATTTATCAAATTGAACGTCGTGTCATTTTAAGCCCCTATAATCCATCCTCCATACAAATCAGTGATGCAACATTCAGATTCCAGCTCTACTGCACATTTTTTGGCTTTGTAAGAGAGATATTTCATCACTTTTGTTCCAATCAGAACGTCAGAATCAAAGTAGCACTATAATTTGCATTCTTATTGTAACCCTATTCAACACCTGTCATTCCTTCCTTTATGTGACAAATTTCGATGAACAGAGAGTACACAGCTGACCTTTTACAATGCAGCAAACTTTTGTTCATCCCCAGTCACCCTGGGTGCATTCCTTTCAAAGGACTTGCATTCATCTTTCATCCAGAACCGTTACTTGAGTTCCTTCAGTGGTTAAGAGCAGACTGCTGGATGCAATACATGCAGAAGTAGAATCTCCAGCTCAAAAACAATGACAAAACGGACAGGACCAATTATGCCCTGCTGTAGAGAGTGAGACGCAGAGCTTGCAATGATCTGGCAGCTTTCACAACCAAAATGCTTGATAGCCATGACGTTTTATTAATTTAGAATATCCAATTCATTTTTTCCCAATTAAGGGGCAATTTAGTGTAGCCAATCCACCTACTCTGCATATCTTTGGGTTGCGGGGGCGAAGCCCACGCAATCACGGGGAGAATGTGCAAACTCCACACGGACAGTGACCCAGAGCCGGGATTGAACCTGGCACCTCGGCATCGAGTGGCGCTAACCCACTGCACCACCGTGCTGCCTCCATGACGCACTTTTGAAGTGTAATTATTGTTGCAATGGAGGAAATATAAGCATCATTGGCCAGGCCATCGTTTATTACCTGTCCTTAATTGAATTTGAGAAGTTGGTTGCTGTGCGGCCTTTTTGAACTGCCGCAGCCCACCTGGTGTAGGCAAACGTGCAGTGCTATTAGGAAAGGAGCTTCGGGTTTTCGATCCAGTGATAGTAGAGGAACGGTAATATAGTTCCAAGACAGGCTGGTGTGAGGTGGGGAACGTGCAGGTGATTGTGTTCCCATGCCTCTGCTGTCCTTGTCCTTCCAGGGTGGTAAAGATTGTGGGTTTGGCAGGTGCTGTCGAAAGAGCCGTGATGAGTTGCTGCAGTGCATCTTGTAGATGGTGCCCACTGCTACTAGTGTGAAGCAGTGGTGTAGGGAATGAATGGTTAAGATGGCGGGTGGGTTGCCCATCAAGCGGCCTGCATTGTCCTGGATGGTGTGGAGCTGCTTGAGTGTTATTGGAGCTGCACTCATCCAAGCAAACAGAAAACATTCAATCACATTCTTGGCTTGTGCCTTGTAGATGGTGGAGAGTCAGGAGCTGGGTTACTCGCCACAGAACTCCTCGTCTCTTGCCTGTTCTTGAGGCCTCAGTGTCTATATGGTAGTTCCCGATAGGCTTCTGGCCAATGCATCCCACTATAAGTTGATGTTGCCAATTTGTGCACAGGAAGATCTCACAAAGAGTAATGAAATAATTGACCGGATAATCCCCCTGATCCCCAAACTCACCTTCAGTGTCCTGGGAAAATTCCACTCATAGATTAATAGAATGGTCACAGTACATAGAACATAGAACATAGAACAGTACAGCACAGAACAGGCCCTTCGGCCCTCGATGTTGTGCCGAGCAATGATCACCCTACTCAAACCCACGTATCCACCCTATACCCGTACCCCAACAACCCCCCCCTTAACCTTACTTTTTAGGACACTACGGGCAATTTAGCATGGCCAATCCACCTAACCCGCACATCTTTGGACTGTGGGAGGAAACCGGAGCACCCGGAGGAAACCCACGCACACACGGGGAGGACGTGCAGACTCCGCACAGACAGTGACCCAGCCGGGAACCGAACCTGGGACCCTGTAGCTGTGAAGCATTTATGCTAACCACCATGCTACCGTGCTGCCCCCATGCTACCGTGCTGCCCCCATGCTACCGTACAGAAATAGACAATTCAGGCTTCAAAATTGTGCTAGCTCTCTGCTAGAGTAATTGAGTTTGTTCACTTTCCCATCCATTCAATGCAGCCCTCCAAAGCTTTTTCCTTCAGGTGCTTATTCAATTCCATTCTGAAATCCAAGATTGAGTCGTCTTTACAACCCTCTTATGCAGTGTATTCCAGGTTGTAAACACTTGCTGCACCAAAATGTTTTCCCTCATTAGGTCTGATTGACAGTATACCTTCGGTCAATGCATGAGCCAGGTTTCTGCGAGGAACTTGTTCTTGAAAATACAGAAAAATGTGTCATTTGAAACATGGAAGTCTGGCAATATCTGGTTTGAGAGGGTACAGGGAAAGATCCCACAAAAGGTTAATAGCAGCTGCAAAGAGCAGGGTTATAAAATGCAGATTCTTGATCACAAGCAGGTTTAGCAAACACATAGGTTTCATGTGGTAAGCTAAAACAATGGCTCACACCTTCATGGAATGTAACTATCTCAGGAAGCATCTGAAAAAGCATGGATGAGAGTTTCAATTGCATTAAGTGACAAATGTTTAAAACAGGCAAATCTTTCAAGTCATAACCAAGTTAAATTTTAGCGTACAGCTAAAAGCAAAGTTTCACACCTTAATTGAAATAAACTCTCTTAGTAAGCAGCTGGAAAGGATGGAAATGAAATGAAAAATGAAATGAAAATGAAAATCGCTTATTGTCACGAGTAGGCTTCAATGAAGTTACTGTGAAAAGCCCCTAGTCGCCACATTCCGGCGCCTGTCCGGGGAGGCTGGTACGGAAATCGAACCGTGCTGCTGGCCTGCTTGGTCTGCTTTAAAAGCCAGCGATTTAGCCTTGTGAGCTAAACCAGCCCCTGTGAGCTAAACCAGCCCATGGAAGATGCCCAGTCGAATTTGGTGTCAATTTTAAAGTGTAAAATTCTACGAACATCAAGTCAATTAAAAGAAATTGGAGACGACCTGTCTACGAGAAACATCATTTAAGTCAAAATCAAAGGCAAAGTTATGAGCTGGGGACAATTGGAAAATTAAACGATTCGAAATCACAGAAATAAAAGTAACACCTATTGAAACCAAAGCATTTTGTAATCAGATCTGAGAGGTGACTTTATGCCCAAATTGAATAATTAGTTGTATTAGAATGTTTACATCAAAGATACTTTTAACAATCAAAGGGAAATAAGTTAATTTACAATAAGGCTCTAAAAACTTAATAATTATTAGACAGAGAATATAAACCCAGGGAGCAGAAGCAGAACAGCAACAGCAACAGCAACAGGAGAGAAGGGGAGGAGAACTCAGAGAGAGAGAGAGAGAGAGAGAGAGCTTGGTCATGGGAAAGACAAGGCAAGCAGCCGAGTTTAAACAGCTATACATCTAAGGAAGGCTAGAATTTAAACAAGAGCCAGAGCCAGCTCTCACAGATCGGTGCATGGGAAAGATAGGACACAGCAACCGAGTTCACCAGCAAATACAACTCAAGAAGACCAGATTTTAAGAAGATCGATTGCCAAGGTGGGCCTGAAGGTTTCTACAACCAACCAGCAGCATCCAGAAGCAAGATCTTTTTACCTTTCTGTAAAGAAAGTGTTTGCAGCTTTTAAAAGAAAAAATATAATAATAAAAATAACTTAACCTGAAAAAGTGGTTATTAGCTTACTTCACTTCCTTAATAACGCAGGACCCAGGACATCAATGCTATTAAGGGGTAAGTAGATAAAATTCTTTGGTGAAGGTATGGGTTATACCGGGGGATAACTTGAAAAGATAGTTTGACCTGAATAGCACCCACAGAAGCCTGCATCGGAGTCAGGGAGTGAGAATCCCTGTTCACCATTTAGAATATCAACCTTTTTTTTGGTATAGGGGGCATTCTAAGAATAGTGGTGAGTTTTAACTTCAAACTGTAAAACCCCCTGTCTGTTCAAAAGTTCTTGTCGGATGGTCTGATTATAACACAATGGCCAGCTGCCGCTGACGTCAATGCCGGCGCATGCGCCGACCAGCGGAAGCCTTTCGGCCAGCCCTGCTACCGCCGGCACCGGGTGTTTGCGCCAGTCTTCTGGTGAAAACCGCTCCGGCGCGGGGCTGGCCCCCAAAGGTGGGGAGAATTCCACACCTTTGGGGAGGCGCGACCCCTGAGTGGTTGGCGCCACTCTCCTACTCCGGCACCCTCCGTCACGCCGGGTAGGGGAGAATGCCGCCCCTGATAATCGACTTCAGGAAGCGTAGTACGACGCACACCCCTATCTACATCAATGACTCTGAAGTGGAGATGGTTGGCAGCTTTAGGTTCCTGGGGGCCACCATCACCAACAGTCTGTCCAAGTCCACCCACGTTGATGCAACAGTCAAGAAAGCCCAACAACAACGCTACTTCCTACGGAATCTAAAGAAATTTGGCATGGCTGCATCAACTCTCACAAACTTATTCAAGATGTGCCATAGAGAGCATCCTATCTGGCTGCATTACAGCTTGGGTATGGCAACTGCTCGGCCCAACATCGCAAGAAACTGCAGTCTGGTGAACTCAGTTCAATGCATCACACAACCTTGCCACCCCGCATTGATTCTGTCTACACCGCCTGCTGCCTCAAGAAGGCAGACAGCATTGTCAGAAACCCCTCACACCTAGGATTTTCCTTCTTCCAGACCCTTCCATCAGGCAGAAGGTGCAGAAGTCTGAAGACCCGCACATCCAGACATAGGAACTTCCCCACAGCTACTGGACTCCTCAATGACTCTCCCTTGGACTGATCTGTTCCCCGTAAGAACACTATTCACAACGCCCTCTGCTGCTCTTGTTTGGCCCTTGTTCCGCACTGTAACCAGTCACTATTTGTTGATGAACCATTTGTCAGTGTTCTCTGTCGATTATTCTTTCGTCTACTCTGTACATACTGTGTACACTCCCTTGGCCGCAGAAAAATACTTTTCACTGTACTTCGGTACATGTGACAATAAATATCAATCAATCAATCAATAAAGAAAATAAAGAAATTGTTCTGTAGTTAAAAAGTGATTTACATTAAAAAGGTAAATCATACGTTGGTTTACAGAACAGGGTGGTAATCTTTGTAGCCACATTGATAGACTATTTGTCTCTTTATGCTCAGCTCATCGCTCAGTTGGAAATGGATACATTCTTGGTTATGGTAGTCCCTTGCTCAATAAAGACAATGCTTCAAGTGTTGGTTTAATGTTGAGAGTTAGCAATGGGAATAGAAGAGTGAATTGCTGAATTTGCTCTTTTGTGGTGATTCATCTTCACAATCCAGAAAGACTAGTGTGACACTAAATTGTAATATTTATACAGAAATAGGAAACTTTACCTCATCATGCTGAGTAAATGATTAGAAAATGTTTATATGTGTTTAGTGCCATTCACGTACTCAGGCTGCCCTATTTTGACCACATGCACAGCGAATTAATTACTTTTTTAAGATTATGATCACCATAGCATTATTTTGTAATTGTTTATATGATGCATGAATCTTTAGGAGTGCTAGAATATGGTGCCCTTTCCTATTTACTCATGAGAATATGGTGCTGAGCCACATAATAATAATAATCTTTATGAGTGTCACAGGTAGGCTCACAGTAACACTGCAATGAAGTTACTGTGAAAAGCCCCGAGTCGCCACATTCCAGCACCTGTTAGGATACAGAAAGGGAGAATTCAGAATGTCCAATTCACCTAACAAGCACGTCTTTCGGAACTTGTGGGAGGAAACCGGAGCACCCGGAGGAAACCCACGCAGACACAAGGGGAACGTGCAGACTCCGCACAAACAGTAACCCAAGCTGGGAATCGAGCCTTGCACCCTGGAACTATGAAGCAACAGGGCTAACCACTGTGCTACCGTGCTTGAACCGGTGCAATCCATGTAGTCTGTGTGGTACACAGGGAGGACAATTTGACCACATGGCAGCGAAGGAACAGCGATGTAGTTCAAACTCTGGCTGAGTGTGACTTTGAGAGGAACTTGCAGGTGATGGTGTTACCATGCGTCTGCCACCACCAGCAGGTTCCTCGCCAAGCCACACACTAGCCTGACTCAAAACAGTACCGCCGTTCATTCACTGTCTGGGTAAAATATCAGAAATACCTTCCAAACAACACTGTGGGTGTGCCTCCACCACATCGTCTACACCTTCTCAAGGGCAACTAGGGATGGGCAACAACGCATGCCTTACCAGGGCTTCCCAAAGGAACACTTTTTGAAAAGCCAACGGTGCGTGAGTGGAAAGATAAACTTTGAGATCATTCCCTGGCTACTACTGAATAAATAAAAAATAAAATCAGAGAGTGCTCGAAAAACTCAGCAAATCCAGCGGCATCTGTGGAGAGAGAAACGGGGTTAATGGACGCGGTTTAATGGCTTGGTCACGCCCGACCTGGTGGCAAAACGAGGTAGTTTAATCTCGCGAGAAGCCCAGGGACTAACTTAACTTAGCGCTGCTTAACACTAGTCCACACAAACGTGGGCCAAGCGTAACCACCCTGGGGTGGGGTGAGGTCCCTATGCCATTGGATACCCCCGGCTGGTGAGCCTCTGGACAGGGTGGTACCTTGGCACACCCCCTGGCACCAGGGCAACTTGTAATATTTTAGGTCTACCTGCGCAAGCACATGGGATTTCTGTTTAATGTATCGCCTGAGAGATGGCACCTCCTACCATGCTGCACTCCCTCGGTACTGTACTGAATTATCAGTCTGGACTGGAGATGGACCCATGAATGTCTGACTCAAGGCAAGAGAAGCATTGAGTGAAGCTGAAACTTATAAGAAATGGTTCAGTATTGTGGTTTTAAAAGAAAGGCCAGCATTTTACAGGCACTCCCTATTATTTTGCAGGCTGTTCGGCAGGTGTGGGGTGCAGTGAGGGGGAGGGGAATTCTGCAAAATTACCATGTGGCTATTCTGCCATCTTCTGCCCTCAAGCTATCTGCAATAATTGGCCACATACGGGCTGCTTCCCTCTCAGCTTCAATTCTAAGGCTAACACAAGGAGTTTGGGTTGGGGGAGAAACCTGGCAAGGCCACTCTCTTCAGCCCTTGGGCATGAACAGGCAGGAGCGTCCCTCATGGGCCACATTTCAACATTGGATACTCCTCCCCAAAGGTCTGCCCCCAATGTATGCTCCCTTCCCCCCCTTGGCCCCTCCCTCAACACCCGCACTGCCCTCTCCACAACCTCATAGGTCTCACCTTCCTTCTCCCCTCCCTCCCCCACCCCCTCTCCCTGCTGTGCGACTCCCCCCCACACACACTCAGCTGGTCCTAGATTCTGGGTCATCAAACCTGTCAACTGCTTATAATCTCAGTCCTGGCACGGCTGAGACTACAGAGCTTCTGGACAATCTGATAGACCTGCAGCTCTCCGAGATGGGACTTCCGTCCAAGGGATGGGCGTAAGTCATGATTCCAGTCAGTTAATAGTCAGAGTGTTCAATGGCTGTGGGGCTGCTATGCTGGAAATGGGTCTCCTAACGACACCATGGGTGGCAAGGTGGGGAACTGAGCCTCCCGTGAAACCCAGCACATAATCCTTGGCATGTGGAGCACTGGGCATGCCAGCATTTACCCTTCTTTCCTTCTTCAATCTCTTTTTTTTAATCATGGAAAAACAAAAAATTCTTCCTTCAAAAAAAGAAGAAAGAAAAAAACTTTCACCAAGTTTCTTTAAAGCTTCTTTCTCTTCTTTTTTTGTATTCCTCCAGAATTTCCCTGGGACCGGACTTCAGTCTTCTTACAACATTCTAGGCGGGAGCCATCCGATGTGGGACATCTCACCTACATCGCGCTCTGGCTTCGGGCCTGCTACCTCGACCTCCATTTGGCTCCGCCTCCGCTGCTCCGACCTCCGGGCGCGCTGGGCCCGACACCTCAGTGCCAGCCGCCCGACACCCACGCGGGGTTCCTCGCTGGTTTTCAAACCGGCCCCGCTTGATGCCCGGGACGGCCCCAAAGGCCGACAATAATCCGTGGAGGGGAGAGCGAAGAATCGGGGAAACGCCCCGAAAGCGCTGCCAATAGTGGCCACCGGTGGGAGCTCCACTCGTTGCGGCCGACCCGCTCGCAAACACCAACGGATGTCCGCAGGCCAGCATTTAATGCGTGTCCTTAATTTCCCCGGAGACGTGGTGGAGAGCTGCCTCCTTGAACAGCTGCAGCCCCTCTGGTGCAGGTAAACCCACAGTGCTGTTAGGCAGGGCATTCCAGTATTTTGACTGGGTGACACAACGGCTGATATAGTGAAGCAGCGGCTGATATAGTTTGAATTCAGGATGGTGTGTGGCTTTGAGAGGAACTTGGGAGGGCTGATTTTTCCTTGACCGATGTTTTTGTCCTTCTAGGTAATAGAGGTCTTGGGTTTGGGAGGTGCTGTCGAAGGTAACTTAGCAAGTTGCTGCAGTGCATCCTGTTGATGGTACACACTGGAGCGATAAGGTAGAATTACTATAAATAAACACACTTTAAAAGTATCCCTTTGCCACTGTCTAGCATGACCTAGTTTGTAAGGAATTGTAAACATTCGGTGATAGTCCAAGCAAGCAGATTATATACTTTTTCTGAGATACACGTTCTCCAGCTGTGACTCATAAGCAACTCTGACTTCTCAAAGCGAAATCATTTTTGAGAGAAATATTGGGTAGCAAGGAGTCATTATTAAGCAGTATTTCAATATTCAAATGACATCGAAGACAAGCCTCAGTACATCCATTATATCATGATATAAGTAAACAAATACTCTGGTTTTTAATGGAACAACCTTATTACATTTTTCTCTTTTTTTTGATCGTGACTGTCACTGGATATTAGCAATTGGAATGTAGATGACACCCAATGGCATGAACACTGAATGTTGCAATATTTCACAGAGTTTGAGCAAAAATCTACAATTGATTACTGGAAAATAACAAAGTCACAGCTCGCTGTCATTCAAGTGTGCGTTCTTAAGGTTACAGCTCTTTTCTTCGATTTTCTTAAAGTATAAGCAACATAATACAATCTTGTCAATTCCTTTGAAGATGTTCCGTTAAGTTTTCTGGCACAATTTAAGGTTTTGTTGCGCGACGCACCGAAGGAATGGAACATCAAAATAATTCCGACTCGCTCAAAATTTTGCTCCAAGATCGATTACCCATGTTTCAACTGATGACGCAACAGGGCCATGATGTGAATGTTGTATTATGAAGGATCAGGAGAATATCAATTCGTTTTGATAACTGAACCTTTGATTATCATTTAAATGAGTGATCTAAGCAGAGTTTGCCTCCTGTTTCCTGCTATAGGCCCTTTGGTTACCACTGGGATTGAGGGATTTCAAATGACTTTCAAACACTTAATATTGAATTAGTGATTGCATACTTCACTGCACATTATCCAGCAAGGTAACCGAATCTAGGTGCGCTGACTAGTTATGCATGCCAACACAGTAAAAAATTTTGATTAATGCTTAATATTTATTGGTATTATCCCCAGCTGCATTTCGTTGTTGTTAAAAATGAATTGTGTAGTTTCAAACCTTCGCCGCTACATTTCAGAGTTTCTAATGCCATAGGGTACTGGAAATGACTGTATAGATTAGAATAATAGTCGTAGGATTTCTACTGCAATGACAAGAAAATGTTGGATGATTGATGTGCCTTTTCCAGTCTTTCTCCTTTGTGCAACTGAATTTCCATAAGTCGCTGTAAAATAAAACTTAGGCTCTCTGTGAAATACTGGCCTGGATTATCCGTTCCACCAACCCCGTGTTACTTGGTGCTAGAATACACTACTCCCGCCGCTTGCTAGTGATATTTCCTATTGAAGCCGTCCCATTCCGGCGGGAAACCTGCAGGCCAGGACGCGCTCCCGGCGGGAACAGTGAATCGCAAAATCCAGAGAATTCCAACCACTGGATAGAGCAGAAGCAGATACATTCAGCATTCTCCTGGGCGGCACGATGTTAGCACTGCTGCTGCACAGCGCCAGGGACCCGGGTTCAATTCCCCGCTCGGGTCACTGTCCGTACAGAGTCTGCACGTTCTCCTCGTGTCTGCGTGAGTTTCCTCAGGGTGCTCCGGTTTCCTCCCACAGTCCAGAGATGTGCAGGTTAGGAGGATTGGCCAGGATTAATTACCCTCAGTGTCCAAAAAAAAAGGTTAGGTGGGGTTACTGGGTTACAAGGATAGGGTGGAGGCGTGGGCTTAAGTGGGGGGTTCTTTCCAAGAGCCGGCGCAGACTCGTTGGGCTGAATGGCCTCCTTCTGCACTGTAAAGTCTATGATTCTGTGATTCTCCGTTCACACTGGACGAGGTCTGTGCAATATTCCCTCATAATAACCACTCAGGGTTGCCAACTCTCAAAGGTTGCCTGGAGACTCCAGAAATGTAAACATTGACCTCTTGGAAATTCTATCGATTAAATGGCGGGAGACAAATTATACGGGCCTTTTCTTTGCCTTTTGGCTATAAAAGTATTGAGATGTGATGCGAGGTGGAATCATTGGAGGTGGGAGTTCATCTGATACAACGTCCAGAAGGAAGCCCGAACATAGTTCACAACCGCACTGGACACGCACTGTCAGTGAACTCTTTATGGTTTTACTGTTTCATTCGGCCATATTGCAATAAAAATAGGACGATGCACAAGCGATTAGGCTTTATGGATGTAAAACTGGAAAAATAAGCACCGGTTTTATGAGGCAATGTTTCATGCCCATGAGATGTGTGACATCTGACTCGATATTGGGGAGGGATTTTTTTCAGACACCTCCAGCAGTCACCTCAATCAGGAGTTTGACACCTTACATTTTTATAAATAAAGGGCCTGATGGCAGTTTATGGGGGGGAAGATTGTGCACAGACTGGTCTCGACAGTTGGCAGGGGATGGGATGGAATGGGTAGTTAGAGAACAGAGTTTCAATGTCGGATTGGCAACCATGGCTTCAGTCTTCCTGATATTTAATTGGAGAAAACGAATGCTCATTCGGCATTGGGTGTCAGACAAGCAGCCGGAGGGTTTAGCAAGCACGGAGGAGTTGTGAGAGACGGTGACGAGGTGTGCGTTCTGATGATGTCGCCGAGGAACAGCATGTGGTTTAGAAATAGGAGTGTACCAAGGAACTATTTTAGAGGGACATAAATGTGATGTTCTTTGCTTTCTGAATGAGGACGGCATCGAAGTGTAGTGTCTCACAAAGTTTTGAACAAAGCTAATTAATTTACACTAAAATTAAATAAATTCAACTTGCTTGCTAAGATATAAAAGATTATGGATTCACTAAAACTATGATTCTAATTATAGAGCTCCTGATAACACGATGATTCTCTACCTCACCGAACAACCTTCTCCCTGAATCAAGAGTATCACGTGATCCTCTTGTATGTACATGATTTCCATCTAGTGGTTGGATGCTGTTACAGCAAATTGTTAACCCTTCATTAGTTTTACAATACGCATATTGTCACAATAGATACATAGAAATTAGAAGCAGGAAAACACCATTCGGCCCCTCGAACCTGGTCCAACATTCATTATGATCATGGCTGTTTATCAGGTTCAGTACCATAATCTAGCCTTGCTTCACTATCCCTTTATCCCTGTAGTGCCAAGAGCTATATCTAATTCCAACTTGAAATTACACAACGTTTTGGCCTCAACCTGGCGGGCGGCCAAACCATCACCCTGCCCACATGCCAGCATCAATACTGGCCACCATGGCCACTGAGGCCAACAGCTGCCCACCCCCCTGGGCTGCAGGCATTAGACTGTCTAACACTTTCATCTCCTGTTTCCCTCCCCCCAACCCCCCCGTCCCACCCCAGAAAAGGCTGCGCACAGCCGCTGGGAGTGGGAGAAGACAAGAGGAGGGCCGCCGGACCTGCAGTCCCTCACTGTGGCCAAGCAGAGGGCCCTGGACTTGGCTGGCGGCCTGGAAGAAAGGGAGGTCGCCAAGGTGAACCTCGGTTGCGGGCGAGGAAGTGAGACGCCGCTTAGTGTTGCTTCCCCATTACAACTGTGCCAAAACACACCCCACACCACACCCACACCACCCTCACCTTGCACCACTGCACTCACCCCCCCTTCAACACCCTCAACCACACACCACCCCCACACCACCACCTTCACCCCCACCACCTGCACTCCACCCGACCTGCGGTCTAACAATGCGTTTTGCCTTGTGCTACACAGGACCTATTGGAGATGGAGCAGGTTCATCAGGCGTCCCCTGCCCCCCAGCCAGTGCCACAGCCGGAGTCCCCCCACCCCCCCACCGTGAGCCAGGCATCAACGCTGAGAGCAGCTCAGACCCCAACCCTCTGCTCGAGACTCAGGAGACCCCGGAGATCGGGTCAGAGGATGACAGTGATCCATCATCCCACAGACACTCACCTCGGTTGGGCATGTTAGCGAAGAGGCTCCTGGGACACTCACTGGAGCTCACCACATAGCTCACCATACAGCAAGTGGAGGTGGGAACTCCCGAGGGGGCGGACAGTCGGAGGGCAGGCTGGTCCGAGGAACTAGTTGACGTCCAGACAGGCCTTGAGCTTCTGGAGCAGACAGTTCCATCCATAGCGGAGACGCGGTTGCAGAGACAAGGACTACATGAGGGGTTGTGGTGAGCATCCAGCACCTGAAGGTTCAGGTGGAGGAGTCCAACTGTGTACAGCAGCAGGAGGAGGTGGTGCCGACCATGCGTGCCACCCAGGCCAACACCGTGCAGATAGTGTCCACGGTGGAGATGTTGGCGATGACGGTTTCAGCTATGGATTTGCATGTCCAAGGTCTGGGGCATTCTGTGCAGGGGCTAGCTGAGGCCAAGGACAGGGTTTCCGCCTCACAGGCAGCCATGTGCCACCTGGAAAGCGCAGCGGCACTCCTCAGCGTGGCCCAGTCACAGAAGGCCATAGCTGAGAACGTCAACGGCATTGCCCAGGTACTGCCCGACGTGGCACAGACACGGAGGGAGGTGGCTGAGATCCAGAGGGAGGTGGCACACTCACTGACTGATGTATCACAAACCCAGAAGGTGGTGGCACAGTCGCAGTGGGATGTGGCGCAGTCCCAGATAGAGATGGTCCACTATCTGTGCTCCATGGCTGCGAGCGTGCAGACCATAGTTGAGACCAGAGCAGCCCTCGAGGACTGGCAGAGTCAGGTGGCGGGGGCGCCCCAGGGGATAGCACCGCTCGCACCCCCGTCCCATTGAGTAGCCCAGGGGCCATTGGGCCCCCCGGGGAGAGGAGGAGGTGATGGGGCCCGTGCCGGTAACTCCTGCAGGGGAGGTGCCATAACACAGCAGCACCTCGGAATCCCCCCCTTCTCTCCCTGGTGCAGCTGGTGGTCAGCGGGCAGAACAGGGTGGCACCATGCCACCCAGGGCACCCGAGCAGCAGCCGGGCACATCCAGACCTGGTTGACCCAGAAGACTTCTGCCAATGGGGACCCAAGTCACAGGGCGGGAATCACAGCAGGCCGCCTCCACTCCTGCTATACCATCTGGGGATCCACCTTGATGAACATTTGGGCCCGTAAGTCCAGGTAGTCAGACACTGATCAAGTTGGCACGGGTGCAGGGCACAGTCTATTTATAGGGCTAGGCCACAAATCTGTAAATATTTGTTCATATTAAACAACGGCTACAACTGCTACAACCTGCTTTGGTGCTCGGTGGGCCCTGTGGGGGTGGCCTGGGCACCCCCCCCCCTCCCCCGCTGCCCCCCCCCCCCCGCCCCCCACTTAACGTCCCCCACCACCACAACCCCAGGGATTTGATGTACCGTATGATGGAATGGCCAGGTCGCATGCAGGGGGTTGGTGGAAAGCACTACTGCCGGCAGGAGTCAGACGTAGTCATACAATGCGAAGCACCAGAGCTCATCGCAGAGCGGGTTGTCATCATCCTCCACCCCGTCGATCAGACCCGCTGTTACTGCCAACCCCCATCAACAGGTATGTATCACGGACGGAGTTGCAGGCGGGGGAATGGCCGGGGTGGAGGTAGGGGGGGGAAGTGAGGGTGTGTGGGGGTGGGATGCAGTGCCATGCCCCTGGCCATTCCCCCCCTATTGGTGAACTTGAAGGCGATCTGAGCGTCCTGTGCGCGTTGGCCCTGACACACACACACGTCGTGAGGACGCCCGTGGCTGCCTGGGCTTCATGTCCCACCCACCCTCACCCTTGCCCGCATCCTTCCCGTCGGGCGAGGTTTGGTGTACCTCCACCACCTCCTCCAGCACATCACCCCTCAGCTGCGCAATGTTGTGGAGGATGCAGCAGGCCGCCACGATGCGGCAACCCCCTCGGCCCCACACTGAAGGACCCCTCCAGAGTGATCCGGACTCCTGAAGCGCATCTTCGGAATGCCGAAGCACTGCTCGATCACGGACCTGGTCGTTGGGTGGGCGTTGTTGTAGAGGGTCTTCGCACGGTCTGTGGCCTCCGTATAGCTCTCATCAGCCACGACCACAGTGGAGAACCCCTGTCGCCCAGGAGCCAACCCCCCTACCAGGCGGGCGTCTCAAACATGTCAGGAATCGATGAGTGTGCCAGGATGAAGGCGTTCTGCACACTGCCCGGTTATCGGGCGCAGACGTGTATGATGCACAGCTGATGGTCACACATCAGCTGCACGTTCATCGAGTGGAACCCCTTTCAGTTGGTCTACAGGAGCCTGTTATCCGCAGGTGCCAGTAGGGGGACATGCATCCCATCGATCACCCTCTGGACGATCCCGGCGATGGCGGTGAACCCCGCTGCCCGGGCATCCTGCTGGACTTGGTCCACAATGAAGTGGATGTATTGAGCCGCCTGGGCATATAGGGCCTCCTTGATGGCAAGGATGTACTTGTACATCAAGGTCTGTGGAATAGGTCCCCATCCGGTGCCTGGAAGTACCCCGTTGGGTAAAGGTTCAGGGCGACCGTCACCCTGACGGTCACCAGGAACAGGTGTCTTTCCCCCTTATCCCCACAGTGCCAGGCAGATATGTCGCACTGTTTCTCTGCTCAGCTGGAGTCTTGTCCAGCTGCATGCCCGGTCCAGCAGCTCCTCGAATGACTGGCAGTGCCGATACACACTGTCTCTCTGCTCAGCTGGAGTCTCGGCATGCCCGGCCCAGCAGCTCCTCAAATGACTGGCAGTGCCGATACACACTGTCTCTCTGCTCAGCTGGAGTCTCGGCATGCCCGGTCCAGCAGCTCCTCGAATGACTGGCGGTGCCGATACACACGAGGCTTCATGCGCGCCTCCTTGGCACCTTCTCCTCCTCGGCCTTTTGGGCAGCCGGCTCTCCATCCTGGGCGGCTACCACCTGCCCTTCTGCTGTCTACTCCATTGCTGCCCACTCCGTTGCTGCAGCTTCCTCCTCCTCGAGCAGCGCCCGCTCGTACAGCTGCAGGCCACCCCCCAGGGTTGCGGCGACTAACAAGAAGGCCACCATTGCTGGTTGAATTCCATTATCCATTGTCTGCATGGGTGAAAGGCTGACTGTGAACATGGTACATACCCCCGTACCCAACCAGGTCCAATGGGCTACATGGTGTCCCTGATTGGCGCAGCGAGCTCTGTCCCTGCTTATCCCCTCCCCATCCCCGGATCCTTGGCCCCATCGGTGGCCAACAGCATGGGGGCCTCTGGCCCTCGCACTTGTCCCTGATGCCAGGGTTATCGTTGGCTGGCACTTCTCTCACCAGGGGTATGCACCGTGGCCCCCGTAGGGGCTACTGTGGGTGTTGCCCTGGTTGGGCCGCCGGTGGGTGGTGGCCAGGTTGGAGGGGTTGTGGGGAGGTGAGGGGGTGTGATTGAGGGTAGGGTGTGGGGGTGGGGGGTTGGGGGCACCCATACAGCCGGTGTCACTCTGTGGAACCAGGGGCCAATGAGGTTGATCAGTGCCGCACGCAACAAAATGGCCATGGTAATGGCGGACTGTGTCTCGGCACCGGCCCAATACCATGGGGAGTCACCCCGGACACTCAGCCTGTGCCCCCATCATCCCCACTCCCCCGGCCTTGGCAGGGCCTCCATCCCCACCCCAGCCAGCCTGGCCAGTGTCCGGCCCTGCTGCCAGCAGTCGCTCCTCTCTGTGTCCTACCTCCTCTGTCTCTCCTTCATCAGCCACCACGTCAGTTTCACGATTTTTAAAAGCACAAGTGAAGAAGGCCTATGGTGTGTTGGCCTTTATTGGTAGAGGGATTGAGTTCCGGAGCCATGAGGTCATGTTGCAGTTGTACAAAACTCTTGTACGGCCGCATTTGGAGTATTGCGTACAGTTCTGGTCGCCTTGTTATAGGAAGGACGTGGAATCTTTGGAACGGGTGCAGAGGAGATTTACTAGGATGTTGCCTGGTATGGAGGGAAAATCTTATGAGGAAAGGCTGATGGACTTGAGGTTGTTTTCGTCAGAGAGAAGAAGGTTAAGAGGTGACTTAATAGAGGCATACAAAATGATCAGAGGGTTAGATAGGGTAGACAGCGAGAGCCTTCTCCCGCGGATGGAGGTGGCTAGCACGAGGGGACATAGCCTTAAATTGAGGGGTAATAGATATAGGACAGACGTCAGAGGTGGGTTTTTTACGCAAAGAGTGGTGAGGCCGTGGAATGCCCTACCTGCAACAGTAGTGAACTCGTCAACATTGAGGGCATTTAAAAATTTATTGGATAAGCATATGGATGATAAGGGTAGGTTAGATGGCCTTTAGTTTTTTTTTCCATGTCGGTGCAACATCGAGGGCCGAAGGGCCTGTACTGCGCTGTATCGTTCTATGTTCTATGTTCTAAGTGACCCGCACCATCAGTAACTCGGCCCATTGGAGGAGAATGGCGGGGGCCCCGGACAATACCAGTTTGAGCCCACTAATGGCATGCAAACATGTGCATCCCGGTACACATTGATGCCACTGTTGAGCTGACAGAGAATCGTGATTTGGCGTCAAATAGGTTCCCGCCGGGATTTTCGGCGCCAGGACCCGTTCACCGCCCAATCGCGTTTCGTGGATTCGGTGTCGGCAAACAATTTACGACTTGAGGAAAAGAACACTACAGTGAGTCTAATCTGATAACTCTTTGAAACTCTTTCCTGAGCTCTGTGAATCTGTTATTTCCCCCTTTTATTCATTTGGAAAACCATTCCTAAACTTTCCGCTGAGAAAACAGAGGCCTGTGATACATGACTCTCTTTAACAGTGTTACAACGATACAATAATAAACACAGTTGAAACAACAAGGCCATTGAAGGCATCCAAGATTAACAACTGCGTCTACTGATTTTAATCTGGATCGCTCACAATGCTGAACTCAGACAGGCCTCTCAGACGCTTCTTCACTTATGCCACACACGTTTTTTTAAACAAAAGCCAGAAAACTCCAACGATAAGTAAATAGATTTGAAAGGAAGTTGTTTTTTTTTAAATTTAGAGTACCCATTTCATTTTTTCAAATTAAGGGGCAATTCTGTGTGGCCAATCCACCTATCCTGCACATCTTTGGGTTGTGGGGGCAAAACCCACGCAAACACGGGGAGAAAGTGCAAAATCCACACAGACAGTGACCCAGAGCCGGGATCGAACCTGGGACCTCGACGCCATGAGACTGCAGCGCTATCCACTGCGTCACCGTGCTGCCCTATAAGAAAGGCAGTTAAGGTTAATCATGGAATGCGTACAGTGCTGAAGGATGCCATCGGGTTTGCACCGACCCTCCAAAGGAGCACCCGACCTTGGCCTCATCCCCATAACCCCACCTAGCATCAATTTAGCGCAGCCAATCCACCTGAACTGCACATCTGGGGGAGGAAACCGGAGCATCCGGAGGAAACCCGCGCAGACACGGGGAGAATGTGAAAACTCCACACAGACCTGAGGTCGGAATCAAACCCGGGTCCCTGGCGCTGTGAGGGCAGTGGTGCTAACCACTGTGCACCATGCCGTCCCACGTTTAATCATTACTGCTTGTCATGGTTTATTTCTAAAAGGAGAACTGATGCAAATACCTTGGATTTGGAAGCCATGTTGGCCATGGGCACAGATGTTCGAATGGCCGCTAAATCCCGTGAGAGGCCAAGAATGGGATTTGCACCGGGAAAGTTCCTGAATGCAACCTTCCCAGGCCCTCCCCGATAACAGCATCAGGTTCACACCCAGGAGGCGCGCAGACCTGATTTGCATGAATTTGACTCCATTATTATATACTCTGTATGGTTAACGTCGCATCTTCATCCCCCATCGAACCTTCCAAACCAACAGGCGTGACGTCATGCTGGTGTGAATGAATACAGCCTTTTAAAAACAGGAACCGGGCGCCATGCCCTCAGAAAGAGAGGAAAGAGGTGAACACCACTGTCTCCATTGAGCACCGGGGGGGGGGTCCAAGGTGATGGAGCCCATTGACCAACTCCAGAGCAGAGAGCGGGGGTGGGCTGGCCTTAGGGGTGTCGGGGGGAGAGGGTGGAGGTTGGTTAGGGGTTCCCTGGATGTGTGTCGCAGCTGGTGTAGGTGGTCCTGAAGTCTGCTGCCTGTATTGTTTAAAAGCTCTTGCAGAGTGTTGAGCTTTGAGTGTTCGTCTGTGATGTACCATCGATTGTACGCGAGGCGAGTGATTTACCAAAGTCTGGCTTTAATTGACTAGAACACAGCTCTGCGATCGTCTACAGTGGAAAGGGACGATCGTCAGGCGTCTGAGCCTTTATACCTCGTTAATAGAGGCGTGGTTAACTCGGCCTCTCGGCCAATCGGTCGAGAGGCACATGACCGACCAGGGCCAATGGTAAGCTGACGTTCTGGCCCAATGGCAGACGAGTATGCAGATCATATCACCACAGTCTGCAGCCTGAGGCCTTGGACCACATGGGGTGTGAGGGGTGGAGTGTGATGAGTGTCAAGGAGGCGGGCCCAAGGGGCTGGGTGGATGAGACCCTGAAATAGAAGGCAATACTGTACCAGGGGGAACGGGACGCAAAAAACTGTCCAGGAGTCTTCAGTGGAGAGGCATGACAGCGCTGCCATCCCGGAATGATGCAGCCTGAGTAAGAAGGGTGCCTGTTAGCTTTGCCTGTCCCTGGAGCAGAACGCAATTGTGCCCTCTAACATTCCTGAGACTGATGATCGTCAGACTAATTGGCCAACAAGTGTTAACCCTTAACAATGGCAGCAGCCTACAGTCTCAAAGTCAAGGAATGGGATGAATACGCAGGGTTCAAGGCTAACCGCTTGGGTCCACAGGGTCGAGAGGCACTGGGTTTGCTTATGTGATGAACGTAATGCCTATCAGTGAGAATCCATTAGCCCTCAAGGCAGACGTCACCATCCGCTTGACCCTGTGTGGTAGTCACCACTAGTAGTATATTACATGTATTACGCCACTACCCATATAGTAGAGGTACATGGGTAAATCCCTGCCTGCTGACTCCGTCCAGTAGGCAGCGTATAAATGTGTGTGCTCGCCAGTGCTGCAGCCATTCTGGTTGCAGCTACAGGAGGCACTGCATCTTTCTCAATAAAGCCTCAATTATTCCACTACTCCCGTCTTTGTGGTAATTGATAGTGCATCAATTTATTTATCCATGTACCTCTACTATACGGGTAGTGGTGTAATACATGTAATATACTACTAGTGGTGACTACCACACCCTGCCCATTACAGATGTGTAAGCATACAAACCTCCTGTTAGAGCCCCCAGTGATATAGATTATCAGAGAGGGGAGAAACAGACAGGTGGCCAAAGATGACTCAGGCTGGGCGAGGGCAGAGGCCGAAATCAGTCATGCAATGGAGGTGGGATGACACCTGTGATGCGAGTGAGCGGTTCCCGCCAGATAAGGTGTGGGACTGGCTGCTTCTCGGTTCAATGGGTCAGGTGAAGTAGGGGTGTTAACCGGCTGTGACACCAACATGATCTCCCCCCCCCCCCCCCTTCTCTCTCTCTCTCTCTCTCTCATCCTCTGCAGGTCACTGAGTGATATCAGCACGGAGCCAGTGGAGCCACTCTTCATATCACAGCGCTGGAGGAGCGCAGACTCCAGCAGCCACGTGCAGAGTAACCCAGGGAAGACCCAGGGCGGGAGACCAGAGGGCCGCGGGAGACCACCGTGTCGTGGTGGTCTCCTATGCCTGACATAACCTGGCTCTGCAGCGGGGTGATGACCTTCATAAGAAAGACGTGGAAGAGTGGCACATGTCCTCGGGTGAGGAGCACATTCAAGAGAGAGTTGAGGAAAAGGCTCCCAGTTCACCTTCATCCTGATTTCTTGATGATTAGCAAGGTGCTGATGGTGTGACCATGGATTTCTTGCTGCTACATTTCTTTCCTCAACCCAGACTTTCCATTTTTGGGTTTCTGTTTTCAGAAGCCCAAGAACTGCCACTTGCCCAGCTACAGTTATCCCAGGCGGGTAGAGAGCAACACCACAGCATTGGAGGCCCCGACACTTGACCTGACACTTGTAGCTACCAGATCAGACACTGGAACTGCACAGATCTTAGAGGCAAGAACAGAGATAGGATTGCCAAACGGTGATTCATCCAGGCATATGTGGACTAAAATATAGATGGGATAAAGATGGATTGTGCAGAGGATGAGGTTGCAGACAGGCTGAAGTCTCAGATGAAGACCATCTTCATCAGATGAAGACCCTGATCCGGTAGCATAAAGGAGGTGGTTGACGGACGTGCTCACTGTAATTCCGGGTGCATTGCTTGGCCTGCAAGATTGGCCTCCATAGATTCCTTGCACTGCAGAAGGAAGCCATTCGGCTCAGCGAGTCTGCACCGACCTTCTAGAAGTGCACTCTACCTACGCCCACTCCCTTGCCCTATCCCCAGACAGTCTCGATCCATTGCAATTTGCCTATTGCCCCAACCGATCCACAGCAGATGCTATCTCTCTGGCCCTACCATAAACACTTGAACACCTCGACAACGAGGTCAGGCTGCTGTTCATACACTGCAGCTCTGCCTTCAACACCATTACCCCGACAAGGCTAATAACCAAACTCTGCAATCGTGGACTTGACCCTTCCCTGTGCAGCTGGATCCTCGACTTCCTCACCAACAGACCGCAATCTGTCAGGATCGGCAACAGCATCTCCTCCACAATAGTCCTCAACACCGGGGCACTGCAAGGATGTGTGCTCAGTCCTCTACTGTACTCCCTATACACACACGACTGTATGGCAAGATTCAACTCCAAATCAATCTATACGTTTGTGGATGATACGACTGTGGTGAGTCTTTTCTCAAACAACGACGAATCAGACTACAGAAGGGCGATAGATCACTTAGTTGCATGGTGTACCAAAAACAACCTCTCTCTAAATATTGGAAAGACCAAGGAACTGATCATCGAATTCAGGAAGCGTAGCAACCCCCACCTTGTCTGCATCAATGGTTCCAAAGTGGAGATGGTCGATAGCTTTAAGTTCCTGGGGGTCACCATCACCAATAGTCTGTCCTGGCCCATTCACGTTGATTCAACAGTCAGGAAAGCTCTGATACGGAAGCTAAAAAAATTCAGCATTTCTTCATCGATTCTCACAAACTTCTACAGATGTGCCACAGAGAGCATCCTATCCGGCTGTCTCACAGCTTGTTATGACAACTGTTTAGCCCAAGATTGCAAGAAACTGCAGAGTGTGGTGAACGCAGCTCAATACATCACACAAGCTTGCCATCCTCCCATTGATTTTGTCTACACCTCCTGCTGCCTCACACCCAGGCTTTGCTCCCTTCCAGACCCTTTCATCAGGCAGAATATCCAGAAGTTTGAAGACCCGCACATCCAGACATAGGGACAATTTCTTCCCCACAGCTACCAGGCTCCAAAACGACTCTCCCTCGGACTGGTCTGTTTCCTTTAAGAACACTATTCATGATAAACTATGCTGCTCTTGCTCATGTATTGCTTGTATGCTCCCTTGGCCGCAGAAAAATACTTCTTACTGTACTTTGGTACATGTGACAATAAATATCAATCAATCGATCAATCAAACCCTGCACATTGATTATGGTCAATCCACCTAACCTGCACACCTTTGGACTGTGGGAGGAAACCGGAGCAAACCCACGCAGACACGGGGAGAACATGCAAACACCACACAGATAGTCACCCAAGACCGGAATCGATCCTGGGTCCCTGGAACTGTGAGGCATCAGTGCTAACCACTGTACCACCATGCCGTCACTGTCAAGGAGCACAGACTAGTCAGGTTACAACATGGCAGAGGGCACCATCTAGGTCTTGCCCTCTCTGCAGTCTCCACTCTGTCATTTCATGCTGCAGACCCAGGAGAGATTCCACTGCTGATCCCAGCCTTTGACTGGATCCTCAAATCCTCGCCAAAATCCTCTACCCATCCTGTGAGGATACTATAACATTCCCTGACAAACCCAGGGACTCAAAACAACATTTGAAAAAACTTTCCACAGTCCTTCCAGAGATTCTGCAATAGCAGAAGTTATTCCAAATTACCATACCTGAAAGCTTGGTGCCTGAAGCTAAATGACGCGAGTGTTGTCCGCCCTCTTGGGAATAGTTCTTTGCTGAGTGACAGGCGAAGACAGTGAATGGAGCCGCATGACCCACGTTCACAAATAGAGCACCAAAGGAGCTGGTGGGGTGGAGTGACAACCCGATAGCAGCAGTTGCAACATTTCAAAATGTGCGGCGGATGTCTGAGTGACTCCCCTATCCAGCAGGGAGCTTTCCCTCGGCTGTTCCTCCAGCCAGTGCAGCCTGTCCGACTCACGGGGGTCCTCCTCCAGTGGCCCTACTGACCTAAACTGCATGCTCCAGATCCATGGCTAAAGATGGAGGCCATTATTTTCTCAGCTTGTGTTGAAGTTAATGTGACTGTCTTGTTATCCTGGCATATCTGGGAGAGGTTTACAGAGGGAGAAAAGA
The DNA here is from genome assembly GCF_902713615.1 of Scyliorhinus canicula. NCBI lineage: Eukaryota > Metazoa > Chordata > Chondrichthyes > Carcharhiniformes > Scyliorhinidae > Scyliorhinus > Scyliorhinus canicula. Next base: position 13,279,919 of record NC_052162.1, read on the forward strand.
CATCATTTTTTGTGACAAATTTAGTTGCAAATAAAATCTGGTGTAAGAGAGTGCCATCTGGAAGCAGGACTGCACAGATGCTGCCACATAGTTGAAGCAAGCTGGAGGATGGGGGGTTGGGTGGGGGGGGGGGGGGGGTTGATGTAGAAACTCTACAGAGCTCTGTAGACTTATTTTCATTAATTCCCATGGCAAAACTTTAATTCGCCAATTTCTATTGATCACGTGGCGTTGCAGAGAATTTGAACCTATTGCATTCCTGGTCTTCTGTCCTCATCATACCTGTGGTACCAAATAGCAAGCGGTAGATGAAATCGTTAATGTCAAATTGCCCATATATTGCATGATAATTATCTTCAATGTCCTGTCCTCGAATTTCTTCAAGTAAAACTGAAATTGTATCCCTGAAATTGTATTTTTAGAAAAAACTTTGTTTAATGATTTTTCTGACTCACGAGCGACTGTAGTATGTCAGTCATTATTGAGTCGTTGGACGGCCCGGTGGCACAATGGTTAGCAGTGCGGCCTCACAGCACCAGGGACCCGGGTTCAATTCTGGCTTTGGGTAACTGTCCACTTGGAGTTTGCACTTTCTCTCCATGACTATGCGGGTTTGTTCTGTTTTTCTACGGTGTTCGGGTATTAATTTTAATAATCTATAACATCACAAGTAGGCTTGCATTAAGACAGCAATTAAGTTACTGTGGTCAGCATGGTGGCACAGTGGTTAGCACAGTAGCTTTACAGCTCCAGGGTCCCAGGTTCGATTCCTGGCTTGGGTCACTGTCTGTGCGGAGTCTGCACGTTCTCCACGTGTCTGTGTGGGTTTCCTCCGGGTGCTCCGGTTTCCTCCCACAATCCAAAGATGTGCAGGTTAGGTGGATTTGCCATGCTAAATTGCCCTTAGTGTCCAAAATGTTGGGGTGGGTTTACTGTGTTACGAGGATAGGGTGGAGGTGTGGGTTTGGGTAGGGTGCTCTTTCCAAGGGCCAGTGCAGACTCGATGGGCTGAATGGCCTCCTTCTGCACTGTAAATTTTATGAAAAGCCCCTAGCTAGTTGGAGTTACGGGGTTGGGGAGTGGTCTTAGGTCGTGTGCTCTTTTGGAGGGTCGGTGCAGACTCAATGGGCCAAATGGCCACCTTCCGCACTGTAGGGATTCTATGACATGTGTGCTGATTTTCTATGATATTCTTCCTTGCATAAATGATAACTGACAGGACAGCATTTGATTCGCTCCTGTCAGCTTCGGCCTCGTTTGATTGAACATTTCATATTTATGAAAATTATTGATTGAGGAACTGATTAAATGTGCCTCACTGACTGAAAAATGCCCGAGCTAGGGCCCTTTTCAAAGCTCCTGTGAAATTACATTGATTTTCTTTTTGAAGTCATTTAACCGATAAAGAATCTGAAAATACAAATTCCTTGAAAACATCTGAGATATACAATAACATTTTGTGCATCTGTCATGTACATCAAACCAATCTTCTGCATTACGAAGGCCAAGATGTTAAGTGATTTTCTTTGTCCTTATTGATTGTGTCAGTGTTTCCTCCATTTTCATTCTTTCCCCATTTTAATGACATTGCCATGATGTTATTGAAATCCTGTTCTGCAGTTTCAATATTCCTTCCTAACCCAATTGTACCAGGCATATTTTATCAAAACACTCAACCCCTGTCAGGTTCTACCTTGCACGACCACAAAGAGGATTGGTCACTCAATTAAGTGGCACTCTTATTTGAAGAAATTAAACCATATACAACAATATCTGGTTAACATGTCTGGATTCAAGAACAGCTATCCTCATCTGCCCAATGATTACGAGTGCAGACAGCACATCCTGTTTGGCGATGTGCAGCAGTTTTAGATACTCCCCTTGAAGGTGTGACACAATTCCAGCAAGCAGAAGTCGCTATGACAGTTCCTCAATCAATAACTTTCATAAATATGAAATGTTTAACATAATACAATCTTAACCATAAACTCCCTGTGTAAGCTTGGATACAGAAATCCCTATTGTATACTCCTGCACACATGCACTATTTACTGCATGTCGGACATGCTCCCTTGGCAAACAACTGGGAAAATTTAGCCTTCAATAATGCCATGTGAGTGTCCATTTAAGAAAGGTTTGGTCCGACCACATGACTTGTAGCACGGCTTCAGTGATGTAATTGGTGGGTGGAGCTGGGCTGTGGCTGTCAGGTGAGAGGGGCTTTAGGCTTTGGGGTTTCAGTTTGTTGCTTTGGATTGCAGAAGAGAAGCAGTATTTCCCTGTTTTCATTTTTAAAGCTGTTCCAGTGAACTGAAAGCACATTGGGTGTGGCAAACTGCCTTGGTAACTATAAAGATGGAGTTGTTTTCCGGAAGGAGTTTTGAATCTGCTGGTTGGAACTGGATCAGCATCTCAGGAAAAGGACCAGTACCCCTCAAGTGAGATTGCAGTGTGCTGGGCCAGGCCCTTGAAAGGGGTTTTGGTTTATTGAATTTTGTATTGAATTGGAACAGCTAAGGGGGGTTCCTTAAAAGTGATATACATAGATATATATATGTAGCTGTTTTCATTAAGTTTGTAATTAATAACAAATTCTTGCTGTGTTTGAAATATGTCAACTACATTCTTATAATAACATTTGTTTTGATAAAAGCACCTTGGAAGTCTGATGAATCACACCTGAAGTGAAGGCGCTCATGCTTATCCGAGCCAAATTGAACATAAAAGTTAAAGTTTTCCCTCGCTCCCTCCTTCCTCGGTCCCCTCTGCCTGGGTCCCCCACCCCCCCCCCCCCCCTGGGTCCCCTCTCCCTGGGTTCCCTCCTCCCTGGGTCCACTCCTCCACGGGTCCCCGCTCCTTGGGTTCCCCCCTGGTGAACGTCATGATACACTTTGGAGTTTCTTAGCCGTGGCCCAAATCAAAAGCCCCAGGATCAGAATTCCATGGCTTTCCTTCGCAGAGGTCCACTGCAATCTTCTTCCCTCCGAAGTCACTCCCTCAAACAGATCCTTCAATTTATCTCTCAAACATCTGTGCGCTGGTGCCTCATTTGAACGATGAGCAGATTTTCCCGGAACAAACGGGAAGGAAAAGTGTACAAGAAGACTAAGAACAAGGAGAAAAGGGACCACAAAATAAAGTAAATGAGTATAGAGAAAAAGACAGGAAAGTCCAGGGAAAGGAGAGATACAGAGGCGTGCATTACATAACGCATTTTCACATGTCTCAGTAAATATCAGAACTTTTTCATATTGTCAGGTGGAAAATATTTTTATTTCAAATAGAGACATCTCATAAAAAATTGATGAGTCAATGTTTAATCTTCTTTTTGGTTTAAGGAGGGAATGTTGGCCAGGACACCAAGATAATTCCTTGCTTGACCCCACGTCATGTCATGATATCTCCAATCTCCACCTGAATCGTTAGCATAAGCAGATGAGGCTGGGTTTAATGCCTCATCTGAAGGATAGCGGCTCTGAAGAATCCACCGTTTAAACGTAGAAAGACTGCAGAATGCTGATTTATAGAGGGACCGGCATATTTCCGTAAACCTAACAGCAAGTAATTAGGAAGGCAAATGAGTGTTGACCTTTATAGCACGAGGAACGAGTATAAAAGTGGCAAAGTCTTGCTACAACTGTACAGGCCATTGATGACATTACAGCTATAATGTAATGTGCGGTTTTTGGAGGAAGGGATTGACACACATTGGAGGCAGCGCAGGGAATGTTCACCAGTTTCATAACTGGGATGAAGGGATTATTTTATGAGGAGCAGTTGAGCAGTTTGGGCCTATTGATTGGAGATTAATGGGTCAACAATTTAAGATGGAATTGATCAGGAATTTCTTCTCTCAGAGGGTTTTCAATCTTTGGAATACCTTACTCCAGAGAGCCATGAATGCTGGGTCCCTCCTCCCACAGTCCCCACTCCCTGGGTCCCCCCCTCCCTGGGTCCCTCCTCCCAAGGTTCCCCCTCCCTGGGTCCCTCCTCCCTAGATCCCCCCCCCCCTCCCTGGGTCCCTCCACCCTGGGTCCACTCTCCCTGGGTCCCCCCTCCCTGGGTCCCCCGTTCATGGGTCTCTACTCCCACGGTCCCCTCCCCCCGGGTCCTCTCTCGCTGGGTCCCCTCTCCCTGGGTCCCCTCTCCCTGCATCCTTCCTCATTGGGCCCCCTCTCCCTGGGCCCCTCCCACCCTGCGTCCCTCCTCCCACGGTCCCCTTCCCCTTGGTCTCCTCTCCCCAGTTCCCCTCCCCCTGGGTCCCCCCTCCCTGGGTCCCCTGTCCCTGGGTCCCTCCTCCCTGGGTCCACTCTCCCTGGCTCGCCTCCTCCCTGGGTCCACCTCCACGGGTCCCCTCTCCCTGGGTCTCCTTCTCTGGATCCTCACTCCCTGGGTCCGCCACTCGCTGGGCCCCCTCTTCCTGGGTCCCTTCTCCCTGGGTTCACACTCCCTGGGTCTTCTCTCCCTGGGTCCCCTCCCCCTGGGTCCCTCGTCCCTGGGTCCCCTCTCCCTGGGTCACCCCCTGGGTCCCCTTCCCCTCGCTCCCTCCTTCCTCGGTCCCCTCTGCCTGGGTCCCCCACCCCCCCCCCCGGGTCCCCTCTCCCTGGGTCCCTCCTCCCTTGGTCCCTCTCCCTGGGTTCCCTCCTCCCTGGGTCCACTCCTCCAAGGGTCCCCGCTCCTTGGGTTCCCTCCTCCCTGGGTCCCTCCTCCCTGGGTCCCTCCTCCCTGGGTCCCTCTCCCTGGGCCCACTCCTCCACGGGTCCCCTCTCCCTGGGTCCCTTCTCTCTGGGTCCCTTCTCTCTGGGTCCCCTCTACCTGGGTCCACTCCTCCACGGGTCCCCTCTCCCTGGGTCCCTTCTCTCTGGGTCCCTTCTCTCTGGGTCCCCTCTACCTGGACCCCCCTCTCTAGGCTTTGGGCTTAAATGTATTTCTTGGATCCAGCTCTTGTATCGGGCTCCCACCATGACCGTCCATACAAACGTTTTAAATTCAAAATATTTCCAACTCTCGGGTAGTGGGTGCCTGGAACTCGCTGCCGGAGGAGGTGGTGGAAGCAGGGACGATGGTGACATTTAAGGGGCATCTTGACAAATACATGAATAGGATGGGAATAGAGGGATACAGACCCCTGAAGTGCAGAAGATTTTACTTTAGACGGGCATCATGGTCGGCACAGGCTTGTTATTTGTTCTTTGTTTGAGGAGTGGCATGAGACAGGAATTTCCACTACTCTCGCTATTGTTTGCCTTGCTAATAGCATGGAGGTCATCCATAAAGTGGAGGCAAGAGAGGGAAGGGGGAGGGAACAAAGGGTGTCATTGTACACAGACGATCAGTTGCATGGACAGACCTTCTCTCCATACAGAGGAGATAATGAAGCTGCTTGCAATGTTTGGCACCTTCTCAGGATTACAACCCAGGTAAAAGCTGATACTTTCCAGTGAACTTCCCAGCGAGAAGTTCCAACCTGGAAAAGTTACCATTTCGCTTGGCCAGATCCAGTTTTTGTTACCTGGGATTCCGGGTGACCCAGGACTGGACCTCGCTGTGGAAGTAAAATTTTGGGGACCTGGTTAAAGTGGTGAAGGATGATCTAAAGAGTTGTGATAACCTCCCGTTGACTTTGGTGGGGAGAGTACATTGGGTCAGAATGAATATCCTCCCAAGATTTCTATTTTAGTTTCAGTGTCTTCCAATTTTCCTTTCAAAATCCTTCTTTATAGGAGTCAATAAGATGACCATGTCTTTTGTTTGGGCAGCCAGGACCCGGTGAGTCCATGGAGGGTTTTTACAAAGGGATTGGCAGTCAGGGGGCCTAGCTTTGCCCAACCTGTTATACTAATCTTGGGTGGTGAACATTGAAAAGGTGCAGGGGTGAAATAGAGGGACGGAGTCCGTGTGGGAGCAGATGGTGAGGAACGGCTGGAAAGGCACCAGTTTGAGAGCCTGGTACACGGTTCTGCTTCCAGTTTCTCTGATGAAATGGACTGCCAATCCCGTGGTAGTGACTACCCTGAAGATACGGGGACAGTTTAGATGGTGCTTTAAACTGGGTGCTATGTCAGTGCGGCCCCAATTTGTGGAAACCATTGTTTTGTGCAGTCAGTTTTAGACTCGTCCTCTGGGGCTTGGAGGGAGTAGGGGTTAGAGTGATTTGGTGACTTGCTTATTGGTGGTAACTTCGCTAGTTTTAAGGAGCGGCTGGAGACGGCACTATCAGGTGCAAAACTTTGTGCATAACGAAATCGCATCCGTCCTTTGACCACCCCCCCCCCCCCCCCCCCCCCCCCCCCACCTCGATGGTGTGGGACATGCCTCCAACATTATTTCTGGAAGTGCTGGAAAAGATGGCGAGCAAAGTCAGCAGTGCCGCCAGCATGCTGCACACCGTTTTTCTTGCCTGAGCCAGCACTTAGAGAAAAATCAGAAGATTCGGTCTAGTAAATGCCACATCCTTAGCAGATAACATTGGATGGACGCACTATATCATTGTGAAGATAGCTTTATGGCTTCTATCTATACACTGTGCTGTATCCAATGATGCCGTTGTCTATAATTGGATGCAATCGATGTGGGATAGCAACAGGTTAGATCAGCAGGCGATATGTTGAGTGATTCAAGTTCACGTCCCACAGTTCCGATGCAAATTGGCCTTTGTAACAACAGACCAATATTTTATTTCAAATGGTTTGAACACACTACTCCAAAATCACGGCTTAACAGCAAAGGTATTGATGCCAGAATGTCCCAGCTGAGAAAATTTCAAACTTAAAATGGATAGTTGAACATGATTTTCCACTTCAAAGTAATAAAAGATCAATTAAATCCTCCATAATGGAAAAATGTGATGAATTTAATGTATATCTTAAGGTCTCTTTTGTAAATTAAATGAAGTAAATGTAACAAAACTGATAAGATACATACAAATTATTCAGGAGTCAGACAATAGAAATGAATCCCAGAATTACAATGAAGTGGGAACTCGCACATTCCAATTTCATGTTTTGAAGTTATTGATCCGTTATCTTCTTCATGTAGAAAACTGGAAATGAAAACCACTTTGAAGAACATTAATTCCTTATTTTTCATTAAAAGATTTTGCGTTAAACATATTTAATCCTGTTTGGCTTTTCTTCCAAAGCAAAGATCTTGAGATTATCTAGAGATTTAAAACTAATGTAATTGTTGTTATGTTTCAGAGAATATATCCTCTCTGGTGAAATGTCACGTAATTTGTAGCGATGTCAGCAGTGAGTGTACGGGCTTCAGTTCTCCATCTTAGATTGTGCAAGCGACATCCTTAATTAGACCTCTCATCGTGTCTGCAAGAATCCAGAGTGTGGGCACCTCCTAACTTTTTCTTTTTGCGGCAAACTCAAAGATATAACAAAACAAAACTGGCGATGAGAACTGAGGCAAGAAAGTGGAATTGCTGAACAAAATAAAAATTGGCGACAAAATTGGTGGCGGTGGCGTCGAGAGTGGAGACGATTTTGCGACTGGAATCATGCACACACCTCGGGCGAAGCAAGCTGCCAATACTGAAGGTTTTTAACCAAAAAAAAATCAACTACAGCCGTGAGTATGAAGAACAACAGTTCGAAAATTTGCTTGCCGTTGAGGTGGCAGAGTTTGGGTTGCAGAGACCGTACATGTAGCAAAGCTGAACGGGCTGCGGGATCAGGGATTCAGAATTCTGAAAAAAAATCAAACCACAGTCAGGCAAAAAGGAAAAACAATTCTAGGCTGCTTTGTGGATAAGAAAATCGTTTGTGCCATAGATTCAAAAGAAGTGAAATGGAGGCAGTTAGTTAAAGAATACATCGTAGGAGCCAGGATCTGGAATAGATGGAAGAACGGGTGCCATAGATTCATTTGATGAAGACTGTGAGACTTGGGAATCATATGTGGAAAGATTCCAATTATATTTCATAACGAATCAAACACCGGAGGACCTAAGGTTTGCAAGTTTTCTCAGTTCGGTAGGCATGAAACGTTTGTGTTGCTGCAAAACTTGGTTCAACCAGGAAAACTGGGAGATAAGTCCTATATCGAAACTAATGAACATTTTCAAAGGGCATTTCTCATCTAGGTCGTTGTTAGACTAGTCAGGAAGAAGGTGAAATTTTTTTACAATTCTTAGGTTAGCAAAATACTGTGAGTTTGGTACAGCACTTGATGACACTCTTCGTGATAGGCTGGTTTGTGGACTCCTCAGTGAAGCAATTGAGAGGAAGCTGCTTACTGTAAGCGATTTCATTCTCAAAGCTGCTGTAGAAGTTCTCACATCTATGCAGCTTGCAACAAAAGAAGCTTCATGGGTGAGGCTGGCAATTAGATCTACCAAATGCACACCAGAAGAAACAAGGGGACAACCAGGTCACCAAATTGCACTGATTGAACACTCAGTGGGGGAATGCTCGAGTACAGAAAATAAGTGCTGGAACTGTGGCAAAAAGGAAAATATTGGTAAGGCATGTTGGGCTAAGAATACTGCACCTACACCAAGGGTGGGAAAAAACAATAAATATAAAGAGACTAGCCATGTCTATAAATTATTAAATGCAGTTCAAGACCACTCAGAAGAAAATGTACCCGAGCGACTGCAATAACTGAAACTAGATGCCTTACTGCTGTGGGGCAGTCAAGAACTTTTCTGGGTATTTTCAAAACTTGACTCGCATCAAATTAAAATATAAGTGAAACGGTCGCAACTGTTTCATTAATACCTCCTTTGAACCTCCTTAGTGCAAATGGTTTAGATGGAGCAGATTTTGTCAGGTGTGTCCAGGAAGGATTCTTGACTCAATATGTAGATATGCCGACTAGGGGGAGGCCATATTGGAATTGGTGCTTGGCAACGAACCAGGCCAGAGGTCAGATATCTTGGTGTGAAAGCATTTTAGTGACAGTGATCACAGCTCCTTGACCTTTACCATAGTCATGGAGCGGGATAGGAACAGACAGTATGGGAAGGTATTTAATTGGGGGAGGGGAAATTATTCTGCTATTAGACAGGAGCTGAGGATCATAAATTGGGAACAGTTGTTCTCGGGGAAATGCACAACAGTAATGTGGGGGTTGTTTAAGGAGTACTTGCTGCGAATGCTGGATAGTTTTGTCCCAGTGAGACAAGGAAGGAATGTAAGGTGAAGGAGCCTTGGATGGCAAGAGAAGTGGAGCTTCTAGTCAAGAGGAAGAAGGAAGCTTATGTAAGATCGAGGAAGCAAGGATCTGGTACAGCTCTGGAGGGTTACAGGGTAGCCAGGAAGAAACTGAAAAATGGACTTCAGAGATGGGGGCATGAAAACGCCCTGGCGGGAAGGATTAGGGAAAGCCCCAAGGCATCCTACACTTATGTGAGAAATAAGAGGATGATCAGAATGAGAGTAGGGCCGATCAGGGAATTTGTGCCTCGAGTTTGAGGACAGAGGGGAGGCCCTAAATGAATATTCTGCTTCAGTATTCACTAGAGAGAGGGACCATGTTGCTCGTGAGAACAGCGTGAACCTGGTTAATAGGATCAAACAGATTGATTTTTAGAAGGAGGATGTACTGGAAATATTGAAAAGCATCAGGGTAGATAAGTCCCCTGGGCCAGACGGGATATACCCAATCTTTATACGGGAAGCGAGGGAGGAGATTGCTGCGCCGTTAGCAATGATCTTTACATCCTGACTCTCCACTGGAGTAGTACCGGATGATTGGAGGGAGGCAAATGTGGATCCCCTGTTCAAGAAAGGGAATAGGGAAATTCCTGGGATTAAAGACCAGTCAGTCTTATGCCTGTGGTGAGCAAAATACTGGAAAGGATTCTGAGAGATAAGATTTATGATTGTTTGGAAAAACACAGTTTAATTAAAGATAGTCACCATGGCTTTTGAGGGGCAGGTCATGCCTCACAAGCCTCATTGAATTCTTTGAGGATGTGACGAGACACGTTGATGAAGGTTGGGCAGTGGATGTAGTCTATGTGGATTCCAGTAAGGCATTTGATAAGGTTCCCCATGGTAGGCTCATTCAGAAAGTTAGGGAGCATGGGAAACTGGGACATTTGGCTGTATGGATACAGAATTGGCTGCCTGAAAGAAGATAGTGAGTGGTAGTGGATGGAAAGTATATCTCCTGGAGGTTGGTGACCAGTGGTGTCCCAAAAGGATCTGTTCTGGGATGTCTGCTCTTTGTGTTTTTTATAAATGACTTGGATGAGGAAGTGGAAGGGTGGGTTAGTAAGTTTGCCGATGACACAAAGGTTTGGGGGAGTTGCAGACAGTGTTGAAGGCTGCTGCAAGTTACAACAGGCCATTGACAGGATGCAAAACTAGGCTGAGAAGTGGCAGATAGAGTTCAACCTAGATAAATGTGAAGCGATTCATTTTGGAAGGTTGAATTTGAATGCTGAATACAGGGTTAAAGGCAGGATTCTTGGAAGTGTGGAGGAACAGAGAGATCTTGGGGTCCACGTACTTAGATCCCTCAAAGTTGCCACCCAGGTTGATAGGTTTGTTAAGAAGGCATATTGTGTGTTGGCTTTCATTAGCAGGGGGATTGAGTTTAAGAGCCGCGAGGGTTTGCTGCAGCTTTATAAAACCCAAGTTAGATCACACTTGGAATATTGAGTCCAGTTCTGGTGGCATCATTATAGGAAGGATGTGGATGCTTTGGAGATCATGCAGAGGAAATATGTCCTCCTTACAGCAGTAAATTGAAGGGGTGTACGGTAGGTTGATCTTAGGTTAGGATAAATGGTCGGCACAACATCATGGACCAAAGGGCCTGTACTATGCTGTGCTGTTCTACATAAGAACATAAGAACATAAGAACTAGGAGCAGGAGTAGGCCATCTGGCCCCTCGAGCCTGCTCCGCCATTCAATTAGATCATGGCTGATCTTTTGTGGACTCAGCTCCACTTTCCGGCCCGAACACCATAACCCTTAATCCCTTTATTCTTCAAAAAACTATCTATCTTTACCTTAAAAACATGTAATGAAGGAGCCTCAACTGCTTCACTGGGCAAGGAATTCCATAGATTCACAACCCTTTGGGTGAAGAAGTTCCTCCTAAACTCAGTCCTAAATCTACTTCCCCTTATTTTGAGGCTATGCCCCCTAGTTCTGCTGTCACCCGCCAGTGGAAACAACCTGCCCGCATCTATCCTATCTATTCCCTTCATAATTTTAAATGTTTCTATAAGATCCCCCCTCATCCTTCTATATTCCAACGAGTACAGTCCCAGTCTACTCAACCTCTCCTCATAATCCAACCCCTTCAGCTCTGGGATTAACCTAGTGAATCTCCTCTGCACACTATGTTCTATGTTCTAATACCTGAGGCAATTTTAATCAAATGTTGAAGCATCTGCCTTTAAAACCATCAAATGTGATCCTAAGGACGTACACAGGAGAGGTTAAAACATTAACGAGATGCTTTATGGTGAAAGTAGAACTAAATGGACAGATGGTGAAGTTGACTCTTCACGTTGTCCATGGAAATTATCCTGTTTTATTTGGTGGAGCATGGCTGTCAATTCTTAAACTCAACTGGGGAGCAATAAATGAATCACTGAGCCCAAAACCAACCTACAAGAACTTGTGGAAAATTATAATAAAGTGCTTTAAGGTTTATTAGGCTCCATGACCGGAGTTGAAGTGCAATTAAAGATCGAGCCAAACAGTACAACTAAATGACTCAAAGCTATAACCCTACCATACACCTTCAGGCCAAAAGTCAAAAAAGAACTAGAAAGGTTATTTCAAACAAGAGCCATTGAACCAGTTGCCAGAGTGATTGGGCAACACCAATAGTTCCTGTATTGAAACGCGATGACTCAGAGAGAATATGTGGAGATTTTGAAACAACTATTAACCCGGTATTGCACGCAAATCACTATCCACTGCTATTGATTTAAGTGTTATTTGCTGGACTGTCTGGATGACAGACAATCAATTAAATTGATTTATCGCGGGCATATTAACAAATGAGTATGGCTGCAAAATCATGGTGTCTACTCACTACCGTGATGACTGTTTCGATACAGAAGACTTCCTTTTGGAATAACACCTGCTCCTGCCCTTTTTCAGAGATCCATGGATCAAATTCTCAGTGGACTAAATGGGGTCCAATGTTACGTAGGTGATATTCTCAGCACTGATTCGATTGGCCAGGAAACGTTGGGGAACTTGGAAGCTAAACTGAAACCTCTACAAAACAGAGTTAAAAAGGAAAAGTGTGACTTTTTGAAGACATCATAAATTATCTGGCTACATCATCGATAAGGAAGACTTACAGAGGGAGCCAAAGAAGATGACAGTGATCTTAGAAGCACCACGGCCAAAGAATGTATCACAACTGTGGTCATTTTTAGGATTTATCAATTATTATGGTAAATTCCTGCAAAATTTAACAACATGGTTGAAGCCTTTATGTACTTTATTATTTGCCGGACATGTGTGGCATTGGTCAGAAGAATGCACAAGTGCATACAATGCCGTAATGAAGTCCGAGCTTTTAAAAAAAATTTAGAGTACCCAATTAATTTTTTCCAATTAAGGGGCAACTTAGGGTGGCCAATCCACCTAACCTGCACATTTTTGGGTTGTGGCGAAACCCACACAAACAAGGAGTGAATGTGCAAACTCCACACGGACAGTGACCCAGAGCTGGGATCGAACCTGGGACCTCAGCGCCGTGAGGCTGCAGGGCTAACCCACTGTGCCACCGTGCTGCCCCAGAAGTCAGAGCTGTTGGGTCGCTACAATCTTAAGCTGAAGTTACAGCTTGCCTGCGATGCGTCACCCTATGAGGTTACTGCAGTTGTCTTACACACAAGAGCGACCGATAGCATTTCACTTTACAAACTCTTACTTGCACTGAAGCAAATCATGCTCAGCTAGTAAAAGAGGCTTTCAGCACCATTTTCAGGAAAAGAAGGTTCCACCAATACCTTTATGAATGTCACTTTACTCCTTTGATGGATCATCGACCCTTGACAATAATCTTTGGGCCGTATCGAGGTATTGCATCTAGTGGTTGTTGGTGCACATGCTAAATAGCCAAAAATTGCCATCATGGTGACCGAACGAGCCATTGAGAAGCTAGACAACATTTTTGCAAGATTTGGTCCACCGGAACAGGTTGTAAGCGGCAATGGTACACAGTTCACCTTCAAGGAGTTCAGGGACTACTTAAGAGGGGACTGAAAACAGCACATAAAGTCAGCTCTGTACCTCCTGCAACAAATGGTTGGCTGAATATTTCATTCAATCTTGAGCCATTCTGCCAAGGCACCAATGGACCAAGGTTCATTGAGAAGAAGAATAAACTCATTCTTAATGTTTTACTGGAGCTCCACAAACACACACGGCAACACAGAGTTCATCAGCAATGCTGCTGTTCAGGGCGGCACGTGGCACATGGTTAGCATTGCTGCCTATGGCACTGAGGATCCGGGTTTGAATCCTGGCCCTGGGCAACTGTCCATGTGAAATTTGCACATTCTCCCCGTGTCTGCATGGGTTTCACCCCCACAACCCAAAGATGTGGAGGTTAGGTTGGTTGGCCATGCTAAATGGCCCTTAATTGGAAAAAAAATATTGAGTACTCTAAATTTATTTTTTAAAAAGCAGAGCTGCTGTTCAGGAGGAAACTACGAACACAGTTTGATTTGTAAATACAACCTGAAATTTCAGAGATTACAAAACGAAAACAACAAGTACAGATTGTTGGGAGAGACAAGAACTCTAAAAACGAGTATTCAATTCAGGAGAGCGAGTGCTAGTCAGAAGTTACACCATTAATGAGAAATGGGTACCTGCTGTGACCTTTCAAAGAAGGTCTAATATCATACACTGTACAGACAGGCGACGAAAGAGTTTGGTGGTGTCATGCTGACCAGGTATTAGCTTCATGAAGTGAAATTGCGGAAACGTCTCAAGATATATTTCCCTTGGACAATGTTGATAGCGATATTTTGGAACAGAGACAAGTTTAGATTTTGTTTCGGAGGACATCGCAATACCTATAGGGATGGGCACTGGAGTAACGTCCCAGGAAGGAGCATCGACTGAAGGAACAGATGAAACTTCCAAGGTCTCAAGTAGCCAGGTTCCAGAATGTCAAATACAACCAAAAAGGTTTAAGCATCAGCCTGAGAGACAGTTTTATTAAGTTGTATATATATGCAGAGAAATGGTAACCAGTTGTTGTTGCACTAAAGAAGTAAAGAGGGAGGTGTGTTATGTATCAAAGAATACATTCTGCTGCTGAAGCAGCACATGATTTGTAGTGACATCAGCAGTGTGTGTTTGCGCAGGTTTCAGTTCTCCATCTTAAATGAGCAATATTCCTATAAAACCTCTTACCAGGGGCTGGATTCGCTGTTGCCCCTCGCCGAAATCGCATTCAGCGAGGGGGGGTGCAGAGAATCCCCAACAACACCGGGGGTGGCGGCACTTCTGCGATGCTCCATCCCCGACCGGCAGAGTTCCCGACGGTGTGGGACCCATGTGGCCTCACCTGTCGTGAACTCAGCATGGTGGCTGCCAGTCGGGGGAGGGCTGGGGGGGGTCTTCATTCGAGGCATGGGACACTGTGGGGGATGGGGGGTGGACTGGGGCACGTAAGCGTCCAAAGGGGGTACTATTTTTATGGTCCGGGTCCACAGGTCTGCTGCAGGCTGCCGCCATGCGCAAGCACGGACACAGACCCGGCAATGCTCTGAGCCGTATTGGCAGCTAGAGCTGGACGTTCTACGCTGCCTCCCTGCTAGCCCCCCATGGAGCAGGGAATCGGTGGCCGTGTTGCGACAGTTTTACTGGCGTAAAACACCAACGTTTTCACGCCGGCGTGGGACTTAATCTCCCAAACGGAGAATCCAACACCATGTTTGTAAGGTGTGGGCACCTCTATCCTTTTTTTCTTTGCAGCAAACAAGATAAAACAGTTGTAATCACAGATTTCAATTTTATACATTGTGATATTATTATTTTCCTGTAATTCCTAATTCAAGGAGGTCTTGTGGCACAGTGGTTCACGCCCCTTACTCCGAACAAAAGGCGTTGGGTCTGAGTGTCACTCAAGGACTTGGTCATAGAATCATAAAATCACTACAGTGCAAAAGGAGGCCATTCAACCCATCGAGTCTGCACCGACCCTCTGAAAGAGCACCCTACCTCGGCCCATGCACCCATCCTATCCCCATAACCCAATAACCCCACCTAACCCTTTGAAAAAATGAAAATCGCTTATTGTCACGAGTAGACTTCGATGAAGTTACTGTGAAAAGCCTCTAGTCACCACATTCCGGCACCTGTTCGGGGAGGCTGTTACGGGAATCGAACTGTGCTGCTGGCCTGCTTTCAAAGCCAGCAATTTAGCCCAGTGTGCTAAACAGCCCCTGGACACAAAGGGGCCATTTAGCATGGCCAATCCACCTAACCTTCACATCTCTGGACTGTGGGAGGAAACCGGAGCACCCGAAGGAAACCCACGCAGATAAGGGGAGAAAGTTCAAACTCCACAAAGACAGTCACACAAGTTTGGAATTGTACCCGGGTCCCTGGTGCTGTAAGACACTGTGCCACACAGCTGCCCCAAACTGTGTATTGTTATGGGCCAGGGCTTAGAAACTCCAAAGTGTATTATGAAGTTCACCTGACCTACAACCTTTATGTTGAATTTGGCTAGGATGAGCACAAAAGCCTTCATTGTCGGTCTGATTCATCAGACTTCCAAGACACTTTCAGCAAAACAAGGTTTATTCTAAGAATGTAGTTAAAAACACAGCATGAATTTTTATCAGTTACAGACATAAAGACTCCACACAGCTACAGTAATCTGTGTATATACCACTTAATGAATTCCCCCTTAACTGTTCCAATTCAATAACAAAATCCAATTAACCAAAAACCCCTTTTCAAGGGTGTGGCCCAGCACACTGTATTCTCACTTGAATGGGACTGATCCAGTCTCAACCAGCAGTTTGAAACTCCTTCTGGAAATCAACTATATCTTTAAAGTTACCAATGTGTTTTTCCTGGAGCAGCTTTAAAAATGAAACTAGAGAAAGACAGAGGAAACTGCAGTCCAGAGCAGTCAAACTGAAACTGAAGCCCCCTCTCACCTCACAGCCACAGCCCAATGTGCTACAAGTCACATGATAAGAGACTAAAACTTTCTTAATTGGACACTCACATGACAGCATTCATAATGCGGTCAGATTGTTTCAACCTGTAAATCCTTCTAAATGTACTAATGGCTGGTGGTTTTATGTGGAGTGGCACGCCTCAAGCTATAAGCCCCCGGTGACAGACTAGCGACCTGTTCAGGAAATTACTGGCGATGGAAACAGACAAAAGTCTGCCTTCGTGGACCATTAGGTGCGGGAAGGGAAATGGAATTCTGACTTAAGAGTGGCAATGCTGGATGACTTTATTTTTAAAAACCTTCCATTGTAAAAGTACTTTGGAGTTTACTGCATAAGACGTTCTGATCCGGGAAAAGTGTGATATACAGACAGGTACACATTCAAGTGTGACTGCTTACGGGGGATGTTAATAATGCCAATCAAAATAAAACCACAGGAGAAAAGAAGTGTTGATTTTTGATCGAGTTCTCTGGATCTTACATTCATTGCATATCATTGGGATTTGCAGTTTCATGAAAAATTAAGATTGTGAAATGTAACTGTTTCCTTTAATGAGCTAACTGCAGATATAAAGAAACAGGTCAGGGTGCTATTATTAATCAAGCATCAGTCTATTATTTTGAAAGATACATTTTGTTGCAGAATTGCCTGGTGAATTTATCACAAAAAAGCATTTCAGCTTTATGGGCAAACAGGAGAATCTAGTCAGTGATGCTGATTCTTGTGATGCTGATGGTAAAATAATATTTTTATTAAAAACAAATTATCAACGGCAAATGTCCCAGGGAATGTTGCAGTGGAATCATAGAATGGTGACAACACGTAAGGAGGTAATTTGGCCAATCAAGACTGTGCTGAGTCTCGTTCGCTTTGCCTGTAGTTCAGCAAATTTTCACTCTTCAGGTGCTGAACAAATTAAATTTTCAAAGCCACAATTGAATTTACTTCCACCACACTCTCAGGCAGTGCATTCCCATCCAAGCAGCAAGCTGAGTAAATAATCTCTAACCATCGGCGTAAATTGCCGTTCTCCGGTTCTCGACCATTCTGTCAATGGTAACAATTTCTCTCTGTCTACCCTGTCCAGACACCTCATTATTTTGAACACTTTCATTCATTTGTTGCTGATACGTTAATTGCATTGTTAAGGTTGAGGGTAAACAGGTGCAGGGATGCCTTCTGTCGTTGGCGATGGTTCTTCGGGGTCGGTGGAGTGGTGGGGGATTATGACGGGACAGAGGGAACATTGGGTGTCACTCTATGCCAGTGACCTCTTGCTGTATGTTTTGGACCCTCTGGAAAGTATGAAGGATTATGGGCCTGCTGGGGAGGTTTGGAGGGTTCTCGGGTACAAACTGAATGTAGGAACAAGCAAGATTTACCTGGTGAATGAGCTGGGACAGTGGGATAATTTAGAGGGGTATGCTACTTACAGTAGCGTGGGATAGGTTTCGGTATTTGGGGATTCAGGTAGCGAGGGAATGGACAGGGCTCCATAAGTGGAACTTAACGAAGCTGATGAAGGAGGCCAGAGAGGATCTTAAGAGGTGGGAAATATTGCAGTTGACATTGGCGGGGAGGGTCCAACTGGTGAAAATGAATATTCTGCCGAGATTCTTGTTTATTTTTCAAGCCCTCTCGATCTTTATACAAAGGCCTTTTTTCGGAAAGTGGACACAATCATTTCAGACTTTGTATGGGCAGGGAAAGTGCGGAGGGTGGGGAGGACCCTGCCACAGAGGCAGAGGCAGCAGGGGGGGGTTGGCTTGCCGTACCTGCTTCATTATTATTGGGCGGCGAATGTGGACAAGGTGCGGCGGTGGTGGGAAGGAGAAGGGGTAGAGTGGGTTAGAATGGAGAAGTAATCTTGTATGGGGTCTAGTTTGAGGGCTATGGTGAAGGCAGCGTTGCCAATGGTTCAGTGTAGGTATTCAGGGAGCCCGGTGGTGCAGTCCACGGTGAAGATATGGAATCAGCTGAGGAGGCATTTTAGGGTGGAAGGGATGTCAGTGTGAGTGCCCCTGTGCGGGAATCATGGGTTTGAGCCGGGAGGGGGGGTGGGTGGGGTTGGATAGTCTGTACAGGAGGTGGAAGGAAGTGGGGCTGGTCAAAGTGAGGGATTTGTACTTGGAGGAAGGGTTTGCCAATCTGGTGGAGCCAAGGGAGAGGGTAGAGCTGCCGAGGGGGGAGTGAGTTCAGGCATCTGCAGGTTAGGGACCTTGCAAAATGTCAGGAGGGGGTTCCCAAGGTTGCTGGGATACACCCTGCTGGAGCGATTGCTGCTCCCGTATGTGGAAGGGGAGCGAAGAATTGGGGATATATACAAGTGGCTGGGGAGCAGCGAGGTGAGCGGGTGGTGAAGATCAAGGAGAAATGGGAAGCGGAGTTGGGAATGGAGATCAATTGGGGAGTATGGAGTGAGGTACTGCAGAAGGTAAACGGCACCTCCTCTTGAGCAAGGATGAGCCTGATACAGTTTAAGGTGGTGCACAGGGTGCATATGACTGGGCGAGAATCAGTGGGTTCTTTCAGGTGTTAGCAGATGAGTGTGAGAGGTGTGGCGGGGCCAGCGAATCACATGCACATGTTTTGGGATTGTGAAAAATTGTGAAGATTCTGGGTGGGAGTGTTCGCGGTCTGAACCAGGATAGTGGAGGAGGAGGTGGACCCGGACCCTTTGGTGGCGATATTTAGGGTTTCAGAGAAGCCGGAGCTCTTGGAGAGGAGGAAGGCCGACGTCGTGGCCTTCGCCTCTCTGATTGCACGGTAGCAGATTTTACTGGAGTAGCGAAGGCATCGTCACTGGGGGTAGCGGCTTGATTGGGTGACCTGTACGACTTCCTGCAGTTGGAGAAGATAAAGTATGAGTTAAGGGGCTCTGCAGGAGGGTTTGAGTAAAGGTGGAGGATGTTTGTGACCATGTTTGAGGAGCTGTACGTTGCAGGAGGGGGTGGCGGGGAGGTGGGGCAGTGGGAGTGGAGGGTGGGAGGGGGGCGTGAAAACGGGGAAAAAATTGGCACAGACTGTATAATTGATTGCTGGGAAGTATGTCCATTTGCTGTAACCTGTTTTGATACATGTTTGTAATGGAATATATTTTTTAAAAAGGATAGACGTGTGGAAGGTATGATCGATTCTGGTGACAGACTGGCAATCTGTTCTGAGAATTACTAGCTCTGGAAATGGACGCAAGTCTGCCTCATTGAACCAGTAGGTGTGTGATGAGAATTGGAAATGGAAGAGTTAATTGATCAAGTACCTGAAGCGCATATTAATAATGGCCTGGGCATTGATAGGTGGAAGGTATGTAATGCTGCGTTCTGGAAATAAACCAACCAGCAAGAAAGAAATCTGTGTGTCATTTCACACCTTAACATCTAACTCGGACCCATTTAACACAAATCACCTCTCAGCCTTTTCCTTTCTGAGGAGAATAATTTGAGATCCTCCAGCCCATGCACGTGACTGAAGTCCTTCAACCTTGATTAATTATTTATTTCTGTACTTTCTCTGCAGCTTTCTCATCTCTTCTAAGGCCCAGAAATTGAGCATAACACTACAACTATATAATTTCATTTCAACTTTTTCATTTACATTGCTGGAGCATTATAACTCATTCAGCATAAAATTGCTGAGTGACTCATGGCAATTTGCCGCAACTGTGATTGGAGGTGGACTGTGGGGTTAGGTTCTGTGGCATAGTTGTATGGTTGACAAATGGCTGTACATACAGACTTTCGCAAAAATGTCAAAAGGTTGACTGGGGTTAATCGAAATGTTAACCAAATCAGCGCCTTAAGACCGTAGCCTTACCAGTGGATTCTCCAGGAAGAAATTAGATCAAGGCCAGTATGTGATTGAGTTCAGGGGCACATTTTATTTTTAAATCACAAAGCAGCCGTTCAGTTATCACATCTGTGGTGGCTCTCTGGAGGAGCAATTTACCGAGTGCCACTCCCAGCCTCTTCCCCATAGTCGGACTTATTCTTCTAAGAATTCAAATCCCTTTTAACCGCATTGATAGAATCTGCCTCCTCCATACCATCCAGTGCCTCCTCGATTTCAACCACTTGCTGGGTGAAAGGATTTTCTCAGATGTCTCCAATACTTCTTCTGGCAATTATCTTTAACCTCTTGGCCTCCATTCTTCCGCCAATGGGAACATTTTGTTTCTCCTACCTCCTCTGTCCCGACCCCTCAGTTTTTTGAACACCATCAATTCTCATCCTAGCCTTTTCTGCTCCAAGGAGTACAGTGCCAATCTTTCCAGTCTATCTGTGTAAATGAAGTTCCTTGTTCCTGCATCCATTCTCATGAATCTTTCCTGCACTCTCTCTCATGCCTTGACATCTTTTCGACAGTGTGGTGCCCAGAACTGGAAACAATGCTCCAGCTGAGGCCAAACAAGCGATGAATAAAGGTTTAACATAACTTTTATACTCCATCCCGCTACTAGTAAAGACCAGGATACTGTCTGCTTTATTAGCGACTCTCTCCACCTGTCCTGCCACCTCCAATGACTTACGCACATATACATCCAAGTCCCTCAGCTCTTGTACCCACTTTGAAATTGTACTTTATATTGCATATCCATGTTTGTCCGACCAAAATTAATCATTCCACAGTCTTCTGAGTGAAATTCCATCTGCCACTAATTCACTCATTCCGCCAACCTGTGTCTTTTTGAAGTTCTACAATCTCCTCCTCACTGGTCACATTGCTTCCAAGTTTCAGGTCATCTGCACATCTTGAAATTTTGCCCTGCACATTAATATGTATCGGGAAGAGAAAGGGCCCTGACACCGATTCCTGTGGAGCTCCTCTATGAACCTTACTCCAGTCCAATGAACATCCATTACCCACCACTCGCTGTTTTCTGTCACTCAGCCAGTTTCTTTCCTATGTTGCTACTGTCCATTTAATTCCAGGAGTTACAACTTTGCTCACAAGTCTGCCATGTGGCACTTTGTCAAGTGCCTTTTGGAAGTCCATGTACACCACATCAACAACATTACCCTCATCAACTTCCACTGTTACCTCATCGAAAAACTTAATGCAATTTAGTTCAGTATGATATGCCCTTGAAAACTTCATGCTATCTTTCCTGAATTAACCTGCATAAGCATGCTTCCTTTACTTTTCAAATGTGACCTCGTGTTAAAAAAAAATCAAGATTTTAATTTTCAAATAAGAACAACTTTAGAATCAAAAGAAAGTATGGGTTTTGTCAGTTAATTAAAATTTGACCTTCAAGCAGATTGAATTATTCAAAAACAATGATTGTTAGAAAAGACAAAGCTTAATTTTTACTTTCCCCTTTCATTGTAGTCCTCTATCTTCCCTTCTCCCAGAACATTCTAACATATCCCTTCTCCTGAGGCATTGGGCAGATTTTTGGGCGCCGATACGGAAAGGTCAGAAGGCCCGCAGATTGCAGATAGCACGTTGAGGTTAATTAGAAGCTTCATGAAGAATTTTCCAGGCAGCTTACAGGCCATACAGGCACTCAATTAGTTGAGGAGACCTCCCCCAGGGGGCTATACTTGCCGTTGTGTATCCCGCATGGTCTGGCACTGACCGGCACAGGTTGGCACTGCTAGGTTTACAATGCCAACCTGTTAGTGCCAACCTGTGTTGGAGGCAGTGTGTGAGAAGACCCTCAGTGGATTCCCATTGGGTACGGGGCTCATGTTATGCTTGTTTGGGAGGGGGGGGGGGCAGAGTGCCCGATGCTTGTGGTGGGGGGGGGGGGGGCACGGTGGGGGTGAGAGCATGGATAACGATATCTGTGGTGGGATGGGGGGCACTGGGAATCTCGATCCGGATGCTTGCATTGGGGACAACGGCACTCTGAGAGCCTTAATGTTCATGGTGGTGTGTGTGCTTGGGGAGGGGGAGGAGGTGGTGGGGGGGGGGGGGGGGGGGGGGGGGGAAGGGGCGCTGAGAGCTTCGATGCTGATGCTGGGGGGGGGGGGGTGAGGTTTATGGGGATGTCCCCCAAATCCGTGGGGGATGGACTGCTGGGAATTTTCTTCCTGTGTTGATCAGGTTTCCCTTTCTAAAGGCCGTCCCCGATCTCCATGGAGTCGGTCTCGCTGGCTCTACCAGCCCCCACTCCACCACAGTGACAGTGTAAACAGGCCCACTCAATTTCTTTGTTCAGAGAAGCTCAAAATCTGGATCAGACCCTGGCACTCTGAAAAAACATCAGTAATCACTGGGCCTGGATTAGAACTCTGGAGACATTTGATCAAATCCCACCACAGCAGCTGGGGAAACCTGCCACCTTTACCTCAGCTGCCTTACCCACGGCATCAGATCCACAGCAATGTGGTTGACTCGTAATCGCCCTCTGAACTGGTCTGTCAGGCCACTCGGTTGTATCACACCACAAAAGGAAAAGGAAAGCTCTTGTGGGTTTACCCACACCACATGCACAGCAGCAGTTCAAGACGTGAGGCGGCATGGGGGCACACTGCTGCCTCACAGCTCCAGGGACCCAGGTTCAACTCCCCTCATGTCTGCGTGGGTTTCCTCCAGGTGTTCCGGTTTCCTTCCACAGTCCAAAGATGTGCAGGTTAGGCGCATTGGCCATGCTAAATTGCCCCTGAATCCAAAAAGGTTAGCTGGAGTTACTGGGTTACGGGGATAAGGTGGAGGCATGGACTTAAGTATGGTGCTCTTTCCAAGGGCCAGTGCAGACTTGATGGACCAAATGGCCTCTTCCTGCACTGTAAATTCTATGAAATGGCTCACCACCACTCTCTCAAGTGCGATTAGGAAATGGCAATAAATGCTGGCCTAGCCAGCGATACTCACATTCCAAGAAAGAATTTTTTAAAACTCCTCCATGGTGAACGTTACTGTAGCACAGAGGGTAGCAAGAGCACAAAATGCACACTGGACTTCAATCTCCATCACCAAGATTGACTCAATAGCACCACTGCTTGAAGTGTCTTGAAGGACGTGTCTACCAGTCTGGGCCAACGGCAGATGGGGGGGAAACCAACAAAATGGAAAACCTAAAGTCGATGGGAATCAGGGGAACAGCTCTACACTGGTTGGAGTCATACCTAACACAAGGAGGATGGCTGTGGTTTTTGGGGGACAATCATTTCAGTTTCAGGACATGACTTTGTGCATTTCTCAGGGTAGTGTCCTAGGCACAACCTCTTCAGCTGCTTCGTCAATGACCTTCCCTCCAAATGAAACTCAGAAGTAGGGATTTTCCTTGATGATTGCACAATGTTCACTAACATTTGTGACTCCTTAGATACTGAAGGAGTCCATGTCCATATTCATCAATACCAAGACAACATTCAGGTTTGGTCTGATAAGTGAAAGGTAACATTCCTGCTGCACAGGTGTCAGGTAATGAGCATCTCCAACAAGTGAGAGTCTAACCATCTCTCCTTGAAGTTCAATATCAACATCACTCAATTCCTCCACCATATCCTGGCGATCACCATTGACCAGAAACTAACCGCACTAACCATACAGGTACTGTGGCTAAATGGCCAGGTGAGAGGCTGGGATATTCACAGCGAATAATTCACATCTGAAACTCCAAAGTCTGTCTATCATCTACAAGGCACAAGCCAGGGGTGTGATGGAATATTCCCAGCTTTCCTGGTTGCGTGCAGCTCCAACAACATTCAAGAGCCTCAACACATGTACGACACTTGTTTAGCACCTCTTCCACCACTTGTACATTCACACCCTCCATGACCAATGCACAGGGACAGCAGTGTGTACCATTTACAAGGTACAAAGCAACATCTCATCAAACATCCTTCAACAGCACCTTCCAAACCTGTGACCTCTACCACCTAGAATGATAAGGGCAGCAACTGCAAATTTAACTCCAAACCACACAACATTCTGACTCAGAACCATGGGTGAAATTCTCCCTTACCCGGCGGGGCGCGGGGTCCCGGCGCAGCGGAGTGGCGCCAACCACTCCGGCGTCGGGCCTCCCCAAATGTGCGGAATTCGCCGGGTAGGGGAGAATTCTCCGCACCTTTAGGGGTTAGGCTCACGCCGGAGTGGCTCCCGCTCTGCCAACTGGCGGCAATGGCCTTTGGTGCCACGCCGATCAGCGTCAGGGCTGGCCGAAAGGCCTTCGCCGGTTGGCGTGATTCCACGCATATGCTGGAGAGTAAGCGGCTGCTGACGTCACCACTGGCGCATGCGCGGTGGAGGGGGTCTCTTCCGTCTCCGCCATGGTGGAGGCCGTGTGGCGTCGGAAGAAAAAGAGTGCCCCCATGGCACAGCCCGCCTGCCCACCGATCGCGGGCCAGGCCACCGTGGGGGCACCCCCCGGGGTCCGATCGCCCCGCGCCCCCCCAGGACCCCGGGGCCCGCTCACGCTGCCTGCTCCTGCCGGCACAGAGGTGGTTGGCGGGAGAGGCCTGACAGCGGCGGGACTTCGGCCCATAGTGGGCCGGAGAATTGCCGCGGGGGGCCCGCCGGCTGGCGGGGCACGATTCCCGCCCCCACTGATTCCCGGGTGGCGGAGAATTCCGGCCACGGAGGGGGCAGGATTTACGCCGGCCACGGGCGATTCCCCGACCCTGCGGGGGGTTGGAGAATTCCGCCCCAGGGTGCCATTGTGTCAAAGTCCAGACACTCCGTTGCTAACAGCAATCAGGGTGTTCCGAAACCACATGTACTGCAGCGGTTCAAGAAGGTAACTCCCCACCACCTTCTGGGCATTAATAATCTAGCCAACGATTCCATGGACAAATGAAAAGAAAATTTCCCTGATTCCTCCAATGGATCACGTAGCCCCCTACCCCAACCCCCAAGAGAGTAAATTTATTTTCTCCACCTATTGATGTCGTTTTGTCACTCCCCCTCTCTTCACCCCTTTACTTCTATCCCTTTCTTCTCATCTCTAACCCTTTCCCAAATCTCCTCTCACCCTCTTACTCATCCCCCTTCCTTTCCCCTTCCTTCCTACCCCTCCTCCCCATTCTTCTCAACCTCCCTCGTCCCTTCCTCTGCTTTGATCCATTTATCCCGCTGCGCTCTAACACTGCTGAAACTCAGGACAACATTCAGTAAATGGAGTATAATGTGGGAAAATGTGAAATTGTCCTTTTTGACAGGAAGAGTGTCTTTTTGGGTGTCCTAGTGCATGAATCACAAAAGGTTAGCGAGCAGGTATAGCAAGTAATTAGGAAAGCTAATGGATTGCTATAATTTATTGAATATCTGCAGGTCATTATGAAGGGGGAGGGCAAACAATCGGAGGTTGTTGTTCACATTGACACCAGCGACAGAGGTAGAAAAACGGGTGAAATCCTGCCACAAGAATCTGGGGGGTTGGGCAGCAAATTGAAAAGCAGAGCCTCAAAGGCTGGAATCTCTGGTTTGCTCCCAGTGTCACATGCTGGTGAGTATAGGACTAGAAGGATAGAGCAAATGAATGAATGGCTGAACATAGATACATAGCAGATAAGCGCAGGAGGAGGCATTTTGGCCCTTCGAGCCTGCTCCACCATTTATCACGATCATGGCTGATCATCCAACCCAATAGCCTAATCCCGCTTTCTCCCCATAGCCTTAGGTCCCATTCTCCCCAAGTGCTATATCTAGCTGCCTCTTAAATATATTCGATGTTTTAGCATCAACTACTTCCTGTGGTAATGAATTCCACAGTTTCGCCACTCTTTGGGTGAAGAAATATCTCCTCATCTCTGTCAGAAATGGTTTATCCTGAATCCTCAGGCTGTTACCCCTGGTTCTGGACACACCCATCATTGGTAACATCTTCCCTGCAGCTACCCTGTCTAGTCCTGTTAGAATTTTATCAGTCTCCATAAGATCCCCCTCATTCTTCTGAACTCCAGTGAGAACAATCCCAACCTAGTCAATCTCTCCTCATATGACAGTCCCGCTATCCCTGGAATTAGTCTGGTAAATCTTCGCTGCACTCCCTCGAGAGCAAGAACATCCTTCCTCAGAGAAGGAGACCAAAACTGCACACAATATTCCAGGTGTGGCCCTGTATAATTGCGGCAACACAGTCCTCCTCCAGTGCTCAAAACCTCTCTTAATGAAGGCCAACATACCATTAGCCTTCTTTACCACGTGCTGCACCTGTAGTTTCCTGGATCACTGGGTAGGTTTCTGAGGAAGATGGGACCTGTACAAGTCAGACAGGTTGCACCAACATCTATGCGGGAAGTTTTTTTTTGGGGGTTTCAAACTAATTTGGGCAAACATAGAACATAGAACGATACAGTGCAGTACAGGCCCTTCGGCCCTCGATGTTGCACCGACATGGAAAAAAAACTAAAGGCCATCTAACCTACACTATGCCCTTATCATCCATATGCTTATCCAATAAACTTTTAAATGCCCTCAATGTTGGCGAGTTCACTACTGTTGCAGGTAGGGCATTCCACGGCCTCACCACTCTTTGCGTAAAAAACCCACCTCTGACCTCTGTCCTACATCTATTACCCCTCAATTTAAGGCTATGTCCCCTCGTGCTGGCCACCCCCATCCGCGGGAGAAGGCTCTTGCTGTCCACCCTATCTAACCCTCTGATCATTTTGTATGCCTCTATTAAGTCACCTCTTAACCTTCTTCTCTCTAACAAAACCAACCTCAAGTCCATCAGCCTTTCCTCATAAGATTTTCCCTCCATACCAGGCAACATCCTGGTAAATCTCCTCTGCACCGTTCCAAAGCTTCCACGTCCTTCCTATAATGAGGCGACCAGAACTGTACGCAATACTCCAAATGCGGCCGTACTAGAGTTTTGTATCTACATGTCGATTGGTTTAACCAAGTCGGTCAAGGCAGCCGTGAGGAGGAGTTTATAGAATGTATCTGCGATAGTTTCCTAGAAATGTATGTAATGGAAGCTACGAGGGAACAAGCAGTCCTACATCTTATCCTCTGTAATGA
Source organism: Scyliorhinus canicula (assembly GCF_902713615.1). Lineage (NCBI taxonomy): Eukaryota > Metazoa > Chordata > Chondrichthyes > Carcharhiniformes > Scyliorhinidae > Scyliorhinus > Scyliorhinus canicula. The sequence continues at coordinate 13,306,984 of NC_052162.1, forward strand.
GACAGGATTGATTAATAATCTCATAGTTAGGGATCCTCTCGGAAGGAGCGATCACAATATGGTGGAATTTAAAATACAGATGGAGGGTGAGAAGGTAAAATCAAATACTCGTGTTTGTGCTTAAACAAAGGAGATTACAATGGGATAAGAGAAGAACTAGCTAAGGTAGACTGGGAGCAAAGACTTTATGGTGGAACAGTTGGGGAACAGTGGAGAACCTTCCAATCGATTTTTCACAGTTCTCAGCAAAGGTTTATACCAACAAAAATCAAAAAGGAAGGACGGTAGAAAGAGGGAAAATCGACCGTGGATATCTAAGGAAATAAGGGAGAGTATCAAATTGAAGGAAAACGCATACAAAGTGGCAAAGATTAGTGGGAGTCTGGAGAACTGGGAAATCTTTAGGGGGCAACAGAAATCTACTAAAAAAGCTATAAAGAAGAGTAAGATAGATTATGAGAGTAAACTTGCTCAGAATATAAAACAGATAGTAAAAGTTTGTACAAATAAATAAAACAAAAACGAGTGGCTAAGGTAAATATTGGTCCTTTAGAGGATGAGAAGGGTGATTTAATAGTGGGAGATGAGGAAATGGCTGAGGAACTGAACAGGTTTTTTGGGTCGGTCTTCACAGTGGAAGACACAAATAACATGCCAGTGACTGATAGAAATGAGGCTATGACAGGTAAGGACCTTGAGAGGATTGTTATCACTAAGGAGGTAGTGATGGGCAAGCTAATGGGGCTAAAGGTAGACAAGTCTCCTGGCCCTGATGGAAAGCATCCCAGAGTGCTAAAAGAGATGGCTAGGGAAATTGCAAATGCACTAGTGATAATTTACCAAAATTTACTAGACGCTGCGTTGGTCCCGGCGGATTGGAAATTAGCAAACGTGACACCACTGTTTAAAAAAGGAGGTAGGCAGAGAGCGGGTAATTATAGGCCAGTGAGCCTAGCTTCGGTAGTAGGGAAGATGCAGGAATCTATCATCAAGGAAGAAATAGCGAGGCATCTGGATAGAAATTGTCCCATTGGGCAGACGCAGCATGGGTTCATAAAGGGCAGGTCATACCTAACTAATTTAGCGGAATTTTTTGAAGATATTACCAGTGCAGTAGATAACGGGGAGCCAATGTATGTGGTATATCTGGATTTCCAGAAAGCATTTGACAAGGTGCCACACAAAAGGTTGCTGCATGAGATAAAGATGCATGGCATTAAGGGTGAAGTAGTAGCATGGATAGAGGATTGGTTAATTAATAGAAAGCAAAGAGTGGGGATTAATGGGTGTTTCTCTGGTTGGCAATCAGTAGCTAGTGGTATCCCTCAGGGATCAGTGTTGGGCCCACAATTGTTCACAATTTACATAGATGATTTGGAGTTGGGGACCAAGGGCAATGTGTCCAAGTTTGCAGACGACACTAAGATGAGTGGTAAAGCAAAAAGTGCAGAGGATACCAGAAGTCTACAGAGGTATTTGGATAGGTTAAGTGAATGGGCTAGGGTCTGGCAGATGGAATACAATGTTGACAAATGTGAGGTTATCCATTTTGGTAGGAATAACAGCAAAAGGGATTATTATTTAAATGATAAAATATTAAAGCATGCTGCTGTGCAGAGAGACCTGGGTGTGATCATGCATGAGTCGCAAAAAGTTGGTTTACAGATGCAACAGGTGATTAAGAAAGCGAATGGAATTTTGTCCTTCATTGCTAGAGGGATGGAGTTTAAGACTAGGGAGGTTATGCTGCAATTGTATAAGGTGTTAGTGAGGCCGCACCTGGAGTATTGTGTTCAGTTTTGGTCTCCTTACCTGAGAAAGGACCTACTGGCGCTCGAGGGTGTGCAGAGGAGATTCACTAGGTTAATCCCAGAGCTGAAGGAGTTGAATTACGAGGAGAAGTTGAGTAGATTTGGACTGTACTAGTTGGAATTTAGAAGGATGAGGGGGGATCTTATAGAAACATATAAAATTATGAAAGGAATAGATCGGATAGATGGGGGCAGGTTGTTTCCACTGGCGTGTGAAAGCAGAACTAGGGGGCATAGCCTCAAAATAAGGGGAAGTAGATTTAGGAATGAGTTTAGGAGGAACTTCTTCACCCAAAGGATTGTGAATCTATGGAATTCCTTGCCCAGTGAAGCAGTTGAGGCTCCTTCATTAAATGTTTTTAAGATAAAGATAGATAGTTTTTTGAAGAATAAAGGGATTAAGGGTTATGGTGTTCGGGCCGGAAAGTGGAGCTGAATCCACAAAAGATCAGCCATGATCTCATTGAATGACGGAACAGGCTTGCGGGGCCATATGGCATACTCCTGCTCCTAGTTCTTATGTTCTTATGTTCCCCATCACTAAATGACTGCGTTACCATCCCCCATCACCACCACCACCACCACCCAAGCATGAGGGTGAACCTGCCTCCCACTCACCCATCCTCATGGGCATCGGGATGTCACCCACCCGCCACACCAGCCCAAGCTCAGGCAGACGTTGAATTATTTGCAAGAGAACTGGTATTATTCGAGAAGAAAACTTTCTTCCAATATTGCAGAAGTATGTTGCGCACTGCAGTCCGATTTGCAAACCAAATATGTATACAGCTCAATAAATGCCAAGAAATCATTCCCATCTAAACACAAAATTTACCATATCTTTGTGGAACATATTTGAAATGCTGAATGTTCCTCGAGCCCTTCTATAGAAAAACACTACAGTAACACTACAGATCCTGTGACTCGATTCTGTATAAATCTGCCCCTTAAATGACAAAATTGATTGCATCCTTTGTTATACAGAATGCAATACTTTTTTCCTCTCCAAAATAAATCACAAAACTCCATATCAAACATGATGATGACTGGACTGAAATCAAATAGTAGGGAAAAACAATTCAATCCGAGAATTCACTCATATATATTGCTTGATTTTCTAAGGCTTTGGGAGCAGACAAAAAAACAATTGTGTTTCTCTGTGCAACTGTCTCTCTCCCACTCTCTACTACTTTATGACGACTGTGTTTTTATTTCTTTGATCACCTCATCATGAGGGAAATGGCCAATTGGTATTTCAGGATTTAAATCCAAGATGATGCTTGAGACTGTCAATGTATCTGCAATATGGTTCAGATCTTCCCTAATCTGAATAGTCGGAGAGAAACTCCCGAGGCGAAAAATAACAGCAAAGCGCCGCTAAATAGCGAGGTATTTCCCAACGACATCGAACACATCCAGAATGGGACGCAGATTTCTTTCCTGTTAAATCGCACCCACAATGTTTCTGCCTGAGACATGCGCTATGGCCCCACAACAGAGTACTTGCCAGGGAAAAGTCAGACAACGTCAACACATTGTTGAGAGGATATCGTGGGCCAGACTACAGAACATCACTTGATGCTCATCTCTGAGGTGGAAGCATATTCTTCATCGGTAACAAGTACCCTCCCGACCTCTGCATACAAACTCCAGGAGACCAGACAAGCCCAACCGAAGGACACGGAATACCGAAATGTTTCCCAAAGTAATTTGAACAAACCTTATTCGTCCGAACACTCACCTTAAGCACCTTGTACGCCAGCCAAACCGAATCCACAACCTTCTGTCCAAACCCAAACCAACCCGACATTTGCCGAACAACCACAACCCCTCTTTAGCCAGCTCCCCCAGACTATGTCTCGTTCACCCTTGGGCCCTCCCCAAGATGTCCACTTACATCTCCTCTTAACCAACTGCGCCACACCAACACCACCCACGTCAGTATCCCTCCCCACTGCCCCCTCACTCCCCCCCATAAACAAAAGCAAAGAAAACCTAATCACCCCTCCCCCACAGGTCGACCCCCCACTTCACACCCACTAGCTAGCCAACCAGCTAAGCATGGTAGCCCCCATTCGAGGCCTCCATCTACCCCCTTCCCCACAACCACCCTTCACCCGCACATCCCCAAAACCAGTTGGAAAAAAAACACACTCGCCCACTCCAAACATATATTAATTGAAGACAACAAACTGCCCATCGTGTAAACCCACTTTGACCACTTTAGCATCTCCAAAGTTCAATGTACTCACACACCTCCCAGTCCATGGTCTTGCATTCTTTCCCTTGCCTCTGCTAGCATATCAAAATAAAACTCTTGATTCTAGTGTGTGACCCACAGACGAGCAGGATACAACAGCCCAAACTTCACCCCTTCCTGATAGAGGGCAGCCTAGATCGATTGTAACCAGCCCGCCGCTGGCAAGCTCCCCACCCAGGTCCTCATCATGTTTTCTTCCCAAAGGCACTTTTTCATCTGCTTCGCCCACTTCAATCTGTAGACCCCCTCCCGCATCAACTTCCCCAACATACTCGCCACATACGTTCCCTCAATCTCCTCAGGCAGCCCCACGCCCAGGAGATTCTGCCTCCGGGAATGGTTCTTGAGGTCCTCTATCTTCTCCCTCAACCATCTCCACCTCCAGCGAGGCCAGCCAGTCCTCATGCTCCCCCACCGACTCCTCCACCTTCTGGAGTGCCAGGCCCTGCACTTCCAGCCTCTACTCCACTCTCTCGATAGCTGCCCTAAGCGACTCCACCATCTTTGCCAGGTATTCTAAAGTATCCTGCCTCTGATGCTGGAACATCGTATTCAAAAACTCCCCAAGCTGCTTGGTGGACCACTGGGAGTGCAATGATGGTTTACCAGGCTGATTCCAGCATCCTCCGCCAAATTTACCTGTGTCGCACCTCAAAATACTTTTTGCTCAAGCTGCTGCCTCTTACTTGTTACACTCTTCATCTGGTAAGCCATAAACCGGTCCCACCTATGGAGTAATTCAATCCTCCATGCACATACACCTCAAACCAGCAAACACCCTCTAAATCGGGTGGGAAAGGGCCAAGAAATTCCACCTTGTGCAGGAGCCACTAAATGTGCGACCACTCACTCCATGGTCATCACCGGAAGTCAACATCTAACGATTGTTGTCGACCTTTTAATCTTCCATGACAAGCGCGTAAGCCTGAGATCGATGGGAGAAGACGTTCTCCAAAAACACCATAGTGGACATTTGGCTATTCCCAAATGCAGAGCAATGCTGGCCGGGAAATTTTAAATTTATGGAATTATTTATTTTAACATGCCATACTTATGTCAACAAAAGCCAAGAACCAACAGCACCGTTGTTAGCTTGCCATAGCCGAAGAATAAATCTGTTCAACCTCAGAGGAAAAGCCGACCTTATGGTCACTGACTATTGTTTTCCCAAGTTGGAAATCAGCTGACGACAGAAGCGGGGGTAAAAAGTTTGAAACACATTGGGCTGGATTCTCCCAACATGGGGTTCTGTCCCCACGCCGGCCTAAAAGCGGTGGCATTGCACTCCCCAGTTTCCTGCACAAAATAAAAGTTGATTCACTTATGTTCTGGGAGGTAGCAGGGACCCGGGGAGCTTCACGCAACTTTGGCTGCGGATAAGGGCCCCCGCACCTCCGGTTCCGAGTCCGCTCATGCGCACGGCGGTGGCCTCCAGTGGCCACGCTGAGCACCATAGCGGACTCAGACCACTGACCAACACTAACAAACTAGGCACCCCCAATTGGCCGTGCTCCCGAGGATCCTTCCAACCTGATCGCTGCCCCGGCCGCCAATAAGCCCCCCCCGGTGCCCAATCCCTACGTCCCACCACCAGGGCGGCCACGGACTGTGAGTCCCGACCAGCCATACCACATTAGTTCCACGCTGTCGGGAACTCGGCCGGTCAGGAGCAGAGAATCTCTTGGCGGTCCTCTGGCAATGGCCCCCCCAGCCACACGGAGTAATTCGCGAAAACGCCGATTCTCGGGTGCCGGTGAATCGCCGGTCCGGCTCTGGGCCTGATTTTGGCAGACACGTTGATTCTCCGCTCCCGCGCCAAATGCGATTTCGGCGCGCAGCTTCAGGGAATCCAGCACCTTTACTCCAACCCTGACATTTCGAACGACGTCGTCTCAGACAACGGACCGTTTGTTATGAATAAACATTCCTGACAATTCACAATGGAATTAGGGCATTGGTGCGCCAACACCTGGAGTATTGTGTGCAGTTTTCGTGTCATCTGAGGAGGGATGTTCCTGCTAAGGAGAGAAAGCAATGAAGGTTTAACAGGCTGATTCCTGGGATGGCGGGACTGTCAGGAGAGACTAAATCGGTCAGGATTATATTCATTGGAGTTTGGAAACATGAGATGAGGTCACAGAGAAACTTATACAATTCCGACAGGATTAGAATGGGTAGATTCAGAAAGGATGGTACAGATGGTGGGGGAGTCCAGAACTAGGGGTCATAGCTGGAGGATAAGGGGTAAAACCTTTAGGACTGAAGTGAGGAAAAATTTCTTCACCCAGAGAATGGTGAATCTCGCTACCACAGAAAGTAGCTGAGGCCAAAACGTTTTGTAATTTCAAGAAGGAATTAGATATAGCTCTTGGGGCTAAAATGATCAAAGGATATCGGGGGAAAGGCAGGATCCTAGTATTGAACTTGATGATCAGCCATGATCATATTGAATGGTAGAGCAGGCTCGAAGGGCCAAATGGCCTCCTCCTGCTTCTATTTTCCGTGTATGTTTATATATATATTTCTAATATGGATTTACCATGTGTGGTGTTTTTGTGTTGCTTATTTAGATGGTTGACATAGTGTTCCACAAAGACCACAGTATAGCTTTAACTTAAACAAAGCCATGATTTTATTTACACTACTAAACTGGGTTTCGACACTTGTCCTTTTAGAATACAGAATTGATCAGTAACATCTAACTACACTCAACTGCTGCTAATCTCACGATATAAACTATAATCTAACCTTCTCACAGTAACTGCCCTGATGACCTTCACTAGCTGTCTCCTGCTTACTTCTCCCCTACGGTCCGGCATCACTGCTTTATATAGTAGCATCTGCAGCTCCCTCCAGTGGCTATTCATGGTGCCACATTAACCCTTGTAATGAAAACTGAAATGAAATGAAATGAAAATTGCTTATTGTCACAAGTAGGCTTCAAATGAAGTTACTGTGAAAAGCCCCTCATCGCCACATTCCGGCGCCTGTTCGGGGAGGCTGGTACGGGAATTGAACCGTGCTGCTGGCCTGCTTTCAAAGCCAGTGATTTAGCCCAGTGTGCTAAACCAGCCCCTCACTGACTGACTCCCTGACAGCCCTCACAGCCCCGCCATTAATGCTGATAGTTACAATAATACCACACCATGTGGCCAGTTCCCCACACCATCCACAGGCAAATGCTAAAGCAGAGTGAGAGGCAAAAAACTATCAAAATGTTCCTAAAAAAGAACAATGACTTAAAGTCATAGTAATGGAGTCATAGAGTTTTACATCACAGAAAGAGGCCCTTTGGTTTATCGTGTCTGTGTCGGCCATCAAGCACCTATCATTCAAATCCTATTTTTTAGCACTTGGTCCATAGCCTTGTTTGCTACGGTGTTTCAAATGATCATCTAAATGCTTCTTAATGGTTGTAAGGGTTCCCACCACTACCGCCCTTTCAGACAGTGAGTTCTAGATTCCCACCACCCTCTGGATGAAAATGTTTTTCCTCAAATTGCAGCATGGTGGCACAGTGGTTAGCACTGTTGCCTCACAGCTCCAGGGTCCGGGTTCAATTCCCACCTTGGGTGACTGGGTGGAGTTTGCACTTTCTCACGTGTCTGCGTGGGTTTCCTCCGGGTGCTCCGGTTTCCCTCCCACTGTCCAAGGATTCACAGGTTAGGTGGATTGGCCATGATAAATTGCCCCTGAGTGTCCAAAGGATGTGTGGGTTAGGTGGGGTTACAAGTAGAGGGAGTGAGCCTCGGTAGGGTGTTCTTTCAGAGGTTTGGTGCAGACCTGATGGGCCAAATGGCCTCCTTCTGCACTGCAGCAATTCTATGAGTCTATGAAATCCCCTCTAAATCTTTTACCCCTTGCCCAAAAGACTTGCTGTTCAGTAACTTGGACATTCTGAATTCTCCCTCTGTGTACCAGAACAGGCGCCGGAATGTGGCGACTAGGGGCTTTTCACAGTAACTTCATTTGAAGCCTACTTGTGACAATAAGCAATTTTCATTTCATTTCATTTCAGTTTTCATTACAAGGGTTAATGTAGCACCATAGCCACTGGAGGCCCCATGGTTATTGACCTCTTAATTAAGGGGAAAAGTTTCTTCTGATCTACCCTACCTATGTCCCTCATAATTTTGTGCACCTGGATCAGGTCACTTCTTCAGCCCTCTCTGCTCCAAGGAACATAAACCCCATCTATCTAGCCTCTCTTCATCACTGACGTATTCCAGCTCAGGCAACATCCTGGTGAATCTCCTTTGCACCATTTCTCGTGCAATCACATCCTTCCTCTTGTGTGGCGAACAGAGCTGCACAGAATACTCCAGCTGTGGCCTAACGAGCATTTTGTACTGCTCCATCATAACCTCCCTGCTCTTATGTTCTATGCTTCGGATAATAAAGGTAAATATACCATATGTCTTCTTAACCACCTTATCTACCTGTCCTCCTGTCTTCAGGGGCCTTTCGCATGCAACTCAAGCTCACTCAGGTCCTCTGCACTTCTTAGCATCCTACCCATCATTGTCTATTCATTTTCCCTGTTAGTTCTCTCAAATGTATCATCTCACGCTGTTAAGGATTAAATTCAATTAGCTACTGTTCTTCCCATCTAACTAGCCCGTCTTTATTATCCTGTAATCTAAGGCTTTCTTCCTCACTATTTACCACATCACCAATTTTTGTGTCAGCTGCAAACTTAATTATCATACCCCCTACATCCATGTCTAGATCATTAATGCACACTGCAAACAGCAAGGGACCCAACAACAATCCCTATGGTACACCATTAGACATAGACAACTAGTCACAAAAACAACTTTTGACCATCAACATGACACTAAGCCTATTTTGGATCCAATTTGCCAAATTGTCGTGGATCCCATAGGCTCTTACCCTCTTGATCAGCCTCTCACTGCGGGACTTTGTCAAAAGCCATTACTGAAGTCCATGTAGACTACATCAACTATACTGCCCTCATCTACACAACTTGTCACCTCCTTGAAAAATTCTATCAAATTTACTTACATGATTTCCCCCTGCCAAAGGCATGCTGACTATCCTTGATTAATCTTTGCCTCTCCAAATGGAGATTAATTCTGTCCCTCAGACTTTTTTCCAACAATTTCCCTACCGATGGTGTTCGTCTCACCTGGCCTGCAATTATCTGTTTCTTCCCGACTTCACTTTCATGAATTACTCAATTGCAGAGCGACGCCATTAATGAGTACATTTTTGCCAGCCAATTTACTGATGGGCCGAATGCTAAAGACGTTCATTGCAACATCAGTTCAGGCCCAGCATTATCTTACAAGACTACGCCCACGTGAGGTGACATGAGCAAACACACAAAGAGAAACAGTCCAACTGGTATAATCGCCAACATAGAGTGAGAACTCTACCCACAGTTGGACCGGGGCAAAAAGGTGTGGGGAAGGGACCATAGGGTGGAAAGTAAATTCAAAGATCCAATCCAGTAGCCATGATTATATCTTGTAAAAGCATTATTCAGGATTCCCCGAAGGAATAGAAAGGTTCTGATACCCCTAGAAGCTGCAAGGAGATAATCGTTCCAGTGTTACAATGATGAAACTAACGAGACAGACTCTACTGAAAATACCCTTAGAAATGCCACTTACGTTCAGTAACTGAGTACAGACCAGACACACAACTGAGAATACCCGAGGGAAGATCAGAGACAGTAGTAAAAGCATCAGGCAAGCACACACAGTGAGGTATGACTTTGGGGTGATGGTGTGAAGGTAAATAGTTGAACAAAATAATTCAACTATTTTTAAATTCTACTTAGGAGTGACGTAGAGTCAAGTTTAATGGTTATGTTAATCAGACAATGATGTTAATGATGATGTAAGCATGACATCAGAGTCAGATGACCAAGAAGCTGCAAGAGAGCAAGACACAGGATAGTCTGTGTCCGTAGAACCACATCTTTGTACGGAGGGTAAGTAGATACTTTCAAGAAAAACTATATACCAGCTATCGCAAGTCAGTCAATGAGTAGGTGAAACCTCATCAAAACATCTACCATCTTACCAACCTGTCCCGCCCGTCACCCTACCCAACTACCATCCTACCCAATGTCAACCCGGCCTCCCTTCCACCCTGCTACGTCACCCACCGGCCACCCTAACCACCTACTGCCCTGCCATGATGTCCATGTGTCACCCTACCCCCTTGCGTGCTTACCTCACCCACCCTACTCCCTCACCCACCATGCTCCCTCACCCACCATGCTCCCTTACCCGCCCTACCTTCCCTACCTCATCCCTTTGCCCATCTACCCCCTTACACATTTACCTTATCTCTGTAGCTTTTCAAAAAAGCATCAGGTCATTTAACGTACTGGAATATGGCAGCTGGTGTCTGAAATAGAGAGTGCGGCTTTTCTTCCCTCACTGCTCCAGCACATGGACTTCAGCAGTCAAGAAGGCAGATCATCACCACTTTCTCAAGGCCAATTAGGGATGGGGGCTAAATGCTGACTTCACCAGTCACACCCCACTTCCCAAGAATGAATTAGAGAAAAACCACAATTAAGCTCTTCAAGGGACCGTTTATCCTGTATTTCTGGAGAAGCCAGGATCAGGCGTCCAGGCCAAAAATGTGGAGCTCTGGCGGAGAAAAGTAGCAGCAGAATGGCAATCTGATTGTGAATGATGTGGGCCACCAGGTATCAATAAATGCACAGAGTACATTAATAATAATCTTTATTAGTGTCACAAGTAGGCTTACATTAACACTGCAATGAAAATCCCCTCGTCGCCACATTCCGGCCCTTTTCGGGTACACTGAGGGAGAATTCAGAATGTCCAATTCACCTAACAAGCACGTTTTTCGGGACTTGTGGGAGGAAACCGGAGCACCCGGAGGAAACCCACGCAGACACGCGGAGAACGTGCAGACTCTGTGCAGACAGCGACCCAAGCCGGGAATCGAACCCAGGTCTCTGGCGCTGTGAAGCAACAGTGCTAACCACTGTGCTTCCATGCCACCCAAGTCTAAGATACTGCTGATTCTACACTTTGTGTATTTAATCCAGCTGTGTTTGTTACGGACACCAAATCTCAAAACAACAATTCAAAGTTAGAAGTTATTATTGTGCCAGTTTCAGGTCAATGAATTCTCACGAAGCACGTTGGGCGGGATTCTCCATCTGACCAGACCCGTTCTCTGGCGCGACGTGTCCCCGCCAGCAGTGGGATTCTCCATCCCGGCAGCTGGCCAATGGGGTTTCCCATGGGGTGGCGATCTCCACGCCGTCGGGAAATCCACGGGCGTGAGTGGGCAGCCGGCCAAGCGAAGGATCCCACTGATGGAGATTGTGTTTATATACTCTCGTTAGCATAGTAAGTTATAATAAGGTGCTAACGGAAATCCTTTTCAAACATGTTGTGACACTAAGCCACATAAGGAGATTTTAGGAAATGTAAGAAAATGTGTGGTCAAAGGGGCAGGTTTTAAGGAATGGTTTAAGGGAGGAAAGAGAGGCGGAGAGGCATTGGACACAAATGTTCTCATCAACTGAGGGAGAACCTAGAGAGGAAACTACTTAAGTCATCATTGATGACTGAAATTTGCAATAACTTTACTGTGAAAAAAGAATCATGCAGCAACGATATCCCAGAGAATCTGCAAACCAAATAAACCCTTCCATAATAAAAGGTTAATAGTCCTATTTTTATAAATTCTAATGACTGTCAATGTAAATGATGACTGACAGTAGCTTGATCTTGGCTGATTCCATGTAACTTGATTTAGTTAGTGAGAGCAATAGAAAACCAGCCAGGCGTGGTGTCTGAGATAATGCTCCTTTCAAGCATCCAGGAAGCCTCTTGACTTATATAATTGATTAACATTCAGATCAACAAGTTGTCTCACGCAGAATGCTTTTCTTGCAGAGATGTAGTCGCAAAATCAGAAAGCCATTTTTTTTTAAATTTAACTAATTTTTATTGAAAAATTTTGAATTTATACAACAATAACGCACCATAGTAAAATACCAAAAATAACAATAATATTAACAATCATAAACATTCGCCCCACCTCCATGAACAACACAGCATTTTAACAACAACGCAAATTAACACAATATAAAGTTACAGAATAGACACTACAATATGGAACATCCCCCCCCCCCCCCGGGTTGCTGCTGCTATTGACCAAGATACCTATCTTTGAGCCAGGAAGTCCAGAAAAGGCTGCCACCGTTTATAGAACCCTTGTATTGATTCTCTCAGGGCAAATTTGACGCTTTCCAATTTTATAAATCCCGCCATGTCACTGATCCAGGTCTCCACACTTGGGGGCCTCGCATCCTTCCACTGTAGCAGAAACCTTCGTCGGGCTAATCAGAAAGCCATTTTTACCAACCAAACATAAAGTTGCATTACAGCCAGGCATTATGGAAGGCAATGTATAAACGTGCGCTGAATCATTGGCCGCAGTTTTCCGATCTCGCCAGTGATGCGAGTCATGGTGGTCAGAGGCGGAAAATTCAGAGTGAGACCAGAAGTGAGACCCTCAGCACTTTAGTGGTGATATAATGGCGAGATGATTTTCCACTGGTCCGTGTCAGGAGCCCAATTTGCACGCATTAAAATGCAACTTTCCAGAATCACGTTCTGCTTCCTAATTACGTGGTACAACCGCAGGAAATTAGACCAGTCTGATTGACGATATCGGAGGCTCGCACCAGCCCACATTGCCTTCAGTCCTGACGTTGAGGCGCATGCAACATTGAAAGCCTACTCGCAACAGGGTGGCTGTCCTTTCTCCCATTGCTACAACTTGTCATCGCTGCCAAGCTATTCTCTCAGGTGAGGTTGGTGGGGTTTGCAGACAAGGCTGCTCGTATTGGGTGTGGCAGGGCGCAGGCAGGGCTGCTTGCACTGTATGTGGCAGGGCGCAGGCAGGGCTGCTCTCACTGGGTGTGGCAGGGCGCAGGCAGGGCTGCTTGCACTGTATGTGGCAGGGCGCAGGCAGGGCTGATTGCACTGTGTGTGGCAGGGTGCAGGCAGGGCTGCTCTCACTGGGTGTGGCAGGGCGCAGGCAGGGCTGCTTGCACTGTATGTGGCAGGGCGCAGGCAGGGCTGATTGCACTGTGTGTGGCAGGGCGCAGGCAGGGCTGCTCTCACTGGGTGTGGCAGGGCGCAGGCAGGGCTGCTCTCACTGGGTGTGGCAGGGTGCAGGCAGGGCTGATTGCACTGTGTGTGGCAGGGTGCAGGCAGGGCTGCTCTCACTGGGTGTGGCAGGGCGCAGGCAGGGCTGCTCTCACTGGGTGTGGCAGGGTGTAGTCAGGACTGCTCTGTCTGGGTCTGGCAGGGTGTAGTCAGGACTGCTCTGTCTGGGTCTGGCAGGGCGCAGGTAGGGCTGCTTGCACTGGGCGCAGGCAGGGCTGCTCTCACTGGGTGTGGCAGGGTTGCTCGCACTGGGCGCGGCTGGGCACAGGTAGGGCTGCTCGCACTGGGTGTGGCAAGGCTGCAGGGCGCAGGCAGAGCTGCTCTCACTGGGCGCGACTGGGCGCAGGTAGGGCTGCTCACACTGGGTGCAGCAGGGCGCAGGCAGGGCTGCTCTCACTGGGTGTGGCAGGGCTGCTAAGGAATAAAACAGAGCCAATTGAGTGTAAAGCACACTCACCCAGAACGAGCAACATTTAGTGGCGACTCCGCCGGGACTCGACTAGAAGTGGCCCCCCCACTCCGAGAGAACTCAGCAATTTGAATCAGAAATCCAATTGGGGAAAAGGAAAAACCACAAGTGTTCAAGTAGTTCACATCAATCCTCATAATTCGGAAGTGTGTTTTTGCATGCGTAACTAACAGGGTTATAAGGTAAAACCGAGAGATTTTGTGGCGACAAACTGTCGGGAGTTTGTACTTCGGAAATTAGCGAAAGCAGTACCCGTATTGTATAACACGGCCTTAGCATCCCTTGTTCTAAATTTAAGAGAGAGCATTAAGATCGGAGAGATCGGAGAGCAGGCAATGGAACGCCTCATGCACCCCCAGGAATTCGTGGTCGCAGCAACCAGCGGAGTAGGTCAGTGTCCCGTTTGGGAACAAGAGATCAGGAAGTACCTCAAAGGGAAAGGATGGCCCCTTTGGAGCGAATTCTGTTCGAATAAGGAAACAAGCCCCGAGAGTATAGGACATACTTGGTGGGAGGACCTGAGCGCAATTCATAAAAGGAATTTAGGTAAAGCACGTAAGCCAATGGCAATTGTGTCCTGTCTGGCACAATTGCGAGGCACAGAGGAGGCCGTTCGGACGCTCCGTGCAGAATTAGAGGAAAGGCATCGCATGAGTAAGGTGGATGTCAGTGATTTTAGAAAGAGAGAATCTAGAGTTAAGAAGGAAGTTGGCAGATAAGGATAGAGAGGTGGATGATGCCAAGAGGGCACACCAGTCTTGTCTAGCCCATCTGAGCAGCTCCCAAACGCAATATGAAAAAGCCTATCAGGATATGCAGCGTGCAGTCTTGATAAGACAGGAATCAGAAAAGCAGGTAGAGGCATTGAGGAAGCAGTGCAGCGACCTGAAGGCAGCTTTACGAGCACTCCATGTTGCCACCATTGAGCAAGGGCAAAGCACAGTGGACCACGCTAAATGTAGGAAGCAGATTGCGGAGCTGCAATCTCTGCTTTCTGTTCAAAATGGGTTCCAAACCACATTTGTGACACAACTAGAGGAGAGAATGGCCCAGATTGGCAGGAATTGCAGGAGACAGCCCAGCGATATGTTCAGGGAACATGTGTGCTAGAAACGCAACAGAAAAGGAAAGCGCCCCAACCCCCCCACAGAACAGATAGCACCAGCACCAATGAACCCAGTCACCACCCAAAGGAAAGCAACCGTAGACGGCGCACCTGAGATCACTTATACCACCCCCTTAACCGTGACCCAATTGCGGGACACGTGCAAGAAAGTCACACCGTTCCCCCCTACTTCAGACCCCCACCATTTCTTTGCGAAGATAAAACAGCAGGCAACCATGTACGGCCTGGACGAAAGAGAGCATGTTAAGCTCACGGTTTTGTGTTTAGACATGTCCGTGGTAGCAGCGCTCCCCGACCCACAGAACGTTGGAGGAGGAACCCTAGAGCAGATGCATACAGAGATACTGGATGCAACCGGGTATAATAGTTGAAGGCCTGAACCGATGTAGGCAGAAAAAGACCGAGCACCCCACAGCGTTTGCAGAAAGGCTGTGGATTCACTTTACTGCAGTTTTTGGAGACTTAGAACACGCTCGTTTGGCCCCAGATAACATGGCCAAATGGACCCGCACCCTTATCTCCCACGCCACAGAGGCAGGACAGAAAGCCTGCTCTAATTATGACCCTACAGAAGAGGCCCATAATGAAAAGTGGGTACTTAAGAGATTGTCCGCGCTTGGGAGCAATCTGTTCATGGCAAAACAACATTTAAGAAGCCCGAGGAGGCTCAAGCTGATGTAGACATTCAGGCAGTAAGAGCACACCAAAACCCCGCCTGGGTAAATGAGGGACAGAACAGCCCCCCACAGAAGTCGCAGGAATGCTACAACTGTGGACAACTGGGACACTTTGCACGGGAGTGCAATGCCCCACAGAAATCGCAGGGAGGCTCACAGACAGGACTCTGAACCGCAATAGGTCCAAGCCTATACATAGCGTCAGCATCATTCAAGGTGATATAAACGCCCCCGACTGACGGTGTTCGGGCTCCCCCACTTGGGTCTGTGACACACTTTGGGATAGGTCCGGACGACCGGTAGTCACAGCGAAGGTATGGGGACAGCCCATAGAATTACTCTGGGACACAGGAGGGTCCTGCATGACCATAAATTCCTCCACCATGTACCAAAAGGGCACGTGGCCCACTACAGCCACAATCACACTCAGCGGCTTTACAGGCCACTCACAACAGGGACACATTACAGTCCCTGTACCCATTCAGCTAGGGACCATCACCACCAGACACCCCATTGTTCTAGTAGATTTGCCCCACACAGCAGAACACATACTCGGCATTGATTTTATGAATGCACACAGCCTGTTGTTCGACCCAGTCAATCAGTGTGTCTGGCGAATGGCAAGGTCTGAGAGAGCCCCTGCAATGCTCACAGCAGGTGAGTATGAAAACAGGATTAGCGCAGTAGGAGAGTATTGCTTTGATCCGACCACGCTCAGCACGGACAAACAGGTTAGGGCAGTTTTAAAGAGCAACAGATCAGCATTTGCCAGTCACAGGCAACACTGCAGCAGAATGACTGGATCCGTTCAAATTACAGGACCTGAGCCTAGACCACAACGACAATACAGATTTCCCCAGGAAGCAGAGGGAGAAATCGCTAAAGTAATAGAGAGCTTATTAGAGCAGGGCGCACTCCAATCAGTAGCCTCAACTAATAATGCACCGATTTGGCCAGTGAGGAAGCCCGATGGATCATGGCGACTGACCATTGATTATCGGGAAATCAATAAAGTCACCCGCGCAGTAGCCCCCACGGTAGTGACAAGTCCCGAGACCATGCTCAAGCAGGGACTCAACTCCATGTACTTTACGGTTTTGGACATTAGCAACGGCTTCTGGTCCATCCCATTAGCGAAGGCGTGCCAGTACAAATTTGCATTCACTTTTAAAGGTCAGCAGTACACGTGGACATGCCTCCCACAAGGACTCTGCAATTCCCCCTCCATTTTCCACCGGCAGCTGGAAAATGGTTTAGCTAAATTCTCTCGCCCCAAATGTCTGGTGCAGTATGTGGACGACCTATTACTGCAGACAGACACCAAGGCAGAGCACATCACACTTCTGTCTGAACTTCTACAACTTCTACAAACAATCGGATGTAAAGTGAACCCCAGAAAGGCCCAAATATTGGAGAGTAAAGTGATGTATTTGGGTCCGATCATCACGCATGGCAAACGCGAGATTGAGTACAAAAGAATTGACTCGATCGTCAAATTGCCCCTTCCCCAAAATGTTTCAGCCCTCCAGTTGTTTTTAGGACTGGTTGGGTACTGTCGGAACCATATTGACGGTTTTGCGACAAAGGCAGCCCCCCTTTCAGACCTCCTTAAGAAAGGAGCCCCTTGGGAATGGCTTCCGCAGCATACAGATTGTGGACGATTTAAAGAGAGCCCTTAGCGCAGCCCCTGCACTCCAAGTTCCAGACCCGCTTTCCCCCTATGCAATTGAGGTAGCAAGCACAGATCTGACCCTCTCGGTCGTGCTCCTTCAGGAACGGCACGAGCAGCTACGACCAGTGGCTTATGCCTCTAGACCTTTAGACCCAGTAGAGCAAGGATTTTCAGCCTGCGAGAGACACCTACTCGCAGTATTCTGGGCAGTACAGTACATTTCGTACATTACCGGACTCAACCCCATAACGATTCTGACCGAACACACCCCCACACGGACGACTGAAGGACGGTTCAGTCAGCCAAATTAGAGCAGTTAGGTGGACCCTTCTTTTATAGGGACGGGACATCACTGTGAAACGCACTAAGGCACCCACCTTTTTAGCAGATAACCTCCAATACCCAGGACAACCCCATGAATGTGAGATAGTAGCCCCCCTCCACAACACAGGACCCTTCATTGCAAAGACACCCCCCCCCCAGGAAGATAGGAAGTTCACCCCAGTGCCCCCAGCACACAGACACGTGCGCACCTTTGAAGATTTATGTGGATGGTTCATCCACCGTTTTAGATGGTAAACGTATTACTGGATGCGGTATATACGTTGAGGACGTGCAGGGACGTGCATTAGAAGAGATAGCTTTAAAGTTACCCGGTGACTTAGGCGCGCAGGCAGCAGAACTAGCTGCAATCGCATATATAGTGGTGCACCCAGATTCGTTCCCCAGCCCAGCAGATATATATTCTGATAGTCTATATGTCTGCAACAGTTTGACTGAGTTCCTGCCCCTGTGGAAGACAAGAGGTTTTGTTTCCGCAGACGGTAAGCCCCTCCCATCAGCCCCATTACTCCGACATATTTTAGAGAAGGCAAAGGACAGGACTTTCGGGATAATAAAAGTTAGAAGTCACCACCGTTCTTCCCCACCCGGGAACGTGAAAGCAGACGCATTGGCGAAAGCAGGTTCCAGATGTGGTTACCTTTGGAACCCCCCCCGAATGCGCCCCAGAAAGCGCACCAGTTAGTGCAGTACAGATATCACAGACTAATATTGAGGATTTAGTCGCTGCCCAAAAACAGGATAGCAACCTCAGCGAGATTGTTAAAGGAAAGTTCCCAGCCCCGTTTGAAATATTTAAAAGATTACTGACCACCCATGAGGGTGTTGTTTTAAAAGATACTTTGTATGTGGTTCCTGAGCAGGATAGGAATCAGCTCATTTGTTTATTCCATGATGGTCATGGACACCAAGGGATAGACCCCACTACTGGCCACCTCAGACAGCTCTGTTGGTGGCCAGGAATGAAAAAAGATGTAACGCATTACATTGAGAATTGCCTTATCTGTGCCCAGAATAACCCGGACAGATATGCTAGGAAAGCACAGCTTAGCTACACCCGCCCCGTTAGCAGCCCCTGGTCGAATCTCCAAATCGATTTTATTGGACCATTGCCCCCGTGCCGGAATGGTTACAGATATGTGTTGGTTGTGATAGACACCTTCACAAAATGGGTTGAAGCCTTCCCATCACGCACTAATACAGCCAAAACCACCGCTAAAATTTTGACACACCGCATCTTTACAAGATGGGGACTCCCCCACAGCAAGGCTCCCACTTTACGGGACGTGTCATGAAGAACGTCCTCACGATTTTTGGCATTACCTAAAAATTCCACATAGCATACCACCCTCAGTCGAGTGGTATCGTCGAGCGCATGAATCGGACCCTATAATCCACCCTCCGTAAAACGGTCCAGGAAATTAATACGACTTGGGATTCGGTCCTCCCATTCGCGTTGATGTATTTACGGAATACTGTTTCAACCTCTACAGGTTTCACACCACACACGCTCATGACCGGGCACCCCATGAAAGGAGCAGAGTATTTGTTAGGGATCGATTTGACCACCCCAGAATTGACGGCCCTCACACACGAGAAGGCAGTCAAACAAATGGTAGAAAATATTAAATCGGCTCAGCTCGCATCCGCGATAAAGTTAGGCACTAGAAGGAAACAGAGCAAGGCCTGTTTTGACAAGACAGTACACGCCACTGAGTTTGCAGTAGGGCAGCAGGTTATGCTCCCTGTCTACAATCACAGTACATTCCTCTCACCCAAATACTCTGGCCCCTACACCATTGCGGATAAAGTTAGCCCTTTCGTTTACAAAATAAAGTACCCCAATGGGAAGACTGCCTGGTTCTATATTAACCAGTTAAAGGCATACGAAACACAGTCCAACCACACGCATCACGTCATGCTTGACGCAGCACACCACACCACGCCCCCAAGAGACGTATTTCCACCCTCCCCCTCACAGACCAGCACCTCCGCGGACTCGACCTCGACTCCACCCATTGACTTTAGACCCCGCCCCTACATGCCCACAAGCTGCCACAGCAGAGACAGTGACAGTGACTCTAACGACAGCCACAGCACTCCCCGCTACTGCCCCGATACAACAGACCCCACACACACCGACTACGAACCCGACCCGAGTGACCTTTTTGAGATCATATACATAAAGGCCCCAGACCCAGAACCCCCGCCCCACAATGACGACCCCGCTTTCGCTCATTCAATTTTTGACACAACTCATTGGCACCGCGACAATTCATCCAGGCTTGTACGGAACGACGAGATGGACCCCCGTTCACACAATGCGACCATAGCATGCCTGATCCATACAAGGGTGTGGGATCCGGGAGAAGAGGATGACTTTAAGTCTGACTCCCGACACGGCAACCCCTTTGCGACTCTGTTCGCAGAAGATAATGATTGAGGTGTCCAGATGATGTAAAAAGAGGAACCACTTGAGAGATAAACGGTGTCCTTTTCTGATGGAACCTGCAGTATGTTTGTTGCATGTTTGTTTGTTTGTGTTTTGTTTGTTTTCTCAGGAACAGCAGCTCTGCGGCCAGACACCAAGTTTGTCCGCAGAAACCTAGGAGAATTTGCAAGACGCCTTATCAGCTGAAATGTCTGAAGTCCAGCCGACAGGCATATCGTCCGAAACCTCTGAGAGCTTGCTAGCTCCAGTTTTGTAACTGCTCTTCTGTTTGGAGGACAGAAGAGGCAACCCCCATGATGACTACATTCTTGCCCGTTTGTTTCAGGTCGCTCAGGCAGTGGAGAAACGGCATTGAGGACCCGCCCTGTCTGAGGACCCCCCTCTGGTCAGCTCAGGTACAGCACAGCACGCCCTCCCCGGGGATTCCACCCAAATCTTACCCGTCGCGGCCCATACGCAACTCATTTCGGAAGTCTTGTTTCTAAAAGTTTGGTTTTGTTTGTTTTATTTTAGGTAGCCCTTTGGTTGCCAATTCCACATGCTATTTACATCCAGGAACATTGGGATGGTAAATTGCACCGCCTGCGAGACGGCTCGCAGTGGTACAGTATTTAAGTATATGTCTGGTCCTAAAATTCGTTTTTGAACAAAAAAAAATAAAGGAGTCACAGAGAGTGACCAATCATAAAGGGTTTTTGGCAGTACAGGACAGACAGATTGTAAGATTCAAGATGTTAGACAAGATGGTAACACACACTATGCTTGATCCAACAGAATCCCAGAAGACCCAGAGAAGACACCGGAAGAAAAGAAAAGAAAGAAGATGAAGACCCCAGTTGTTGTTATACTATGGATTATGGGATCCATGTGGTTGTGCGCGGACACAAACCCCCTTACCCCCACTCCACCGGCCGTTAATGTTTCACTTCCTCAGACCACTCAAAGCCCAGTAACAAGCAGCAGTAACCCGACCTGGTGTTGCAAATTTATGAATTGGTACTCCTTGTCATATGTAGTGGAATCACTTTTGCGATAGCAGTAATTAGCATCATAGTGCAGACCCTTCGGATGAGGAAATGGCGAAGGAGAGCCTACCGCTCTCATACCTCGACGGTATATAGGATGAGATCCCCTATCTTAGGTTTCCACCAGTCCCCCGAACCCCTTGAAATGTAATAAAGGATTTGTTTCATTGTTGTTGTACTGTAAATAAAGAAATGTGCTTCTGAATGATTGTGTACCTCTGAGCTCGACTGCCGAGCCAGGGAAATGAACCATGAATGCTGCCATTATTGTTGTATTGATAGGAAGTTAGAATGATTGAATATAAGTTGAGTATAGTTTATTAAGGATAGTTAGAGGTTCCCGTTGTGATTTGGTAATGCATGTCCCCTTATGACATAGCGCCAAATAGAGATTGTAAGGTAACATTTTCTGCATAGTTGAGGAAAGTGCAGAGGCCATGGAACGCCCTGAGGTCAGGGAACGAAGACACCGTAGTTGTGTGATCCTTCACGCTATCGCGTTAGGATCACAAGGAGGGAGTGCAGCCACTGAAGCTGGCCACTTCCCAACATAAAATGGAGAATTGAAATGCATGCAGGGAAAATTGGACAATGTCAGAAAGACAAGCAGGCTGCAGAATCTCTTTGTGTATTCTGCCTGCGAAGAAACCAGACTGCATTGAAATTAACAAGTTTGCATAATTGAGCGATTCCCGGTGATTCCCGGGCACAATAGACACAATTGAGAATAACAAAGGTCAAGCCAGACTCTTAGGCGCCAGCAGGAGTCCCGGACTATAAGTTACAAACAGCCCCAAGAACCGCCCAGCGATCGGGAAACAGCCCCAGTATTGGGGAATTCAAACCAATCGATTGGTATGAGGTCCAATCGATTGCAAGCAGGTATAGGGTCCGCCCAGATGGGCTCGAAGCCCCTGTGACCTATAAAGGACAGATCCCAAGTTCGCTCTCGCTCTTAGCCGGCCCTCCCAGCAGAACACCTTTGCAGCAGCTCTCTAAGAACTTGAACGTGAGAGGAGAGGCCTGGCCAATTGCTACACCGACAAGTAAATGTCATACAATGCCCGCTACGAGAATAGACGCTCCTGCCCCGTTAGTCCACACCAACTGGAAGCCTGCGGATCCAGGACAAGACAAGAGGCCATTGTTCCCTGATCTGGCAGTTCCCTTATTCCAGATAAGTATTGGCCTATTAGTGGTAGGAATAGTTTAGTCTTAGTATTATATGCATGAGTAGTAAATAACTGTGTAATAATAAACGTGTCTTGTTTGAACTTACTAACTGGTGTATTGAGTCATTGATCTGAACTTGAACTTGAACCTCGTTGCGGTATCATAAAGATACCTGGCGACTCTAGAGCTTAGGAATAAAAGAGAGCCAATTGAGTGTAAAGCACACTCACCCAGAACGAGCAACAACGGCTTGGGTCACTGTCTGTGCAGAGCCTGCACGTTCTCCCCGTGTCTGCGTGGGTTTCCTCTGGGTGCTCTGGCTTCCTCCCGCAAGTCCCAAAAGACCTGCTTGTTAGGTGAATTGGGCATTCTGAATTCTCCCTCTGTGTACCCGAACAGGCGTCGGAATGTGGCGACTCGGGGATTTTCACAGTAACTTCATTGCAGTGTTAATGGAAGCCTATTTGTGACAATAATAAATATATTTATATTATATTATATCAAATGGTCATGGTGAGAGATTAAAGGCAGTCCTAGATTATGCACCATGTGTGGCACGGACAGCTTGCCCCTCCAGGGAGGGGCAAAGCCTGTCCACATGGTGCATGGAGATATCCGCAGTGATGGGCTCAGCGTGGGAGGATAGGAATGGCCACGGTAATCCCTATAGGCTTCATGGTTCCTGGGGGAGACTGGAGAGTGACCGGAGGATTGTCTACCTGCACACCATTGGGGTCCCAGGGTGGAAAGAGGGACTTGACCGGCAGCAGGGGCAGAATCAAAACTGGTCTGGAAGTAAAGGTGCAGCATCACCATGCTGAGACTCCAAGTTCAAAATGAAATGAGAAGTAATTCACCACGGAAGGGATCTGAGGCAGTCTGGGATGAGTCTATGGCTGGACTTCAGATCCCTTTGAGGGAATCAACCTCATACCTGTTAGAATTAAAACACAGAGGTGGAGGCTCAGCTGAGAGGTTTCATGAAGGATTTATGGAAAAGTTAGAGTTGGAGCTGGTAATTCATGGTATGCCTTTCCTCGAGACTATACTCGGCATTGATGTCACATTGGAGGTGGTCTCATTGAGTATTTAATCATCAGAGGGATATGAGATGGGAAGGGGCAGGCAGCCATTAAGGAAGCAGAGCTGCTGTGTTTATGCAAGAAGCTTTATTGAACCCTGCAATCTGCATTGTCTGATTGATATGGGCAACAGGGCACAATGTATCCACTCATTCCAAACCACCAAGACACTGGTAATCTCAAATCCAAATTGGCGTAGGAATGCCTTTAATGAGCCTCAAAATTACATGGCTGTGCCCAACCCACTTCCATCCTCTATGGGATTGAGATGTCAAGTTGTTCGGGTATCTCCTTAGATACCTGTGATTGGTAGGGAGCGTCTCAGCTATAATAGTGGAACAGGGAAAGGCAGGTGATGGAAGTGCAAGGACGAGTGAATGGAAATGGCTTTCTGGTTCGGACGCAGAGATCTGTAATTGTTGGGTGAGATACATTTATCTTTTGGATTTGTCTGTCCACAAGATGACAGATGATTGCAGAATGGAGGCTGTGCTCAATGCTGCTTCCTTGATCCATGATGTGGAGATGCCGGCGTTGGACTGGGGTGAGCACAGTAAGAAGTCTTACAACACCAGGTTAAAGTCCAACAGGTTTGTTTCAAACACGAGCTTTCGGAGCACGGCTCCTTCTTCAGGTGAATGAAGAAGGAGCCGTGCTCCGAAAGCTCGTGTTTGAAACAAACCTGTTGGACTTTAACCTGGTGTTGTAAGACTTCTTACACTGCTTCCTTGATGGCAGCACTCAGTCTGAGGAGGAGCAGGTGGGCCCAGTGCCTTTTAGCACAGCTGATTTCACCCTTCGTCCCGGAATGGAAAACGCCACCCAGTATGAGAGTCTGAAAGAAGAAATTAAGCAGTATTGTGCGAAAGGGTGAAGTAGTAGAAAAAGACAGATATGGAGATAAATAACTTTTCTGGACTTGAATGACAGGTTAAAAAGGATATTTAAAAAAAGAAATGAATTGATCTAAACCTGACTGATCACCAATGCCTGTTAAGAATCAGTAGTGGGAAATATGTTTTTTTTATAATTCCTTAATTAAACCCTGACCCAATATTAAACCAGTGACCCAATAAACGGGCAGCACGGTAGCATTGTGGATAGCACAAATGCTTCACAGCTCGAGGGTCCCAGGATCGATTCCGGCTTGGGTCACTGTCTGTGCGGAGTCTGCACATCTTCCCCATGTGTGCGTGGGTTTCCTCCGGGTGCTCCGGTTTCTTCCCACAGTCCAAAGATGTGCAGGTTAGGTGGATTGGCCATGATAAATTGCCCTTAGTGTCCAAAATTGCCCTTAGTGCTGGGTGGGGTAACTGGGTTATGGGGATAAGGTGGAGGTGTTGACCTTGGGCAGGGTGCTCTTTCCAAGAGCCGGTGCAGACTCGATGGGCCGAATGGCCTCCTTCTGCACTGTACATTCTATGATTAAACAGTGAAATTTATCTTGACGTATATTTTAAAGGACATACATGCAATAACTGTTGCAATAAAAACAAAATGTGTTGTTAACATTCACTATGTGTTCTCTGTGATGCCACTATTGCCTCCTTACTGTTCCAATCACGCTTTAGTCATAATGGAGAATTTATTAGAATAATTGAAAAAAAAAGTGGGTTTGCCAAAGTCCCCAAAGGGTAACTTGGTTAAAGTAACCCTTGCATTCAGTTGGTAGTGGCGAGGTGGTATTGTTGCTGAGCTAGTAATCCAGTCCCCCAGGATAATGTTCTGGGACCTGGGTTCGAATCCACCATGGCAGCTGATGAAATTTGAATTCAGTAAAAACCTGCAATTTGAAATCTAGGGTTTAGCATGACCTTGAAACTGTTGTTGATTGTCTTAAAAACACATCTGGACATTTATTGTCTTTACCTCGTTGACCTATATATGACTTCCGATCCGCAGCAATGTGGTTAACTCTTAATTGTCCTCATAGATGGGCAGTAAATACTGGCCCAGCCAGCGACGCCCACATCCCGTGAATGAATTTTTAAAAATGGATGAGTGGTAAAAGTGATCTGGTCCCATTGGTGCAACTGGACAAAATGAGTTAGAAATCTAACATTACTAGAAAAAGTTGGAAGTGGCTCAACTTGAGGGCATATCATTCTTCTGACAGCACTCCAAGGTGTTGTTTTTATAAATAGCAAACTTCCCAGTTGTAAGCTGAGGGAAACTAACCAAACATTTCTTCAGAACTTCAAACAAAAGGCTGAACAGTAATAGGTAATGAAGTCTGAAACCAACTGATATTTTTTAAAAAGGAAATGCGTACATGGAAAATGGAGTTATCTTTTGCACTTTACCTGGACTTCACATAAAACCTCATGTGCACAGATGCCACAGCGGAAATGCTTTATTTTATCTTTTTCAGTATTATTTAGCATATGCAAATTGAACATAGAATCCCAGTCATTTACAAGCATACAAAGCCACCAGATAAGTTTAGTTCAGTACCTCCCTCATTTGCATTGCGCCATCACCCCACCGCAATATGAGGCAGCGAGTTGCACAAATTCACCACCCTCGCAAGAAGTAGTTCCTCCTCATCTCAGTTCTAAATCTACCGCCCCATAACCTATATCCTTGACTTATCATTCTAGATTGCCCCACAAAGGAGAACATTTGGTCTACATTTACTTTATCAATCCCTTTTAGTATTTTATGTACCACAATCATATTCCCTCTCATCCTTCTAAACTCCAGCGAATATAAGCCCAAACTGTTTAATCTCTCCTCATACATCAACCCTTTCATCCCCCGGAATCAATCTGGTGAACCTCCTCTGAACGGCCTCCAATGACACCACATCCTTCCTCAAATAAGGAGACCAAAACTGGACACAAAACTCCAGATGTGGTCTCACCAGCACCTTACAATTGTAACTTTTATACTCTAGTCCTTTTGCAATAAAAGCTAACATTCCATTTGCCTTTCTAATTACATGCTGTACCCGCACACAGACTTTCTGCCCCGACACATCTTGTATCTGTTCTCCATTTCGATAATGACTTGCCTTTCTATTTTTTCGGCCAGAATGGATTTATCTCTCCAGCTCTCCACTCTATTACAGATCTTTGGCTTTTTCCTCCCCTCTCCCTGTTTCACTGCCTCTGTTCTAATGACCAGTTCCTCTCTAACGTTTTCCAGTTCTGATGAAAAGTCACCAACCTGAAACATTGGTATGAATCTTCTGCAGGGAACGTTGAGACTTTTGCCACTGTTGGACCCCAAGGACGTCCTGCCCGTGTACAGGTATTCACCCAGGAAGTTTAAATTTCTGATGGGAGAATTACAGTGCCTGGTCCCCTCCAAGAATGTCTCACCAATGACTGTAGCTGTTTGCTGGGTTGTATAGACTAACAACAATGGTCTAACAAGCTGAAGGGTTTATTCAACAATCTTAGCAACTCTTACGTTCTGTGGATCTGCCTGTGCTGGGGGTGAAATCCCACGTCACTGGCACATCACTTCCCATGTGCACTTCATGCCAATGCACATGTGACCACCTGGTCTACATCTTCCTTCTTTAAGTTGGGCGACCAGTACAGCAGGCATGTGGCAATGTAGAGCAGCAGTGACAGGTTTTAAACTATTTTCCATGTATAAGCACAAACTTGGGCAACAGAACATTAACTTTTTACAATGTACGAATAACTGGCTTGGGCTGCTACAACTGGCGTGTAGCCCATCACATCCCTTCACCCCACCTTTTAAAACCAATACAGACCTTGTGTGGAGTAGATCAGCACATGGTCCTGAAACGTTGAATTTTACCTGCTCAGGTTCTCTGAGTGTGTGATTGTGCCATTTCACTGTGTTTGGCATGCCTTCAGGTTGCTGTCCTCAGGGTGGATGGCATCAGGCGAGTGGTGTACCCAACAGCAGCAGAGCCTGCTACATTGTTATTGGGAGGGTCCTTCATTTCCATCAGTGCAGAGGGAACAGATTACAGAATCACTGCTTGGACTCTGGTGGTTGGTTGCGCTGGTTCAGGTAACTGCAACAGGTGACGCCAGTTTAGCACAGGGCTAAATAGCTGGATTTGAAAGCAGGCCAAGGCAGGCCAGCAGCACGATACAATTCCCGTACCAGCCTCCCCGAATAGGTGCTGGAATGTGGCGACTAGGGGCTTTTCACAGTAAGTTTATTTGAAAACTACTTGTGACAATAAGTGATTTTCATTTCATTTCATTTCCTGATGTAGAGAGCACTGTCCGAGGCAACCACATGGCTGCTTGAATAAAGAATAATAAAGAAAATTACAGCACAGGAACAGACCTTTCGGCCCTCCCTGCCTGCGCCGATCCAGATCCTTTATCTAAACCTGTCGCCTATTTTCCAAGGATCTACTTCCTTCTGTTCCACGCCCGTTCATATATCTGTCTAGATGCATCTTAAATGATGCTATCATGCCCGCCTCTACCACCTCCGCTGGCAAAGCATTCCAGGCACCCACCACCCTCTGCGCAAAAAACTTCCCACGCACATCTCCCTTAAACTTTCCCCTTCTCACCTTGAAATCATGACCCCTTGTAATTGACACCCCCACTCTTGGTATCCACCCTGTCCATACCTCTCATAATTTTGTAGACCTCAATCAGGTCCCCCCTCAACCTCTGTCTTTCCAATGAAAACAATCCTAATCTACTCAACCTTTCTTCATAGCTAGCACCCACCATATCAGGCAACATCCTGGTGAACCTCCTCTGCACCCTCTCTAAAGCATCCACATCCTTCTGGTAATGTGGTGACCAGAACTGCACGCAGTATTCCAAATGTGGCCTAACCAGAGTCATATACAACTGTAAAATGACCTGCCGACTCTTGTACTCAATACTCCGTCCGATGAAGGCAAGCATGCTGTATGCCTTCTTTACCACTCTATCGACCTGCGTTGCCACCTTCAGGGTACAATGGACCTGAACTCCCAGATCTCTCTGTACATCAATTTTCCCCAGGACTCTTCCATTGACCATATAGCCCACTCTTGAATTAGATCTTCCAAAATGCATCACCTCGCATTTGCCTGGATTGAAATCCATCTGCCATTTCTCTGCCCAACTCTATATTTTGCTGTATTCTCTGACAGTCCTCCTCGCTATCTGCAACTCCACCAATCTTAGTATTAAAAAAAACCATTAGTTTGGTTATGGAGCTTGGCTGTGTACCACCACCAGTTTGTTGTAGCTGGATGTGGTTTGAATCCTGACTCTTTGGCCTGGTTTTTGAGAGGCCAGAGTCTGCGGGAATTGAGGTCATAGTACCTTCCTCTCTGCCACAGCTTTATGAGGGTGGCACCCACTTTTGGTTGCAGAAGAGCTTTGGCGAC
This sequence comes from Scyliorhinus canicula, assembly GCF_902713615.1. NCBI lineage: Eukaryota > Metazoa > Chordata > Chondrichthyes > Carcharhiniformes > Scyliorhinidae > Scyliorhinus > Scyliorhinus canicula. The sequence goes on from NC_052162.1 coordinate 13,335,599, forward strand.
AGCGAGCAGGATCATGGTTCTGGTACGCCTGGAGAACATTCTCTGTTTTGGCGAGAGCAGGCCCTGTTTCGGAATATTTTGCAGGTTGAGTGGTGCAACATAAAAGTTACTGTTATCTCAGACACATTTCTCAAGCAGATCCTTTTCCGAGCATCCCGTCCGTTCTTGCAGATCGTTCAATTCTGGGGAGAGGGGGAAACTTGTGATGTGCTCAAAATCCCACGTTTGTGTAAAGTCCTTGAACCCTGGAGATGAACTGCTGAGAGTTGTCTGTCATTATCTTTTAGGGGACACCATGTGTGGTGAAGTGTCTCTGCAGCTTGCCGATAACTGTGCTGCTTTTCAGATTGGGCAGGTAGTCGATTCCATAAGTATGGGTCAACCAGAACCAAATGCTGTTTTCTGTTCCATTCAAATATGTCTGAAGCTGTGACTGACCATGGGATGTCTGGGACCTCATGTGCGTGCAGTAGTTCTTTGGTTTGATGAGGCTTGAGCACTAGCATGGTGCACAACTGAACACATCCCTCTCTAAGTGCGCATACATGGAGCGCCAGCACAGGGTTTCCTTTGCCCTATACCTTGTTGCTTCCAAACCCGGGTGCACTTGGTGGAATTGTTGGGTATAGTACCCCTACAGAGAGGTGGGGCTGAAGAATCGTTGGCCATGCAACATCAGTCCATCTTGCACGGGTAACTCCTCTCTCATAGCAAAGGAAGTGTGCAGCTCGTGGGGAAGTTCTTTGAAGACTCGGGCCAGCCTTTGATAATGATATCATGGAGCTGCCACCATGTAAGTTCAGCCTTCAGGACAGCTTTGAGTTCCTCAATTCTATAGATAATCGCACTTGTATTGTGATGATATCAATATCTTCCTCACAATCTTCCTGGTCAGTGGTGGGTAGGTAAGCCCTGGAGAGGGCATCAGCGAGGTACAGTTCCGTATCACACTTGTAAATGACATTGAGATTGCAGCATTGTAGTTTGAGCATCATGCACTAGTCATGCTGACACAGTATGAAGAGGCTTTTTGCGAATAGTCATGAGCTGGCGGTGGTCAGTTACAATGTTGGCAGGATGGCCATAGATGAAGCGATGAAATTTCTGACAAGCAAACACTAGAGCAAGGAGTTTCATCTCCAAGTTTCAGTTTCCGTGAGGGCTCTTGATTCTGGATGCAGACTGCGCCAAGTCCATGCCGGGCGGGGGGGGGTTATCTGTTGATAAGACTACAGGTGCTCAAGCGTTGAAGTATTGTAACACTGGAGTGGCTGAGAATGCCTGTTTGAGTTTGTTAAATGCAGCACCTTTTTCAGGCGACCTGAGTCAACGCAGATACTGACCATGCTGTCTTTCTTTACCGCAAATACCATTGCCAAAACCCACTCTGTGGACTGAGGACTTTGGCACCCAGTCTTCTCATAATAATAATAATCTTTTATTGTCACAAGTTTGAAGTTACTGTGAAATGCCCTTCCGACCCAGTTTGTCAATCACTCTCTGTTTCATCACAAGAGGCACTCTTCTTGGAGCACAGAGAGTGGGCGTTATCGAGTCATCCAACCTCATATAATATACATCGGCTAGCTCCCCAATGGTGTTATATTAAACAGGTCTTTGCATCTCTGGGGCCTTGTGCTAGAGAGTGTGTACACCCAGATCAAGGTGTGGGAGACCCAGTGCAGTGCTGCCATGAAGACCCAACAGTGGTTTCACATCTTGTTCGACCACATGAAACTGGAGGTTACCGTGCGTGCAATGGAGAGTGGCCACACCTTCCATACAGATTGTTTATCCGCCGTATGCCACAGAATTTATCTTGGTGGTGGAATCTGGTGCAGCATTGGGTCGATTGTCCACAGTAGCTGTTTGGGAAAGACATTGTGCCTTCCTCCAGTGTCAATCGTGACTTCGAGTTTTGCTTTGCTGCGAGCAATGTTTAACGTAGCAAGGATTTCACCTTCCCCTGCGATGGAGTAGACAGTCTCGCAATAGAATGTTTTGAGACGCTCAGTGTTCTGGTTGCTGTGATTGAGCTTCGGCTCCTCCACCCCGTTCTTGCTCCAAACCCTGGAGGGGTTGTAGTGATATGCATCATATACACAAGGGGTTAATGTAAATACACTACAATGAAGTAACCCCTAGCGGGAGCACCAGAGATGTCATGACATGCAGACACGCAACCAATGGGTCATTAGAACAGGACACAACCAATGGGCAATCAGGACACCCAGAGGTAGCACGACCCGTATAAAAAGGACAAGGAACACAGGCTCTGCCTCTTCCACCGGCAGAAACCAAGAGAGCAGGACAGGGTTGATTATCAGCAACATCACACCCCAGCACATGGTCGAGAGCAAGCTTATATAGTTAGCAGAATAGACTGAGTTATTCTGTCAATATAAGGCAGATTAGTAGAGTGTCTAACTGATTTAAGGGCATTGTTAATCGTTCAATAAATACGTTAAACTTATCTCCGAGTCTGGAGCATCTTTCAGTAGAGTTTACATCAAGTGGCAGCTTATGTTATTAGCAATAACATAACACAACATGGTACAGCATGACTGGCCAATCTCCCTAGTTCAACTCAGCAAGGTAAGAGACAACCAGCAACCAAATCCAGGCACGATGGACAAGTTTCAGTCTCCTCATCAACTCAGGACCACCGGTAATCTTAGTGCCAGCTTGCGTTCGTTCAAACAATAATTCTAACTGTACATGGAAGCATCCGACCTGAATGGCATGATCGATGCTTGAAAGATAGCTCTTCTACTCACCATTGCGGGTAAACATGCGATAGGGATCTTCAACTCAGTTCAATCCTCAGAAGGGCAGGACAAAGCAAAATACCAGACCATCCTGGACAAATTCGACAGACACTGTGAGGTGGACACCAACGAAATCAGTAAAAATGGTGCGAATACTCACCACGAGGCAGAGGTAGGATTGAAGTGGAAGAAGGCAATTTTAAATGGCAGCCATCTTGCGCGTGTGCAGTCTGACCAGTCCGCACATGCGCACTTCCGTAAAAGACGCAAACTGGCAAACCGGTGTTTTGCGCATGCGCAAGAAGCTACGCATGCGCAGTTGCGAAATGAGCGCACAGTAAAGGAACCTTGGCGTGCGCATGCGCAATTGAGTCCTAAGCATGACGTCATGAGCGTCATGACATCAGAGGACCCGGACCACGCCCACTTAAAGGGGAAATGTCCGAAAATTAAAAAGCGTTTTAAAGCCACAAAACACAATTCTTTCACCTCAAAAGACAGATCATTGCCTGAACTGCTACCAGACGTTGAAAATAACCTCCACAGCAACATTGAAAAAACAAGCAGTTTGCACCACCTGAAGTGAAGAGCACAATGACAAATCCGAAACCAAAGAAGATGATTTGTTCATTGAACAAGAAGAAAACGATGCCACACAGCTAGCACTAAACGGCTCCGTTGGCATCAGGAGTGTGCGACACCAAATGCATGACTCTGATCAAGGCAGTGCTATAGATCCAGACGATGACTACCTGGATAACACATACCGAGTAGGCATCATCTCGAAGTGCGAATACGCCACACCGGGCACATCGCAAGTCCCGTCAATCCTTGCCGAGGATTTCGAGGACGAATGGAATGCAGTGATGGATGTCAACCAATGCCCCATCCAGTTCAAACTCGACACAGGTGCCTCCGCAAACCTGATCTCGCAGTTGGACTTCAAGAGAATCAAGAAGGCTCCCAAGCTCCTTCCAGCCGCCTGCAAACTCCAGAACTACACAGGCAACGCAATTAAGGCACTGGGATCCTGCCACCTGACAGTGTCCAACCGACACATACAGACAAGCCTAGCTTTGAGACTGTTAAACCAGTCCCTGCTAGGTGCGCACGCCTGCAAGCAACTGAACCTCATCCGACGGGTCTACACCATGATGCCGTCTTATCCAGATCCTCAGGCCAGCATCAACGACATCCTGACCAGTACCCAGATGTCTTCAGCGGGATGGGCACATTTCCATACGAGTACAGGATTCTACTGCAGCCTGAAACCAAACCAGTGGTCCACGCACCACGAAGAGTCCCCGACTCCACACAGACACGATGAAAGACTCCACAGCGAGACCACCGCACGGCTCCACACAGGGAGCGATGAGAGACTCCACACAGAGAGCGATACAAGCCTCCAGAGAGAGCTCATTGCCAGACTCCACAATGGAAGCAACTCAAGACTTCATCGCAAAGTCCATGCATGAACAAGACCATGAAGGTCTATCTACCTTACCTGAGCAACCAGCAGCAGACTATGAAAGTCTACCCAGCTCATTTAACCAACAAGAAGACACTGAATGTCTACCCACTGTATGTGAGACAAATGATGAAGAAATCACAATTCCCATAAAAGATATGCAAGATCACAGTGAGACTGACAGATCTCAGCTCGTTGGTACAGACGCACATAAACAATCAAAGCAAAACTACTCTTGAGTCCAGTGAGACCACATCAATTAAAACCTCATTCACTCGAGCCTATCCACAAGAAAATGAAATCTTGACATTTTGACTTCAGACGAGGAGCATCAAGAAACCAATGATGATTCAAGTGAACCAGAAATGCCTCCAGAAGAGGAGCACCGAGGAAGCAAAGAGGAATCACATCAACCACAAAGGAGTGAAGTCACCAAGATCAATGCAACATCTGGTCATTCCAACAATCCTCGAGAAGAAATGATCAATGAAGCATCAGATACCACAAAGGACACTGACGCAAGTTACTTTGAGAATGACTGGAATTATCCACACGGAACAGTCATTGATCGCGACAGGCACGACAAAAACAACAAAAACAACAACAATAAAACAACAACTTGTACAACATGGTACAACTATGCACATGAAGGACAATGTAACAGCACAGCTCAAAACAATGGCAAGAGTACAAACATTCCATGGCATGACAACGAATCTCACCAATTCACGTTTGCTCCACTACAAACAAGCAAACCAGCTTTCAAGAAAGATGACACACAGAATCGCTACCACAAGCATAGAAAAAAAATAAGTCTAAATCAGACAACAAAGTGATTCGACCAGTCGAACACCTCATGATGACTTCTTGGTTACATAAACACAAGAACACTGACGACGTTCACAAAGAAATGACAACATCAACATCACCACTTCAACAACAGAAGAAGAAAGCAACTCAACCATACAAACTCATAAAATTGGACTCATAGATATTAATTGGTATTGTATAATCATCAATATCATCACAACTTGTATGTCATCATTCATTTACCTGTTTTCAACAATTTTCTTGAACAAAGTACAGAAAATATGTGACACGAAAAAAGGGAAGGATGTAGTGATATACACAAGGGGTTAATGTAAATACACTACAACTAACAACCATTAGAGGGAGCACCAGAGATGTCACGACATGCAGACATGCAACCAATGGGTCATTAGAACAGGACACAACCAATGGGCAATCAGGACACCCAGAGGAGGCATTACCACAAGGGGGCACTCCACGACCCATATAAAAAGGACAAGGCACACAGGCTCTTCCTCTTCCACTGGCAGAAACCAAGAGAGCAGGGCAGCTTTGATTATCAACAACATCACACCCTAGCACATGGTCGAGAGCAAGCTTGTATAGTTAGCAGAATAGGCTGAGTTACTAGAGGCAGATTAGTAGAGTGTCGAACTCGATTAAGAGCATTGTTAATCGTTCAATAAATACGCTAAACTTATCTCCGAGTCTGGAGCATCTTTCAGCAGAGCCTACATCAAGTGGCAGCTTAAGTAACATAACACAACCAGGGTAACCAGCCGCAGTGTGGCTGGTGGCAGGAGCTGAGTTGCTGCGACTTGAACCTGTAGCATTTAGCAAAGTGGATTCACTTGTCACAGTTGTTACACCGTTTATGAGATGCGAAGCACGCACTTCTGTTCTGTGAGTGATGGTCACCAGTGTTGGAGCAGAGTGTCTTCTGTGTGGCGAAAACTTCTGTTTCTCTCTTTGGTATTTCTTTCCGACTGCACATTTAGCTTGGAGCTGTTGATGGCAGATTCTAGAGTTGTATTTTACTCTTGAAATAACCGTTACTGCCTGACAATGCTATAAATTCCACAGACAATGTGATCTCTCACAGGTTCACCGGTAAGGGTACCAAATGCACAATTTTTGGCAAGGATTTTTAAACGGGCAGTTGAAGACTGTATGGACTCATCGAGCTTTTGGTTAGTAGTGTGAGAGACATAGAACATAGAACATAGAACAGTACAGCACAGAACAGGCCCTTCGGCCCTCAATGTTGTGCCGAGCCATGATCACCCTACTCAAACCCACGTATCCACCCTATACCCGTAACCCGTATAACGTAACCTTACTTTTATTTGGACACTACAGCAATTTAGCATGGCCAATCCACCTAACCCGCACATCTTTGGACTGTGGGAGGAAACCGGAGCACCCGGAGGAAACCCACGCACACAGGGGGAGGACGTGCAGACTCCACACAGACAGTGACCCAGCCGGGAATCGAACATGGGACCCTGGAGCTGTGAAGCATTTAAGCTAACCACCATGCTACCCTGCTGCCACATGTCTGACAATGTGATTTTCCATCCGCATGCATATGGGCAGCACAGTAGCACAGTGGTTAGCACAGTTGCTTCAAAGCTCCAGGGTCCCAGGTTCGATTCCCGGCTTGGGTCACTGTCTGTGTGAAGTCTGCACGCTCTCCGCATGTCTGCGTGGGTTTCCTCCGGGTGCTCCGGTTTCCCCCCACAGTCCAAAGATGTGCGGGTTAGGTGATTGGCCGCGCTAAATTGGCCTTAGTGTCCAAAAAGGTTAGGTGGGGTTACTGGGTTACAGGGATAGGTTAAACATGGGCTTAAGTGGGGTTCTCTTTCTAAGGGCCGGTGCAGACGTGATGGGCTGAATAGCCTCCTTCTGCATTGTAAATTCTATGATTCTATGATATGTGTTCGAATTTATTTAACGTTACCTCCAGGTCCTCTTTCTCTTCCTCCTCTTGGAAAACAAAGGCTTCAAAATTTTTGACTGACTCAGGACCTGCTAAGATTAATCATATGGGCAGCAGGGTGGCACAGTGGTTAGCACTACTGCCTCACGGCGCCGAGATCCCAGGTTCAATCCCGGCTCTGGGTCACTATCCGTATGCAGTTTGCACATTCGCCCCGTGTTTGCATTGGTTTCGCCCCCACATCCCAAAGATGTGCAGGTTAGGTGGATTGGCACGTTAAATTGCCCCTTAATTGGAGCTCTAAATGTATTTTTTTTTTAAAGATTGGTCATGTGTACACTTGTTCCTTTTTTGATATGTCGGAGAGGCCAGCACCACAGGAAATGCGGCATTCTTTTTTGAGCTTGGTCCAGTTATCTGCAATGTTTTCATCAAAGACGAGAGGGTCGATGCAATGTAGTCCCTGTACCATCTCAGCCAGCTCCTGAGGCCATGTCGAAATTGCTGGTTGCACAGACTGACGCCAAGGGACTGACAAGCAGAAGATTTTATTTCATAGTCTTAGCAGCTCTTACAGGCTGTTTGTCTGCTCGTGCTGGGGGAGAACTGCAGTGCCAACAGGTCACATCCTGTATACACGTCATCTGGATGTACAGTTAACTAGCCGGTCAACATTGACCTTTGCGTTGGAGACTAGGTCTGGTGCATTAAACCTACCCATATATTTATCAGGAGCTGGATCAGGAAGATCTGCAAATAGACTCCACACCCCAGCAATGCTCACCACTCCCCCCACTCCATTCTCTGCACACCCCTGAGAATGCTCACAACACCTCCCCTCCTGAAACTCACCCCACACCCTTGAGATGTCTTAATCCCCGAATCCATAACAGGTATACTCCTCGCCCATCCCCCTCCCGGCTAGCCTGCCTGCACCACCACCCCCACACTCATCTCCCACTCTCTCACTCACCAAACTCTCCCCCACTGTGGTGGTCTGCACAATTTTGGTCACCTATCCCTACGGAAGGGTCAACTTGCCTTTGAGGCAATGTAACAATGGTTCACCAGAATGATTCCCGGGATGAGAATATGTCCAAAGAAGAAACATTGAGTAGACAACGGCTGGAATTTTATGACCGTTCCCGCCAGCAGGATCTTCCAATCCCTCTCCCCCTCCCCTCATCCACTGCCATGTGTTCCCCGGCGGCGAAGGGTGCAAACAACTTCAAAATCTGTTCACCGCGGCGGGTCTGGAAGACCCCACTGATAGCAGGTAGCTTCCACCACCACAGAACATACCCCAGGGAATGGAAAATTCCAACTAAAATCTATATTCCTTGTAGTTTAGAAAAAGACGAGGTGAGCTTGGGGTTCGTTCCTCCCACAGTCCAAAGATGTGCAGGTTAGGTGGATTGGCCACGCTAAATAGCGCTTAGTGTCCATAATTGCCCTCAGTGTTGGGTGGGGATACTGGGTTATGGGGACAGGGTGGAGGTGTGGGCTTGGGTAGGGTGCTCTTTCAAAAAAGAGCAGGCGCAGACTCGATGGGCCGAATGGCCTCCTTCTGCACTGTAAATTCTATGAAATCTATGAAACATGGAAATTCCTTAAGGTATACGCTGGGTGGGTCTTTCCTCTGGCTGGGGAGTCTAGAATTAAGAGTCATAGGGCGCCATTCTCCGGACTTACGAAAAATCGGAGAATAGCGGGCGTCGTAAATTTTTACGGACACGCTGGTCCGACGCCCTCCCGCTATTCTCTCCCCCCCCCCCCCCACGCCCGCCCCCCGACACGAATCGCTGCTCGCCGTTTTTTTACGGCGAGCAGCGATTCACCCCTGGCCGATGGGCCGGTTTCCAAGGCCTTTACGGCCGTTTTTATGAACGTAAAACACACCTGGTCTGACTGTTCGTAAAAACGGCCATAAAGTCCCGATCTGGGGAACCATGGCACCGATTGGCACGGCCGTACCACAGCTGTGCCAAGGGTGCCATGGGCCCGCGATCGGTGGGCACCGATCGCGGGCAGCGGGTACTTAACCCGCGCACTCTTTCTCCCTCCGCCGCCCCGCTGGATCCATTCGCGGGGCGGCTGAGGGGCATACCGGCCCGCGCATGCATGGGTTTCAGGCATATGCGTGATGACGTCATCCGTGCATATGCGTGTTGGAGTTGTCCATTCCGCGCATGCGTGGCTGACGTCATCTGACGCGTCAGCCGTCGCTAACTTTGGCTAGCAGGCTTAACGAAATTAGTTATGCCCGCGATGCCGGAGTTCACGGCTGCGCGATGCTAGCCCCGACCGGGGAGATGAATCGGTTCCCGGTCGGGGGGGCGGAGGCTGGCGTCAAACGCGCCCGTTTTTGACGCCAGCTTCCCGATTTTTCGTAACTCGGGAGAATCGCGCCCATAGTCTCAGGGTAAGAGCTGATCTAGGCTCTGAGATGAGGAGAATCTTCTTCAACCCAGGGGGGATTGTGACACTTTGGAATTTTTTTCCATCGAGGGCGATGGATACTCATTGGTGTATATATATTAATAACAGAGAACAACAAATACTTTGGCACTGAGGGAATCAAAGAATATGGGGAGAGCGGAGGAAAATGGGATTATTGAGTAAACTTGAGGAAGCCAGCAGTGGTAGAACAGAGATTTATTTAACTGTTTATAATAGTCTGCTCATGGCAGTAACTCACTCTCACTCCAGTCCTTGCTGCGAGAACTAACCACACCAGGCCTTGCTTTGGGCCGGCTTTATGAAAGTCTGTAATGAGCTCCAGTTGGAGGTCCTCCGCCCCCTATCTGGGAAGCTCGTACTCCATGAGTCCGATGGGGAAATGAATAATGGTTTCCCCTTGGTCCACGTGAGGGTTATAACAGATTGATTTATAAGTTTAACCATGAACCTGTGGAATATTGGTCCTTATGGTCTGCTGCTAATCCTAGATTGTATGTTCTTACAAGATAAGTGAGAAATGTAATCAGGGCATTAGTCTAGTTTCTCCACTTTCTTATTTCACTGTGCAAATTTACAAACGGGGTCAGCCTAATAGGATGCCATTTGTTTCTCAAACTTGCGATTAAATGTTGTTGAAGTCAACTGCTAAAACTTTGAAAATATTGTTTGGCAGCAAAAGTTGTAAATTTATGCAATGTACTATAAATGATCGAATCTGCTCTTCTGTTTGACTTTCTGTTTAATAACCATGAATCAATAGCTTCCAACCTGAACTAAATTCTCTGACAATATGGTACATTCTGTTGCTTCAGAGCGATATGCAACAAATGGTGTGTGAACTGTATCATTTCTGATGCATGTCCAACAGTGAAATGGATCACTGAACACCATGTAACATCAGCATTCTGAATATTTACTGCATTGAGTCAATTACTGGCCCACTAAATCTGCATTTGTGCAAGACAGAATGTTTTTTCAGCTAACACTTGACTCGTGTTATCTCCTGGAATGGTTTCAATCACCAGAGAAGAATTATCTAGACCTGATTGAGGTGTACAAGATTGAGGGGCATTGTCAGGGTGGAGAGGAGGGCAGCACGGTGGCACAGTGGTTAGCATTGCTGCCTCACAGCGCCAAGGTCCCAGGTTCGATCCCGGCTCTGGGTCACTGTCCGTGTGGAGTTTGCACATTCTCCCCGTGTTTGCGTGCGTTTCTCCCCCACAACCCAAAAGATGGATAGGGTAGGTGGATAGGTCACGATAAATTGCCCCTTAATTGGAAAAATGAATTGGGTACTCCAAATTTATATTTTTAAAAAAGAAGTCAGGGTGGATAGGATGCAGCTTAGTTGAAGGGTCAGCCACGAGGGAGCCAGGTTCTACGTGAGGATCAGGAGGTTTAGTGGGGGATGTGAGGAAAAGCTTTTTTTAACCAGAGGGTGGTGATGGTCTGGAATGCACTGTCTGGGAAGGTGGGAGAGGCAAGTGTATATGGGATGGTTTTCTTGACCGATATGTGGAGGAACCAATAGAGAGCAGGCCATCTTAGACTGGGTACTGTGTAATGAGAAGGGAATTATTGCCAATCTAGCTGTACGAGACCCGTTGGGGAAGAGCGACCATAACATGATGGAATTTTTTATCAAGGTGGAGAGTGAAGTAGTTGATTTGGAAACGAGGGTGCTGAATCTTAATAAAGGGAACTATGAGGAGTGAGTTGGCCTTGATAGATTAGGAAGAGTTACTTAAAGGGATGACAGTGGATAGACAATGGCAAACGTTCAAGGAGCGCATGGAGGAACTACAGCAACTATTCATTCCTGTCTGGCACAAAAGCAAAGGAGGTAAGAGGGCCAATCCATGGCTTACAAAGGAAATTAGAAATAGTATCCGATCCAAGGAAGAAGCATACAGATTGGCCAAGAAAAATAATAGGTCCGAGTATTGGGAGCAGTTCAGAATTCAGCAAAGAAGGATGACGGGATTGATTAGGAACAGGAAAATACAGCACAAAAGGAAGCTTGCAGGGAACATAAAGACTGACACTAAGAGTTTCTACAGATATGTGAAGAGAAAGAGATTGGTAAAGAGAAATGTATGCCCACTACAGACAGAAAGAGGGGAATGCAGAATAAGGGACAAAGGAATGGCTGGGCAATTGAATACATTGGTTCTATCTTCCCAAATGAGGACACAAATCAGATCCCAGAAATGTTGAAAAATGAAAGGTTTAGTGAGAGGGAAGAACTGAGGGAGATCAACATTAGTAGACAAATGGTGCTGGGAAAACTGATGGGATTGAAGGTGGATAAATCCCCAGGGCCTGAGAATCTGCATCCCAGAGTGCTTAAGGAGGTGGCTCTGGAAATAGTGGTCATCTTCCAGGATTCTATAGACTCCGAAACAGTCCCTGCAGATTGGAGGGTAGCTCATATCACTCCGATATTCAAAAAGGGAGGTAGAGAGAAAGCAGGAAATTATAGACCAGTAAGCCTAACATAGGTAGTGGGGAAAATGCTTGAATCCATTATCAAGGACTTTATAGCGGAACATTGAGAAAGCAGTGGCAGGATCAGTCAGAGTCAGCATGGATTTATGAAGGGAAAATCATGCTTGACAAATCTGTTGGAATTCTTTGAAGAGATAATCAGTACAGTTGACAAAGGGGAGCCAGTCACTGTGGTATATTTGGACATTCATAAGGTGTTTGACAAAGTCCTGCATAAGAGATTATTGTGCAAAGTTAAAGCACATGGGGTTGGGGGAAATGTATTGAGGTGGATAGAAAACTGGTTCGTAGAGAGGAAACAAAGAGTAGGGATTAATGAGTCCTTTTCAAATTGGCAGGCAGTAACTAGTGGGGTATCACAGGGATTGGTGCTGGGACCCCAGCTATTCACAATATATATTAATGATTTGAATGAGGGAACAAAATGTAACAATTGTTACATTAGTAACAAAGTTACTAGTTTGCAGATGAGTTTGCAGATGATACCAAATTAGGTGGGAGGGTTAATTGTGATGAGGATGCAGGGATCCCACAGCAAGATCTGGACAGGTTGGGCGAGTGGGCAAACCAATGGCAGATGCAGTATAATTTAGATAAGTGTGAGGTTATTCATTTTGGAAGCAAAAACAGGAAGACAGATTGCTACCTGAATGGTTGTAAATTGGGAGAGGGGAGTGTGCAGCGGGACCTCGGTGTCCTTGTGCACCATTCGCTGAAGGTAAGCGTGCAGGTGCAGCAGGCGGTAAAGAAGGCTAATGGTATATTGGCCATCATTGCAAGAGGTTTCGAGTATAGAAGGAGGGATGTGTTGCTGCAATTGTACAGGGCCTTGGTGAGGCCATATTTGGAGTATTGTGTGCAGTTTTGGTCTCCTTCTCTGAGGAAGGATGTTCTTGTTCTCGAGGGAGTACAGCAAAGGTTACCTGACTGATTCCAGGGATGGCGGGACTGTCATATGAGGAGAGATTGACTAGGTTGGGATTGTTCTCTCTGCAGTTCAGAAGAATGAGGGGGGATCTCATAGAGACTGATAAAATTCCAACAGGACTAGACAGGGTAGATGCAGGGAAGATGTTACCAATGATGGGTGTGTCCAGAACCAGGGGTCATAGCCTGAGGATTCAGGGTAAACCATTTCAGACAGAGATAAGGAGACATTTCTTCACACAAAGGGTGGTGAGCCTGTGGAATTCATTACCATAGGAAGCAGTTGATGCTAAAACTTTGAATATATTCAAGAGGCGGCTGGATATAGCACTTGGGGAGAATGGGATCAAAGGCTATGGGGAGAAAGCAGGATTAGGCTATTGAGTTGGATGATCAGCCATGATCGTGATGAATGGCGGAGCAGGCTCGAAGGGCCAAAAGGCCTCCTCCTGCTCCTATCTTCTATGTATCTATGTGTCTACGTATCTATGTATCTGTGCCTCACATCCTTTCAAAAGTATCTGGATGGGCATTTGGTACATCGTAACATTCAAGGATATGAATCTAGTGCTGGCAAATGGAATTAGGTAGGTTGGCCAGGTGTTTTTCATGCGTCGGTGCAGACTCGATGGGCCGAAGCGTCTCTTACACACTGTATTTTCTGTGATTCTGAGTATGTTTCCTGTTGGTGCATTGTATTTTGCCTGCCAGAATGAGGCAAAATTGCAGCAAGCATGTTTATTTTTTGAGTAAGCTTTTTTGCGGCGATTCAAGATAATTGTTAAATCTGGGTACACAGTGGTTAGCACTGTTGCTTCACAGTGCCAGGGGCCCATATTCAATTCCAGGTAACTGTGTGTGCGGTGTCTGCACATTCTCCCCGTGTCTGCGTGGGTTACCGGTTTCCTCCCAAAAGTCCTGAAAGACGTGCTGTTAGATAATTTGGACATTCTGAATTCTCCCTCTGTGTACCAGAACAGGCGCCGGAATGTGGCGACTGGGGGCTTTTCACAGTAACTTCATTGCAGTGTTAATGTAAGCCTACTTGTGACAATAATAAAGATTATTATTCGAAGCTTTTCCTCGTGGAGAATAAAGGTTTCAGTTCATCGGGGATTCAATATGATAATTGCAATTTCATGACCACATGAATATTATTGGGCAAAATGTTTTCTCAGTTATCAAGTAACAGCCTGACATAAGCTTCATTGACACTTCGTCGAGTTCAAATTAAAGCCTTAGAAACATAGAAAATTGGAGCAAGAGTCAGCCATTGGGCCCCTCGAACTTGCTCTGCCATTCAGTAAGATCATGGCCGGCCCTCTATCTCAACACCGCACTCACTTACTCTCTCCAAACCCCTTGACACCTTTAGGGTAAAGATAACTATCTATTTCCTTCTTAAATATACTCAGTGACTTGGCCTCCAAAGCTTCTTGTGGTAGAGAATTCCACAGGTGTAACAACCTCTGAGTCTCCTCAGCTCAGTCCAAAATGGTCTATCCTGTAGCTTGAGACTGTGACACTTTGTTCTTGACCCTGCCTCTCACCGCCCTCCCCCCCCCCCCCCCCCACCTCACCAGAGGAAATAACAACACCCCTGCATCGAATCTCTCCAGCCCCGTGTGAATTGTACATGTTTCAATGAGGTCCCTTCACATGCTTCGAAATTCCAGTGAATATTAGCCCAGTCGACACAATCTCTCCTCATACGACAATTCTGATATCCTAGAAACATTTAAACTTTAATGAGAAAATAAACTCAATAAAATGCAAATGCACCGTTCAAATAAAATAAAGCTACTGGTTGCCCATAAGACACAATCACACATTGAGCTGCCAATATATGTCTTATTCGTTATTTAATTGGTAAGTTACAAATTTGCTGAAAATGGGATTGAGGGGATGCAATTAATAACACAATATTTCATTCTCGTATTTTATTGCAATAGAAATAGTATCATTTTGGACACTATATTAATTTGATGTCAGCAATGCCCATTAGAAAGATAACATTGAAAAATAGATTCTTTGAGATTTGATACTGACCATCACTTGTTCGTTTCTGTCACATCTGGACTCATGGTCATTGTCATGGTGTACACAATCACCTTTTTTGTACTGTAGCCCACTGGACGGTTGACCACGTTGGTCACAGTTTCTATTTCCGTGTTGTCATGTAGGGGGTGTTCCCTATTACAATAGGTCTTTGTTGGTATGGCAACAGGGTCCACTTCAATTATCGAATCAGCAGCCTCTTTGACCTTGTCGGTATTTTCACTATCTGCTGTCATTTCCAGTGTTTTCTTCGGTCCTGCCTTCCAGTCTCAGCTCTCGATAGGGCAGGAAATTCTCTCTGTTCAGGTCCCTCGGCCTCCCTGCCAGATTGTGTGGAAGAGGAACTTGCACTTATAGAATCATAGAGTCGTAGAATTTACAGAGCAGAAGGTGGCCACTTGGCCCTTCGGGTCTGCACTGGCCCTTGGAAAGAACACCTTACTTAAGCCCACTTCTCCACCCTATCTCGATAAACCCACTGATGTTTTGGACACTAAGGGACAATTTATTATGGACCATCCACCTAACCTGCACATCTTTCGAAACCGGAGCACCAGGAGGAAACCCACGCACACACGGAAAGAAAGTGCAAACTCCACACATACAGTGACCCCAGGCCAGAATTGAACCTGAGACCCTGGAGCTGTGAGGTAGCAGTGCTAACCACTGTGCCACCCGTGCAGCCTAAGCAATTGGCACAGTGTGATGCTACATTTGGCACAATTGTGGAGGTATTGCATTTCCAGCATGTTTCTCGGCTGGGCAACTCTATCCCCTTGAGGTGGGAGTCAACCATTTGCAGCACCCTCAATTGACAAGGTACCCTGATCCCTGCAGATCAATGGGTGTCTCCTGTTTTTTTCCCAAGTCGTTTCGCCAGCAATAAATCTTGTTGATGGGGGAGAGGGGGGTGCACGGTAACCCCCTTGGAGGCGGTAACATGAGACCCCCGCGGAGTGGGGACCTCATTCAAGGTGAGTGGCATCACCTCCTGCCTGCAGCGATTGCCAGCCCAGGAAACCCCAGCAAGCTGAAAAGATTCAGAGGAGCTGGGGACCAACTCTCGACATCCCCTGCCACTTCCTGCCTGAATGAGATCCCTCCCCACACACACACACACACACTCGATTGTTTGGGGAACTTGTCTGCAAATTGGCTGCCATCTTTCTTATGCTGCAGCCGCGACTACACTTGAATTGGCTGCAAGGGGC
The DNA here is from genome assembly GCF_902713615.1 of Scyliorhinus canicula. Taxonomy (NCBI): domain Eukaryota; kingdom Metazoa; phylum Chordata; class Chondrichthyes; order Carcharhiniformes; family Scyliorhinidae; genus Scyliorhinus; species Scyliorhinus canicula. Next base: position 13,351,748 of record NC_052162.1, read on the forward strand.
TTTGGAGTGCCCTGAGTTTGGCTTCATTTGTGTTCTGCAAAGACCAACATCAGGTGTTAGACGCCAGCGGGCTGAGGGAGCAGATTGCAACTTTCAGGAAAAGTTAAACGTGGTCAACATAATGTCCTTTTGGTTTAGAAATTAAGGCGATGTGGATATACAAATGCCACGCGCCTCTCCCAACATCTAGCTGTGTAATATTCAATATCCCCGTAAAGTCACACCAGAACTCCACCCCCCCCCCCCCCCCCACACACACCCCGCAACCCCCCCCCCCCCAAGTGACTGTCTGAAGATTTGATTACCAGTACTAATTACCGTCTTCATTGTGTCACCCTGAACGCTGCTGATGAATTTTCGAGAGTGAGAGAAATTTCTCAGGAGGGAATGATTCAGATCTCTGCGCCAATGCCCCGCTTGAGCAGAGTTGTTGCCGCCCCCCTTTGCAGGAATGAACTGGAGAGGGTGTCCCCGAGAGTTCAGGATGTGGGCGCCGAACAGACATGGCAAACCATGTCTATTTAGGAATCTCCCCTCCCCAGATGCAGGCAACACTTTCCAGCCACACCCCATCCTTCCTGAGCTGCAGAGTTTGGGATGTCAGAGCGATGTGTTTCCATTCAAGCCTCGGCAGGTAGAAAAAGCCGCTCACAACCGCACAAGTGGTCACATCGGAACTGAACTGGGAACTCTCACAGCGCCCACGCGTGTTCACCGCCTCCGTCTCATTCAGTTTCCACAGCAGATGCAGGATTTGTGGAAAGATTGGGTCCTTTGTAAAACTTAATTGCAGGTATTGTTTTCTCTCTGTTGCTCAAAGCTCCTAATCCAAGCCCCCCCTCCCCCCCCCCCCCCCCCCCCGAGCTATTTAAAAAAAACAAAATCAACGATTTAATTTTTTGTGCCAAGCACTTATTACGATCCTTGCCTTCTGAGATTTGAAATCACCCCATGTGCTCCAGCCCGAATTATCTGTACACTCGCTGGCAATTATTAGCCATTCTGTCATTCAGAATGCCAACAGGGAAAGAAATGGGAAATGTGTGATGGGGCGGAGAGGCAAACGCTGACTTCCAAGTTGGGTCTTTTGCACACACAAAAAAATGAATCCTGCTGATTATTAGTGTTGGGCAGGGGTTTTTTGCTGCGCAATGGAGCAAGGTGTGTACTCCCACTAGGCGGCGGTGGTGGTACAGTGAGGGATGGTGATGGAAGAACTGCTAAGATTGTTTTAGAATCTACCCAGGGAGGTTGGTTGGTAACTACGTCGCCTCTGAATCTGAGCAGAGAGAGAGAGAGAGGGGGTGTTTCTTGTGTGTGAGAAAGTCTCAGGGCAGGAAGATTGCACTGAAGCTGTCTGGGTCCGAATAGCCACAACTGCTGTGACAGCGGTTTACAAGACGTTTTGCTTTCCCCAGTTCACTGTCTGTGGAGTCCTGCTCGGCTCAATAGTGGAGAGTATCTGTGAGCTTTTGGACATTTGGCTGGTTTCAGAGAGCGGAGTGGAAGGAGGGGAGGGGGGGTTGAAGGTAGGAGGTTGGATTTTTTTTTTGAAGGCTGCTATTCAAGATTTCACCATCATGAGACGGAACTGGCGAGAGTTGACAGAAGCGTTAACTGCAGGAAAGTGCCGAGGAATAGCTCCAGCAGTTTGACTGCAGTTCAGCTGGAGACACAGCTCTGAGCACCAGGAACAAGCTCACTCCCTCCCTCTGGATGCACAAGAGATTCGGCGGCCACTGACCACCAGGAGGGCTCACCAGGGAAGCTGAATTATTCCAGGGGGCGAACACGGGGCAGGGAGCCAAGGGGCCAGTGAGTTGAGTGGAGTGATGGGGCGAAGCCGCATTCCAAAGATCGATCAATGAACGCAACTGTTGAGACCTCTCTGCCCCTCTTGGGATTACCGAGATCCCTGGTACCGTGTGGAATTACTGACCGTCCGTCCCCGGGAAAGGCTCGCCAGGAACGGCCAAGATGTTGAACTGATGTGAAAGATTGAGGGGGAAGGGAGAGGCGGCACAGCTTCTCAGCTAGGGGAGGCTGAACCCACCCCAGGAAATGTGCGCCGCCACCAGCCAGCCGCCTTCACACCGGACACAGCGTGGGACGATGCCCGAAAATTAACCGACTTGCTGGCTGAAGATAAGGCGACCTCATCCCCTCTTTCCCCTTCCCCCCCAGCCCCCCTCCCCTGAGCGCCTGAAATTCCCAGGAAACTGGTAAGACGCCCACGTGTTTGTGACTCCCCCCCCCCCCCCCTCCCTCTCACTGGGGTAACTAATGTCATTTCATAAAGGAAAGCCCCCACTTCTGTAATTGTTTTAAACTTATCGCAGTGTTTCTGTTGTTGTTGAAATGACTTTTCCAGGGGCAGAGAAAAATATTCATAGGCATCCCCCCACACCCACCCTCACCCACACACATATACCCCCACACAGACCCTCACCCACACACACACACATATACCCCCACACACACCCTCACCGACACATACATACCCTCCACACCCACCCTCACCCACACATAAAACCCCCACACACATATACCCCCCACACCCACCCTCACCCATACACACACACACATATACCCCCACACAGACCCTCACCCACCCCCCCACACACACACATATACCCCCACACACACCCTCACCCACACACACACACATATACCCCCACACACACTCTCACCCACACATACACACATATACCCCCACACACACCCTCACCCACACACATATACCCCCGCCCACACACACATATACCCCACCCACACACACATCCCCCACACTCACTCTCACCCACACACATATACCCCCACCCACCCACACACACACACATATACCCCCCACACACACATACCCCCACACACACCCTCACCCACACACATATACCCCCATACACACACATATACACCCACCCTCACACATATACCCCCCACACACACACATATACCCCCCCACACACACACATATACCCCCCACACACACATGTATCCACCCCACACACACCCACACACACATGCCCCCACACACACCCTCACCAACACACACACATATACCCCCCACACACATGCACACATATACCCCCCACACACACACACATATACCCCCACACACATACCCCCAACACACACCCTCACCCACACACACACATACCTCCCCACACACACACCTACACATATACCCCCCACACACATATACCCCCACACACATATCCACACCCACCCACACACAGACATATACCCCTGCACACACACACATATACCCCCCCACACACACCCACACCCACCCACCCACACACACACATATACCCGCCCACACGCACACATATGCCCCCCCCACACACATATGCCCCCCACACACACATATACCCCCACACACGCCCACATATACATACCCCCCACACCCTCATCCACAGACATATACCCCCCACACACATATACCCTCCCCCCACACACACATACCCCCCCCACACACACACATACGCCCCTACATACATCCTCACCCACTCACACACACATATACCCCCCACACACACATATACCCACACACACACATATACCCCTCACACATACATATACCCCCCCACACACACACACATATACCCCACACACACATATACCCCCACACACATATACCCCCACACACATACCCCCACACCCACCCTCACACACACCCACCCGCACACATATACCCCCATACACCCTCACCGAAACACACATATATACCCCCCAGACACACACCCTCACACACTCCCCACACACATACAACCCCCACACACTCTCACCCCCTCCCCCTTTGACAAAGAGTCATGGGACTCGAAACGTTAACTCTTTTCTCTCCCTACAGATGCTGCCAGACTTGCTGAGATTTTCCAGCATTTCCCTTTAACCCCACACACTCCACCCTCACCCACACACATCCTCACAAACCCTGCACACATACACCCCCCCCCCCCAACTCACACACACACAACCAAACTTAACTGAGTAAAGTTGCCCGACTGGGTACCCACTCCACCGGCTGCGGCTTGCAGAGCAAACTCTTCAAACCCTTTCTCCCCCACTGCTGTGACGGGAGGGTTCTGTAAAGTTCTCCCCCCCCCCCCCCCCCCGGTCCGCGCGTTAAGCCAACGATCCCTCTGTGCTTGGGAATGTCCACGTGCATTCTCTGGCCAAATAACAATTCTTGGGGATTTTCCAATCGCCCAAATTATTCTCCAGCTTCTAATTTACCCGCAGGGGTAAGGAAAGCGGTTGCGAAAGCGTCCAGGCAATTTTGTTTTAATATATCGAATCTTAACTTCGCTGACAGTTAACACTTTTTATCCTCCCCGGGGGCATTCTCAGACTGAATTTAAGCCAATGTCCTCCCCTCCCCTCCCTCCCTCTGTCTGCGAGGATAAAGGTGACAGTGTGTTATCAATCGTGATACTTAACTACCAGGGACACTTCAGTAACAGGTTAGCAAGCTTGCTGGCTCCAATGTGATTTATCCAGTGAGCTGGCTGAGAGCAGGAGGGCTGGAGAGCGCCCATCGACTGCACCAGGCTTTTCGCTGTCACTTTCAGAACCTGGAATCATCTGTAATAAACAGAGAATGGAAATTAAACAGGGGGTTTGGCAATCGTCTAAACAAGTAATTAAGCACAACAGGAGACAATGTTTGGTTACTGCATGCTTTGTTATAAAGTGCTCGCATTTATTCGTGTTTGGGCAGAATTTCCACATGTTGTTGTTTTATTTTCTGGTAATACAGTTAAGAATGTGTACGGTTGCTGTGGGGGAAATGAAGCGTGGAGGGATTGATGAAACTGATGATGTGACTGCCACAGGACATTCTCGAGGGTCCGATCACCGTGTGTTCCCCAAGTAATGTTTCGGTTTCCGAACACATGGAGTTCGCTTTGACCGTGACCGCGAACACACGATGGCCTCTTTCTGTGCCGCTGTGACTCTCTGAGTGCCCACGTTGCTAAATCGCTTTGCAGATTGCAAACGCGCTTAATTATATCAGGAACGGGTATTAATTCCATTAGTTGTTACATAAATGATTGCGTTTTTAATGACGATTTGTCAAATTATGGGGGGGGGGGGGGGGGGAGACCTTATACTCAGCCAAGCTGGAGATAATTCATTCTCACACCAGAAATGCATCTTAACGTTAAAGTTCCGGATCCCACAATTTCAGCTTCGCTGTCCCTCACAGAGCGTTAATAACACCATTTAGCTCAAGGGTTCCAGTCCAGAACTCCTAACATCAAATCCCAGATCCCCGAGTCATGTTGAGGATCTCATCCGCGATGAAATGCTCCCTGATTTTAGTTTTAGTTCCTCGTCCCTGATTGGAATCACTTATCTGCTACCTCACTTCTACACCCCGATTCTCAATCGTTTCAATAAAAGCGATTCAAACGTCCAGTGTATCAGTCTGTCATCTCGCTGCTTAAGCATTGTTTGGCGGCGAGAACTATTTGAACTTCCACCCGATAAACTATCCAAACTGGGACAAAAAGGTGCTCTCAGTTCAGAGCCGGGAACTCGAGCACTCTGACAGCTCACTCAGCGCAATGCATGAGTTCGCCTTTTGACACCTGAACGTAGATCGCTCAACGTCAAATCCCTTAGAACGGCTTTTTATTCATCAGCGAGGCCAGTTTGACCGGTGGCTCTTGCAGATTTTGCGAGCAACATTATTGAATGATAGGGGGGGGGGGGGGGGGGGGATTGTATAGCAGGGGGAGAGCGAGATTGGCACTATATCAGTGTGAGCGATTGACACGATTGTATCACAGGGAGGGATTGGTACGGCTGTATAACTGGGAGGAATTGACACTATGGTATCACTGTGAGCGATTGACATATGAAAAATGAAATGAAAATCGCTTATTGTCACGAGTAGGCTTCAATGAAGATACTGTGAAAAGCCCCTAGTCGCCACATTCCAGCTCCTGTCTGGGGGGGGGGGGGGGGGGCTGGTACAGGAATTGAACTGCGCTGCTGGCCTGCCTTGGTCTGCTTTAAAAGCCAGTGATTTAGCCCAGTGAGCTAAACCAGCACATATGGTATAATGGAGAGGGATTGACTGGATTGTATCACAGGGAGCGATTGATACTTTTGAATCATGGAGGGATTGGCACTATTGTGTCACTGTGAGGAATTTGACACTATTGTATCACTGTGAGTGATTTACATTGTTGTATCACTGTGAGGGATTGATACTGTTGTATCACTGTCAACGATTCACACTATTGCCTCAGAAAGGGATTTATGCTGTTTTATCACTGTGAGGTGTTTGACACTATTGTGTAACTATGAGTGATTGACACTTGTATCACTGTTAATGATTGACACGATTGTATCACAGGGAGGGAGAGACTATTTTATCGGGGAGGGAGTGATACTATTGTATCACTGTGAGAGATTGACACAACAGTATCACTGGGAGGAGTTGACAATATTTCAGCACCATTTGGGATTGATGCTATGGTATCAGGTGAGGAATTGACATTCCTCTATTGTATCATAGAATTGACAGTACAGAAGGAGGCCATTTGGCCCATCGAGTCTGCACCGGCTCTTGGAAAGAGCACCCTACCCAAGGTCAACACTGACACCCTATCCCCATAACCCAGTAACCCCATCCAACAGTAAGGGCAATTTAGCATGGCCAATCCACCTAACCTGCACATCTTTGGACTGTGGGAGGAAACCGGAGCATACCCGGAGGAAATCCATTCACACACGGGGAGGATGTGCAGACTCCGCACAGACAGCGACCCAAGCTGGAATCGAACCTGGGACCCTGGAGCTGTGAAGCAGTTGTGCTATCCACAATGCTACCGTGCTGTGGGAGGGGGTGACACTATTGTATCAGGGGAGTGATTGACATTATTGTATCAGGGAAGGATAGACACTATTGTATATGTGATGGATTGACATAATTATTTGGGGAATGATTGACACTATTGTATCAGGGAGAGACTGACACTATTTTATCACTGGGAAGTGTTGATGCTATTGTATTGGGAAGTGATTTTCACTATTGCATCAAGGAAGGATTGACATTTTTGTACTGGTGATGGATTGACATCATTGTTTGTCTCTATTTTATCAGGCAGGAACTGACACTATTGCAACCGAAACGGATTGACACTCTTGTATCAGAGAGGAATTGGCACAATTGTATCACTGGGAGGGACTGACAATATTGTATTGGGGATTGACTGACACTGTTATTATGACAAGATATTGACATTATTGTATTGGGGGCTGACACTATTTTACCACTTGGAGGAATTGCCACTATTGCAGCACTGGGAGGGATTGGCACTCCAGTATTTTGGAGGGACAGACACTAATGTATCACTGGGAGGGATTGCCGGATCGGCACTATTGTATCAGGGAGAGATTGACACTGTTTTATTGAGGAGGGACTGACAATATTATACAAGTGATGGATTGACATTATTATTTGGAGAGTGATTGGCACTGTTGTACCTTGGAGAGACTGACACTATTTTATCACTGGGAAGCGCTGACACTATTATATCAGGAACTGATTTTCACTGTTGTATCAGGGAAGGATTGACACTTTTATATTGGTGATCGATTGACATCATTGTTTGGGGAGAGATATACACTATTGCAATTGGTATCTCTTGTCTCTATTTTATTAGTGAGGAACTGGCAGTATTGCAACAGGAAGGGATAGACAATTGTATCAGGGACGGATTAGCACTATTGTATCACTGGGAGAGACTGACAATATTGTGTTGGAGATTGACTGACACTATTGTTATGGCGAGATAGTGACATTATTGTATGGGGCTGACACTATTTTACCACTTGGAGGGATTGACACTATTGTATTGGGAAGGGATTGGCAATATTGTATTGGGTGGGGACTGGCACTATTGTATCAGAGAGATATCAATGCCATTTCCTCACTCGGAGGGAGTGATTGGCACTATTGCTTCAGGGTGGGATTAACACTATTGTATCCAGGAGGGATTGATGCTTATGTAATGAGGAGGGATTGCTGCTCTTTCAAAGGGGATAGATTGACACTATTGTATCAGGCAGGAATTGATGCTATTGTTTCACTGAGGGATTGAAACTTGCATCATTGCAATATTGTCCCTTTACTTTATTAATGAGGGATTGACAGTATTGTATCAGGGAGGGATTGGCAGTATTGTATCGGGGACGGATTGGCAGTATTTTGTCGGGGAGGGATTGACAGTATTGTGTCAGGGAGGGATTGGCAGTATTGTATCGGGGACGGATTGGCAGTATTTTGTCGGGGAGGGATTGACAACTATTGTGTCACTGTGAGACATTGACACTAGTGTATCATGAGGGATTGGCACTATTGCATCGGGGAGGGATTTATACCTTAGAATTGCTGCAATGCAGAAGGAGGCCATTCAACCCATTGAGTCTGCAGTGTTCCTCTGAGAGAGCATCCTACCTATGCCCACTCCCCTGCCCCATCCCATAACCTAACCTCACCTATCCTGCACATGTTTAAACACTAAGGGGGCAAATTTGCACGCCCAAACTACCTGTCTTGCACATCTTTGGACTGGGAGAAAACCAGAGCACCCGGGGAAACCCCATGCAGACAGACAAAAAGAGTGCAAACTCCACATAGACAGTCACCAAGGTCACAATTGAGCCTACGTCCCTGGCGCTGTGAGGCAGTAGTGCTAACCACTGTGCCACCATGCTGCCTTTCAACTATTGCTGTGCATGAAATGTCAAAATGCAGGTTAATTAACACTATTGTATCAGAGACAGATCTGAACTGCTGTATCACTGTAGGGATGAACTCCATTGTATTTCTGGGAGAGAATGAAGGGATACTCTTGCAATGATCGTGGGCAAGCGCCTTGGTCCTAACTCATAAGTATTTTCTTTTTGCCCTGGAATGTCACATTGATAATTTAAACCCTCTTCAACATTGAGCATAATTTGTGATATGCAATGTGATTAGGGCACTGTGGACAAAACACAGCCAACCGGTTGGATGTTGCCACATATGGCCCCAAAATAGATGTTTGTGCACAGCACTGTGTCTGGGGAGTTCTTCCTCAGTCAGGCACACATAGTCAATGGGCCACGTGCACACTTTGTGCTGCTGTATGCAAAAATGATTCCCATCATCCAAACCATTCAGTTAAAGATTCACTGATGTTAAGATTACATCAAGAAGGTCTAAATATTTTTAGACTGATGAATATTTCCATGTCGGCAAAAGCAAATTCCATTTAATGAGCACTATTTACAATCTCAGATTGTCCCAATACTCTTTTCAAAAATGTGATTCGGTGGGTGTTTCGTAGTCATTGTGGGAATCATGGCCACCAGTTTGTGCACAGTAAGCTCCCACATATAGCATCGTGACAATGACCAGGTAATCTGTTTAAGGGATATTGAATGAGGGTTTAATGTTGACCAGAAAATTAGGGGAAAGGCTCCTGCTCTTTTTCAAAATAGCGTTGCGGGTTATTTTTCATCCAACTGATTGGTAAAATGGGGCCTCAGTTGAATAACTCCACCAAAGATTGGTGCCAAAGACAACAACAACACAGCACCTTTTAATATAGTAAACTATCCCAAAGGATTTCACAGGGGTGTTGCCAAACAAAATTTGACATTGAGCCACATAAGGAGTTATCAGGACACCAGACCAAAAAAGGGGAGAGAAACATAGAGGGAAAGTGCGGCGCGGTGGCATAGTGGTTAGCACTGTTTGTTCGATTCCCGCTTGGGTCACTGTCTGTGTAGAGCCTGCACATTCTCCCCATGTCTACATGAGTTTCCTCCGGGTGCTCCAGTTTCCTCCCACAAGTCCTGAAAGACATGCTTGTTAGGTGAATTGGACATTCTGAATTCTCACTCTGTGTACCCTAACAGGCACTGGAATGTGGTGACTAGGGGATTTTCACAGTAACGTCATTGCAGTGTCAATGTAGGCCTACTTGTGACAATAATAACGATAATTATTAATATTATTTCTGAATAAGAGTCACATGGGCTCGAAACATTAACTCTATTTCTCGCAGACACTGCCTCACCTGTTGAAATTTTCCAGCATTTTTAGTTATTATTTCAGATTTCCAACATCTGCAGTATTTTGCTTGTGTTTTATGGAACTTCAGGGTCTATGCAGGGCAGCTAACGGTGGAGCAATTAAAATCACAGATGCGCAAGTGGCCAAAGAGAAATACGCCAGGGCTAGAATTTGCTCTGAAATCCCTGAATGAGGCTTGAACCCAGAACCTTCTGACTCCTGGAGTGCTTCTGATTGAACCACAGCCGGCACACGACCAAAAACAAAGACTAAAAGCGGCTACAAATGTTTGTCAAACTTGCTAGGAATTCCAACTGCCGCCTTTTCAGTGAAGGTTTTTCTGACTGCCTATAAACAGTTTGGAAACTTTTGTGAGAAAGTTTGTCTGTAAATTGATGGTCCCTCACCACACACCCACTTTGTTCGGGTGAAGCAAAGGGCAAACGGATGCATTATTTTTGGATTAATGCATACAATCTCTTCCGCAAAGCTTAGATTTCACTCTCTGCTTTTACCTCTCGCTTGAAGAAGGGCAGCCATTCCTCTGTGGTTTTGACGTCAGTACTGGGTGATTCTCCAGCAGGTGTAAATTCTGCCTTAATGGCAAAATGGCCTCTAGGGGATGCCAAAGTATTGATACAAATCAAAAGTCCAAAATCTAGTGAGATATCTTCAGAACAAGATAATGTTACTATTACAGAAGTCATATTTGTTTGTTGTTATTGAGTATAGACCTGTTTGGTTTGTCCATTAACTCATGGAATAGGTTAGCTTTTTTTTAAATGAATTTATTATTATTTCTACAAATTCCAGGAGTTTTCAGTTTCATTAATAATTTGATTGCATACCTGAGTCAATGCCCAATGGCGGAAACAAAGGTGATGAGCTGTATCTGTTGTATGAGATGGGCTGTCAGTGCTTTAATACAAGTTTGATTGCCTGATCTAGCTGCCCTTTGTCATTTTAACTTCTTTCAATATTGAGAATATATGAACTAACCTTGTAACTAAACCGAAAAGTGTTTCTTACTAGTGTCTGACCAGCAATCCTCTGGAAAAATTATTGCCATTACATGTACTATAAAGGGTTTTAAAATTAACTTTGGCCTGCATCATTATAATTTTCCATTAACATCTCACGTGCAGTAGGTGGATAGATGGTTGATCACCATTTTCATGTGCTTAAGTATCCATCTCATCGGAACAATGCTGCTATCTAAAGTGTGGCTCCAATTTACATGACGATGCAGAACTCTGCAATTCTCATGATAATATAGTCATTTTTTGTCACAAGTAGGCTTCAATGAAGTTACTGTGAAAAGCTCCAAGTCGCCACATTCCGGCACCTGTTCAGGAAGGCCGGTACAGGAATTGAACCCGCGTTGCTGGCATTGCTCTGCATTACAAGCCAGCTGTTTAGCCCACTATGCTAAACCATCCCCATCACAAACCTCTCAGCCCCTTTAACTCTCTTTCCTTTTCAAGGGCCGGTGCAGATTCAATCAGCCAAATGGCCTCCTTCTGCACTGTAAATTCTATGGTTCTATGATGAGCCAAAGGGGTGGGGCTCACTCTTGACTACTCTGCCCTGAGAGGGACAGAGAACCAGGGAGATTTTCAAAGGCTGTGATGCAGGTGTCTTCTGATTGCGATGGGCTCTGCTGGTTCCCTGCTTCTTCTGCAATGGGGCAGCGCTTCTGAGGAGTGCCAATACCTGGAGGCTCCGGATTGAGCTTGGCCCTTGATGACACAGCTTGGGTATGAGGATGTCCAGAGGGGCAGCCTGGGTGGTCTCGCAGATGACCAGAGATCTTCTGAGCATTGAAAGGACACAGGCAGCACTCAGCACTGTGAGCAGCCAGGAGCAGGTAAGAAACACAAAAAGGTTCGTTTAAAAGACAGACTGCAGCAATGGTGGTCTGAGCCAGGCCAACCCGATCCTGAGGGGGATCCCCAAGTCCACGGACTTGGCACCAAGTCACTACCCGCAACTGCCCCGGTCCGAGCAGTCACCAGCAAGACTGAACATTTTTCATGTTCTTTTCAGTGTTTCTTTAGCCTCCTGCTCCCCCTCTGCAGTTATGGTGTCAGTCCACGTTTGTCTATACTTGTATTCATTCGCGCCTTCCGCCTGAGACCAGCTTGGCATCACGGAAGGGTGGACGTGCCGTGTCCAACCAGCTAATCACATTTAAATTAATGCAAATGCTGGTTTTTCATGCCACCGCTGGCAAGTGACACAAACCTCATTATCGGCACTAGCAAAGGACTGGAGCATGGTCCCCAAATTGGCGTGGGCGCGGACCTCGATTTTGCCCGGACGCCCAATTCACCGCCCGATCGCGGTTTGCTGCGTCGGGAGGCAGAGAATTTCGCACGGAGCCTCTGATAGGATGGGGTCGAGGTTTGGACAAAGGGTTGGCAGTCTGAGAACTGCAAATGCAAAAATCTGATGAATCTTGAGTGTTAACTGCAGTTCCTTTGCTTATCTGCTGCAAGATGTAGCAGTTCCATTTGTTCAACTGATGATGGCTTTGTTTAATTGATGATAATTCTAACAGCACTAAAATGAAAATTGGGCTTAGCAGTACATAAATTATTTCTAAATGGTAGACAAAATATGTGTTTGTGAGCTATTTTGAATTATTATTGTAGAATTAACAAGTATCTTCTGAGTTTTCTATCTAGCATACTAATACCACTATGGTGGCACAGTGGTTAGCACTGCTGCCTCTCAGCTCCAGGGACCAGAGTTTGATTCCGACCTTGGGGACTATCTGTGTGGAATTTATACCTTCTCCCCATGTCTGCGTGGGCTTCCTCCAAGTGCTTCGGTTTCGCCCCACAGTCCAGAGATGCACAGGTTAGTTGGATTGGCCATGCTAAATTGCCCCTGAGGTTGGGGTTACAAGGGAGGCATTGGGCTTTGGTTGGGTAGTCTTTCAAAGGATCGGTGCAGAATTGATGGGCCGAATACCCTCTTTCTGCACTGTAGTAATTCTATGTATATTTGGAGGTCAATGTATGTTTCCATTGTCGGCCTCCCGCCCGTGGTGTTCCTGTGGCGTGCGGGGGAGGAGAATCCAGCCCTGTATGGCTTTATGCAAAATATAGTAGCAGTTATCGCTGAAAAAAGAGGCATACTGTCAAAGTTTTTTATCTTACACTTATCAGAACAAATGCTAGAATGCCAAAATTAAAACCACCGCAACAATTTATACTGCATTAGAAAAGGATGCTGATTGGTTGGCAAGTCTACTCTAGTTGAAGTGTTGCCATGGAGAATGCACCAGAGAACTATTATCCTCCTGTTTTCAATTAATATAAAAAAGGCGCAATGCCTGTAAATCTTCCTTCTACTTGCCGAGGACCGACCCCTACTATACGTAGCTTCTGGTAAACGTAAATGAACCAAATTGTAAGCCAGACTGATAATCTTCAAAATGGTTCTTACTGTAATTAACAGCACACTCAGAGTCGCTCAGTAAGTGCTGTCAAATTGTAGAGCAACATCTAAAGTCAAAAATTATGTTCTGGTCTTTCCAAGCTGATTGAGTATGGATAGCAGACAGGTGATGTGATGTGCTGTTTGGTATGATCGACCAGCCTTAGGGATGTATGTGTTACCTGGCACCGCACTGGCACTGGAATTCATTTACAGTGCGACAATCCACATTCAGATCCGAAAAATTGGTGAGTTTTCGCAAACTTGGAATTCACCCCAAGGTTTTAGATGCTGGTTTTGTCCCCATCACATTGACAATCTTCAGCTCTCTTCCACGGCAGAATTTGGGCTGGCAGTCAGCACAAAGTGATCCCTTCTGAGGCTTATATAGGCAGCACACAGTCTATTGGTCAGAGATAATTTCTATATACTTCTGAGGTTACATTTTCCAATGGATGCTGGGGATTTTGTGTTGCTGTTCGAAGAACAGCAATTCAGCCTCCACTATTTGCACACGGTACACATCAAAACGTGCTCTTCTCGCTGGTTTGGAGGCTCAGTATTATGCTCAGTAAGAAGTCTTACAACACCAGCTTAAAGTCCAACAGGTTTGTTTCAAACATGAGCTTTCGGAGCACTGCTCCTTCCTCAGGTGAATGAGGAAGGCGCAGTGCTCCGAAAGCTCGTGTTTGAAACAAACCTGTTGGATTTTAACCTGGTGTTATAAGGCTTCTTACTGTGCTCACCCCAGTCCAACGGCGGCATCTCCACATCAGTATTATGCTAATTGATCATGTCTACCTGCAAGCAAATGCTTCTGCTGTTTGGGAGATGAAGTGACCAGAGTGAATCCACCTTTCTGGTGACTTTGTCACCGTTAAAATGTTTAGAAAATATGCTTTTTTTCTCCAAAGGCTGTAGCATTGACTGGGGTCACCTCAGAAGTACATGGAGTTCTGCCTTAGATTTCAAGATGAGAATTTCTATAAAAATGGCACCAGGAACCTCTAATGAGTCTAAAGACAGATACCCATAATTCACACATTAGTAGATATTGAGTTTTGTCACAGTTATGGGCCAGGGTTTAGAGAACCCCAAAGTGTATCATGGAGTTCACCTGACCCATAACTTTTAATAGAGTGTGGTGTGGGGAGCACATGGCCCACTCTACAGGTGTGGTACAGCAGAAATGGAAAAGTATTTTTTTAAAGCCAAACAATGTTTATTCTATGAACGCAAGTTAACCTTTTTAAAACATACAGTGAACATCTTAGCATCCATTAGTTCAAATACAACCCCCAAAAAACACAACACTAAGTATTCCTTTAAGCTTTCCTTTTGACATCCATATGACTTAAAACACCTTTTAACAGAAGCGCATTAGATTTACATTCACTACTGAGAATATTTATTATTTATGAATTCACCAAATGATCAAGAGATAGTCTTTTCATGGCAGAGAGAACAGCAGTACACCTGCTTGGTCTGGCTTCAGCCCCAACACTGAAAACGAAACTAAAACGCACCCTGCAGCCTGCTCAAAAATGTAAGCAAAAAGCTGACAGACAGCCCAGCTCCACCCACTCTCTGACAGTACTGCAGTAATAAACACTCATTTCTTAAAGGTACTCTCACTACAGATATTTATACGCACACCCATTTATAAACACTCATTTCTTAAAGGTACTCTCACATGACAGTCACAATGATTTTGAGGGTGGCGCAGTTCTGATTAGTAGATATTGAGCTGTGTCACAATGATTTTGAAGGTGGTGCAGTTCTGAATGTCATTTGAGCCTTGGGATGAAATGAATGCCTTAAATCTGTTCCCTTTCTGTATTTTGTTGTCAATTGCTTTTAAGTTTATTTTCCTGGAAATGAGGGAAGTCAGAGTGGAAGTTTGGTTTGCAACCTGATTGTTAGAATGTGGTTTCTACAGCAAGATATTTTCATTATGAACTAATTAGGTAGAGCTAAACAATTGATTGAACAATCAACCTTGGCATCTTTCTCTCATGCCCACATGTTCATCCTTGGCCAGCTGCAATATTCCAGTGCTGCACATCAGAAACTGGAGGATCAGCTCCTCATCTTCCAACTAGGCACATGGCAGCCTTCATGGCTCAACATTGAGTTTGATAGCTTTAGTCTGTTATCTTTCTCCTCCATCTTCACCTATTATTTCATATCCAAAACACTTCTCCGCAAAAACCCTCCCTCCTGCTCCCGAAAAAAGTTTTTCCAGCTTTCTCTCTTCACATTTCAGGTTCCAGTATCCGCGGTACTTTGCTATTTACAATTTATTGACTTTCTGTAGTGACAAAAGGATGGATATGCTCAAAAATCGAAATGTAGCATCCCAACCATTTTCTTTCAAAGGTTTACTGAAGAACAAGCTGTAGTGATAATCTATACTATACTGCGGAACAGATCAAAACGACAGACACCATTTAAGTTCTGCTGAAAGTTCAAGGAATGTTGGGCACGATTTAATAATAATAATATAATAATTGCTTATTGTCACAAGTAGGCTTCAATGAAGTAACTGTGATAAGCCCCTGGTCACCACATTCCGGTGCCTGTTCAGGGAGGCCGGTACAGGGAATTGAACTCGCGCTGCTGGCCTTGTTCTGCATTACAAGTCAGCTGTTTAGCCGACTGTGTTAAACCAGTGCTTAATGGCCTGGTGTGCCTGACTGGGTGTCACAATGAGGCCATTAAATCTTGCTCGAGTCCTCTTGTGCGATTCACGTTCTATACATCTCGAGCGAATCACGCGAGACGTCGCGATCTGGATCTTGCCTGCGCTGGGCGAGATCCAGATCAGCATATTTTAATGAGCTTGATACAAGCTTGATATGGTTATGGAATCATACCTGACAATGTCCCAAACACTGCCTTCACCATCCCTGGACATGTACTGTACCAGCCACAGATATCCCCATCACCAATAATGGGGAGCCCAGCACATCCATGCTAAAGACAAAGCTAAAGTATTGGCATAAGTCTTCAGCCAGAAGTGCTGAATGGACCATTGTTTGCAGCAAACTACCCAGCCTTCAGGACAGCGACCACGACTCCACACAACCCTGCCATGGCAACCTATGCAAGATGTGCCAGCTCATCGACATGGATACCACATTTACATGTGAGAACACCACCCACCTGGTACGCGGCACATACTCGTGTGACTCGATCAACGTTGTCTACCTCATTCGCTGCAGGAAAGGATGTACCGACGCTGTCACAGTGGAAGAATGGACATTGCTCGACAATCACCAGGCAGGAATGTTCCCTTCCAGTCGGGGAACACTTCAGTAGAAAAGGGCATTCAGCCTCTGATCTTCGGGTAAGCATTCTCCAAGGCGGCCTTCAGGACACGCGACAATGCAGAGTCGCTGAGCAGAAACTGATAGCCAAGTTCCACACACATGAGTACGGCCTCAACCGGGACCTTGGATTCATGTCTCACTACATTCACCCCCACCACCTGGCCTGGGCTTGCAAAATCCTATCAACTGTCCTGGCTTGAGACAATTCACAGCCCTTTAACCTGTGATTATCCCTCTCTCCAGTCGCAGCATCTGGATTTGTAAAAACTTAATTACCTGCAGAGACTCGCATTCACAGTGTCATTTTGCATCATTGGCTTTGTCTATATACGTGTTTCTGGAACCCACCTCTTCATTCACTTGATGAAGGAGCTGCGCTCTGAAAGCTAGTGATTCCAAATAAACCTGTTGGACTTTAACCTGGCGGTGTAAGACTTCTTACTGCGCCCACCCCAGTCCAATGCCGGCATCTCCAAACCATGGTTATTTGAAGTACCTTTGTTCAAAAAGTTCTGAATCTAAGGACTAAATTATTTTTTGGTAGGGCTTTGACGAGCAATTTGTTGAAGGGTGTCATGGTAAGAGAGGGAGAAGGTTGCAGGAGTTAAGATTTTAAGGCCAAAACTGCGAGAGTCAGCAAGGTAGATATAAGTGTGCCAATCAGTTATACAAGTTTCTCTCAGATTAAAGGAGTCAGTTTTAGGAAATTAGCATAAATACAATATGGATGGCATGGTAACACAATGGTTAATACGATTGCTTATCAGCGCCAGGGACCCATGTTCGATTCCTGCTTGGTTGACTGTCTGTGCAGAGTCTGCACGTTCTCCCCCTTGTCTGCGTGTGTCTCCTCCGGGCACTCCAGTTTCCTCCCACAAGTCTCGAAAGACCTGAATTGGACATTCTGAACTCTCCCTCTGTGTACCCGAACAGGCGCTGGAATGTGGCGATTAGGGACTTTTCACAGTAACTTAATTGCAGTGTTAATGGAAGCCTACTTGTGCGAATAATCAAGATTATTACTTTTATCAAAGTACAACGCAGGAGATAATTTTATCCTGCAGCAGAAGATCCAGGGGGAATAGATGGAAGATTTTCATTTTCACATATCAGAATACTAATGTAAACCTCCCAGAGAAAGTGTAACATGGGATTTAAGCACATGGACTGCCTGAAGGTTAAAGAACAAGATTCCTTTATTCCAAGAAATTTGAACTATTTACAGTGAACATTCACCCCGATGCTTCAAATCTCTGCCCTATTGGGGGCTCCGGCCATGTGCTACTCTCTCCGAGAGGCTTCTGGTGTATTCTTCTCCTCCAGCCTGTGTTCCTTACTCAGGCTGCGCATCCACATTTATTCAGTCCGGGCTGAGTGTCACTTCCAGAATTCACTGGGACTTTGGTTCCTGTTCCAATGGTGTCATGGGAGAGTGCCTTTAAAAATTGGATGTTTAAGAAATGTACCTTTAAGAAATTAAGCTGATCATATTACTGAAGTGATGTCACGGGGGGGGGGGGTGGGGGGGGGGGAGCTGAGCTCACTTCTGCTTTTTGAGAGTTTTAGTTTCAGTTTGAGACAGCAGCTTGGGTGTGGCTGTGTTTTTTGGCTGTGAGCCGCATGAAGAACAAGCAAGGTGCTGGAGCTGAAGTCAACCAAGCCGATATATCTCTGCCATCCAACAGAAAAAATATATATTAACTTTAGCCTGGTGTCTTACTGTTTTTGTGAAGGTGAAGTCTTTTGGATGTGTAAAGGAACAGTTTGTAGGATTGGGTAGTGTTGTATTATTTTTGGGGTTATCTTTGAAGTAAGGAGTGTTAAGAGATCCAATGCTTATTTAAAAGGTTAATTTGAGTTCATGGAATAAACATTGTTTTGTTTTAAAATCCACATGTCCATAATTGTAATACTCGACCCGGGGAACAAGCCGTGTGCTTCAAAAGCAACAATCCATTAAAGGTGGGGGTTGGTTGAAGTCCATGATACATTTTGGGGTTCTGAAAACACCTCTCCCATAACAATTGGGGGCTCGAGGGGGATGAAAGTCTATCTATTGGATTGGCTTTTGTGAACTTAAAGACAGTGAAGGGTTGTTGCTTTTCTGATGTGGTATTTTAGTTTAAGTGGGGAGAGTGTTTTGGGGGCGGACACGGTAACACATGATACCTTACTGACAGAGACTAAAAACAGACTGTTAGGTTTTGCAAAAGCATTGCAGTTAACACTGCCCAGCAAAATACAAAAAGATGAGGTAATTATGGCGGTATCTGCGCATTTACGTTTGCCTGTGATACATTCTGGCTCATTAGATATGGCAAAGCTCCAGTTGCAGATAAAGCGGCTTGAATATGCAATGAAAGAAAAAGAAAGAGATAGAGATAGAGAGGAAAAAGAAAAGGAGAGAGAAGAAAGAAACAAAGAAAGAGATAGAGGGGAAAGAGAAAAAGAGAGAGAGTTTGAACTTCGGAAAATGGCTCTGAAACATGAAAATCAGTTTAAATTGGCAGACGCAAAGGGGAACGTACAGTTGGAGGAGATGGATGAGGATAATGAGACAGAGCGTCATAGTCGAAGACGTGGTGGGGATCTATTTAAATATGTCCAAGCATTGCCAAGGTTTGACGAGAAGAAGGTAGAAGCCTTTTTCATTTCATTTGAGAAGGTAGCTAAACAAATGCAATGGCCACAGGACATGTGGGTATTACTGATTCAAACAAAGCTGGTAGGTAGGGCTAGTGAAGTGTTTGCATCACTACCAGAGGGGCTATCTGGAACGTATGAGGAGGTGTCAAAATCCATCTTAAGTGCATATAAGCTAGTGCTTGAAGCTTACAGACAAAGGTTTAGAAAAGGTTTAAAGAATTTCATCAAACATACATGGAGTTTGAAAGGCTCAGAGTAATTTTGATAGGTGGATAAGGGCTTTGAAAATTGACCAAACGTATGAATCTCTCAGAGAAATTATACTTTTGGAGGAGTTTAAAAATTCAATTCCTGATGTAGTGAGAACTCATGTGGAAGAACAGAGGTTAAAACTGCGAGATGAGCAGCAGAAATGGCAGATGATTATGAATTAGTTCATAAATCAAAGATTGGCTCCGAAATCAGTTTCAGCCAGTGAGGGATAGAAACTGGGGACAAGAGAAATACTCAAGTGGTAAAGGTGATCTGATGGGAGACAATAAAGAGAGTGTACCTCAGATTAAAAAAGAAATCCAGGAGGGTGGAAAAGAAATGAAAAGTCTCAAATGTTTCCACTGTAATAAACTAGGCCATGTAAAGTCACAGTGTTGGTGGTTGAAGAAAAGCACTGGGAAGGCTGATGTGGTAAAACAGGATAAGACAGTGGGATTTATTAGAGTGGTAAAGGAAAGCCCAAGGGAAGCGAAGGAGGTGCAAACAATTGTACAGCCTGGTCAAGCAGTAATTGTTAAGAAGGTGCCAGATGTCTTTAAAGAACTTACTTTTTGGGTAAAGTTTACTCGTGTATCAGGAGGAGCAGGTAAAGAAGTCACAATTATAAGAGATACAGGGGCTAGTCAATCTTTAATGGTGAGAGATGAGGAATTATGTAGTTTGGGAAGAATGTTGCCAGAAAAGGTGGAATTCAGGGTGAGAGGAGTAGCATTCCTTTATATAAGGTAAGGTTGGAAAGTCCAGTGAAGAGTGGTGAAGTGGTAGTAGGAGTAATAGATAAACTATCTTGTCCAGGAATACAGTTTATTTTGGGTAATGATATAGCTGGATCACAGGTGGGAGTGATGCCTACTGTGGTTGATAAGCCAGTGGAAAATCAGACAACTGAAGGGTTGATGGACGAATATCCTGGGATTTTTCTGGATTGTGTAGTAACAGGGTCGCAAAATCATAGGTTAAGACAAGAGGAGAAATCAAACAGTGAAGATGAAGTTGAAGTACCATTATGAGAAACAATTTTTGATCAGATAGAACATAGAACATAGAACATTACAGCGCAGTACAGGCCCTTCGGCCCACGATGTTGCGCCGTCCATGGTTGAAAAAGACCAAGAACAGGTGCAGGATGAGGCGGATATTTTTAGTTCAGGAAAATTGGGGGAGTTACAACAGAAAGATGTGGAAATAAAATTAATAAATCAGAAAGCATATACGGAAGAAGAATCTGAGAGTATACCAGAGTGTTATTACCGTAAAAGTGATGGCTTGATGAGAAAATGGACATATGCAGGCGGGTGAAAAGTGGGCAGAAGTTCATCAAGTAGTATTGCCGGTAGGGTATAGAAAGGAGGTGTTGCGAGTTACCAGTAGGAGGTCATTTGGGAATAAGGAAAACTCAAACTAAAATCCAGAAACATTTTTATTGGCCTGGACTATATAAAGATGTAGTTACATTTTGTGAATCATGTCATACATGTCAAGTGATAGGGAAACCTCAAGCAGTGATAAAACCAGCACCTTTAATATCCATTCCAGTATTTGAGGAACCTTTTATGAGGGTCCTAATTGATTGTGTAGGACCGCTTCCTAAAACAAAAAGTGGAGATCAATGGGCGAAATTCTCCCCCCCCCCCCACGACGGGTGGGAGAATAGCGGGAGGGCCTTCCCGACTTTTTTGACGCCCTTCCGCTATTCTCCCCCCCCCCCGCCGAAATCCCGACACGAATCGCTGCCGCCGTTTTTTTACGGCCGGCAGCGATTCACAGCTGTTAGAAGGGCCGAAGTCCCAGCCCTTTACGACCTTTTTACGAACGGCAAACACACCTGGTCCTGCCGTTCGTAAAAACGTCGTGACCACCTGGAAAAAAATAACCATGGCACCGATTGGCACGGCAGTACCACGGCCGTGCCAAGGGTGCCATGGGCCCGCGATCGGTGCCCACCGATCGCGGGCAGCGGGCCCGATGCCCGCGCACTATTTGTCCTTCCGCCGCCCCGCAGTATCAATACGCGGGGCGGCTGAGGGGCAACCCGGACCACGCATGCGCGGGTTTCGCGCAAAAACGCGATGACGTCACCCGCGCATGCGCGGGTGGAGTCTTCCCACCTGCGCATGCGCGGCTGACGTCATATGACGCGTCAGCCGGCGCTAAGTCCGACAAGCGGGCTTAACGATTTTCGTTAAGCCCGACTTGTCGGAGCCTCCGACGTCGGGCTGCTAGCCCCGACGGGGGACCAAAATCGGTCCCCCGTCGGGAAGGGGCGCGATGCCGTAAAACCCGCCCGGGTTTTACGGCAGTTTGACGATTTCTCCCGTTTTGGGAGAATTTCGCCCAATATCTTTTGACTATAATGGATGTGTCTACTAGGTTTCCAGAGGCCATTCCAGTATGTAATATCACAGTGAAAAGGATTGTGGAGGAGTTACTTAAATTCTTTACTAGATATGGACTACCCACAGAAATTCAATCAGATCAAGGATCGAATTTTACTTCAAAGTTATTCAAAGAAGTTATGGATAGCTTTGGAATAAAACAATTTAAATCAACTGTGTACTATCCAGAATCGCAGGGAGCGTTAGAAAGGTGGCATCAGACATTAAAGACAATGTTGAGGGCGTATTGTCAAGATTATCCAGAGGATTGGGATAAAGGAATCCCATTTGTACTGTTTGCAATTAGGGATGCACCTAATGAGTCTACCATATTTAGTCCTTTTTGAACTAATTTTTGGTCATGAAGTAAGAGGACCACTTAAATTGATTAAGGAAAAATTGGTGGGTGAGAAATCGGAAATTACACTATTGGATTACGTGTCAAATTTTAGGGAACGATTAAATAGGGCAGGTGAATTGGCTAGACAAACATTTTAAAGTTGCACAAAATGTGATGAAACGGGTAGCGGTATTCCCCACTGAGGCCACGGAAAAAAAAAAGTGGGCAGCACGGTAGCATTGCGGATAGCACAATTGCTTCACAGCTCCAGGGTCCCAGGTTCGATTCCGGCTTGGGTCACTGTCTGTGCGGAGTCTGCACATCCTCCCCTGTGTCTGCGTGGGTTTCCTCCGGGTGCTCCGGTTTCCTCCCACAGTCCAAAGATGTGCGGGTTAGGTGGATTGGCCATGCTAAATTGCCCTTAGTGTCCAAAATTTCCCTTAGTGTTGGGTGGGGTTACTGGGTTATGAGGATAGGGTGGAGGTATTGACCTTGGGTAGGGTGCCTGTTCCGGGGGCCGGTGCAGACTCGATGGGCTGAATGGCCTTCTTCTGCACTGTAAATTCTATGATAATCTATGAAATCCAAAGTTCGTAGTTTTGCCAGTGGAGATAAACTTTTAGCGTTGTTACCAGTGGTAGGTGAGCCTTTAAAAGCAAACTGACCTGAAAGAGTTATTGATATCAAATGGGCAAGTTTGTAGAGATAAATTGGGAAGTACTAAAATGGCTATACATGATGAAGATGTGGGAAATGCTGTTCCTATCAAACAACATCCATATAGACTTAATCCTTTAAAATTGGCACAGGTTAACAGAGAGATTGAGAGTCTACTTAAAAATGGCATAATTGAAGTGGGTTGCAGCCAATGGAGCTCACCCATAGTAATGGTACCTAAACCAGACAGTACCCAACGGTTGTGTGTGGACTATCGAAAGGTGAATGCAGTTACAAGAACGGACTCTTATCCTATCCCACGTTTGGAGGATTGCATTGAGAAAGTGCGACAATCCGCTTTTATTTCCAAATTGGATTTACTGAAAGGTTACTGGTAAGTACCTTTATCTGAAAGGGCGAAGGGAATTTCAGCTTTTGTGACTCCAGATGGTATATACCAGTTCAAAGTTATGCCATTTGGCATGAAAAACACCCCAGCAACATTTCAACGGGTAACTAATACAGTTGTTTCAGGATTACCCAATTGTGCGGTGTACATTGATGATCTGGTAGTTTTCAGCCAGACATGGAAAGAATATTTAAAACATTTGATGGAGTTATTCGATCGACTTCAGGAGGCGGGTTTGGTGATAAACATAGCCAAAAGTGAATTTGGAAAAGCCCGAGTCACTTTCCTTGGCCATACAATCGGACAGGGTCGAATGGTCCCACCGGATGTGAACACGAAAGTTATTGGGGACTTTCCGATACCCCCGACACGATGAGAAATAATGCGGTTTCTTGGTATGAGTGGATTTTACCGGAAATTTGTCCCAAAGTTTAACAGTGTGGTCGCTCCACTGACGGACTTGCTCAAGAAGCGTAACAAACTCCAGTGGACAGCGGAGTGTCAACAGGCATTTTACGGCCTGAAGGCTGTGTTAACCACTGCACTTGTGTTAGTCATCCCAAATTATACCAAACCATTCAAAGTGGCGGTTGATGCGAGTGATGTGGGCGTGGGTGCGGTGATTCTACAAGACGACGACGAAGGGCTAGAGCAGCCTGTTGGTTATTTTTCAAAGAAATTGAATTCTCACCAGAAAAAATATTCGACGATTGAGAAGGAGACTTTGAATTTGGTGCTGTCTTTGCAACATTTTCACATTTATGTGACCAGCAATCCACCTGCCACCATTATATATACTGATCATAACCTTTGACGTTTTTGGAGTGATTCCAAAATAAAAATGCAAGGCTGTTTCATTGGAGTTTATTGTTACAGACATTTCATTTAAAAATAGTACATGTGGCAGGACGGGAAAATGTGATAGCCGATGCTTTGTCACAAATGTGATGAATGGAAGGATTTTGGTTGGAGGAAGAAGAATGGGAAAGATGGACTTTATTATTATGCCTGTTTGCGTGTGTTGTTTTTCTTAGTGGATGGTGCAAAAGTGACAAATTAAACCATCTTGAAGTTGATGGTTTATTTTTTTTCTTGGGGGTAGGTGTCATGTGAGAGTGCCTTTAAAAATCGAATGTTTAAGAAATGTACCTTTAAGAAATTAAGCTGATCATATTACTTAAGTGATGTCACGGGGGGGGGGGGCTGAGCTCACTTCTGCTTTTTGAGAGTTTTAGTTTCAGTTTGAGACAGCAGCTAGGGTGTGACTGTGTTTTATGGCTGTGAGCCGCATGAAGAAAAAGCAAGATGCTGGAGCTGAAGTCAACCAAGCTGATATATCTCTGCCATCCAACAAAAAATATATATATTAACTTTAGCCTGGTGTGTTACTGTTTTTGTGAAGGTGAAGTCTTTTGGATGTGTAAAGGAACAGTTTGCAGGATTGGGTAGTGTTGTGTTATTTTCGGGGTTATCTCTGAAGTAAGGGGTGTTAAGAGATCCAATGTTTATTTAAAAGGTTAATTTGATTTCATGGAATAAACATTGTTTTGTTTTAAAAAACCACGTGTCCATAATTGTAATACTACACCTGGGCAACAAGCCGTGTGCTTCAAAAGAAACAATCCATTAAAATGTGGGGCTTGGTTGGTCCATAATACATTTTGGGGTTCTGAAAACACCTCTCCCATAACAATGGGAGCCCCCAGACTGACTAGACCCTTTGCCTGGCCTCCCCCTCAGACTGACAGCCTGTGCTGGCGGGACCTCGTACCCTGCAATGAATACCCTATTCTGGAATCAGAAGGCGGGAGTCAGAGTGCCGAGGGCCCCCCTAACCTCCCCCAGTAAAGAAGGAAGACAACCAACTCTTCTGTGCAGACAATAATTTATTCAATAGACTGGCTATTTAATACTATTAACTTGTCAGGAATCAAATCTTAAATTAATCTCTCCATTTATATCAATCTTCAGTATGGATCTGAACTATAAATTTATAATCAGCAAACAGTTAATATTGAATTACTGTCACATAACTGAGTTGCTTTTGTAACCTCATTTATTTTTGCTGCTAATCCAATCTAACAGCTATTTGTGGACTGTTTTTTAATCTTGGTTATATTTAACTATAATTCTTTGTTTAGTGAACATTCGTTAGTCCATGACTCTTGTCAACCATTTTCGTTAATGACGAGAAAGGGTTCATTTCTTTGCTCAGCAATTTGTGTTGATCCTGATGTGACGTTGGAGTGGAAGATCTAATATTATTTCAGCTGACACAAGACAAATTTGGGCATTATTCTCTCCTAAGGATTGGATTGGATTTTGTTTATTGTCACGTCTACCGAGGTACAGTGAAAAGTATTTTTCTGCGAGCAGCTCAGCAGATCATGAAGTACATGAAAAGAAAAGGAAATAAAAGAAAATACATAATAGGGCAACACAAGGCATACAATGTAACTATATAACACCGGCATCGTGTGAAGCATACAGGAGTGTAGTGTTAATGAGATCATTCCATAAGAGGGTCATTGAGGAGTCTGGTAACAGTGGGGAAGAAGCTGTTTTTGAGTCTGTTCATGCGTGTTCTCAGACTTCTGTATCTCCTACCCGATGGAAGAAGTTGGAAGAGTGAGTAAGCCGGGTGGGAGGAGTCTTTGATTATGCTGCCCGCTTTCCCCAGGCAGCGGGAGGTGTAGATGGAGCCAATGGATGGGAGGCAGGTTCGTGTGATGGACTGGGCTGTGTTCACATCTCTCTGAAGTTCCTTGCGGTATTTGGATGAGCAGTTCCCATACCAGGCTGTGATGCAGCCCGATAGGATGCTTTCTATGGTGCATCTGTAAAAGTCGGTAAGAGTTAATGCGGACATGCCAAATGTCCTTAGTTTCCTGAGGAAGTAGAGGCGCTGTTGTGCTTTCTTGGTGGTGGTGTCAACGTGGGTGGACCAGGACAGATTTTTAGAGATGTGTACCCCTAGGAATTTGAAACTGCTAACCATCTCCACCTCGGCCCCGTTGATGCTGACAGGGGTATGTACAGTACTTTGCTTCCTTAAGTCAATGACCAGCTCTTTAGTTTTGCTGGCATTGAGGGAATAGATTGTTGTCGTTGCACCACTCCACTGGGTTCTCTATCTCCCTCCTGTATTCTGACTCATCGTTATTCGAGATCCGGCCCACAATGGTCATATCGTCAGCAAACGTGTAGATGGAATTGGAATCAAACTTTGCAGTCGTGTGTGTACTTGGAATATAGTAGGGGGCTATGTATGCAGCCTTGCGGGGCATCGGTATTGAAGACTATTGTGGAGGAGGTGTTGTTTATTTTTACTGATTGTGATCTGTGGGTCAGAAAGTCGAGGATCCAGTTGCAGAGTGAGGAGCCAAGGCCTAAGTTTTGGAGCTTTGATATGAGCTTGGCTGGGATTATGGTGTTGAAGGCGGAGCTGTAGTCAAAAGATAGGAGTCTGATATAGGAGTCCTTGTTGTCAAAATGCTCTAGGGATGAGTGTAGGGCCAGTGAGATGGTGGCTGCTTTGGATGAGTTAGGCAGTAAATCTAAAGAATAATGCCCTTAATAAATGGTTCTGTGCATCTATGGCCTGAATTCTCAAACCCAACTCGGGCGAAACTGCCCTGACCCAGTGGATTTTTGTTCCCGTGGCGTTGGGAAACAGTACGGAGGCAGCCACAGAGGTAGGCGAGTACGGAGGTGCGCTACTTAAAGGTCTGCCTTTGTGCTCCAGGACTTTGCCCCATTAATAATAACAGCACAGCAAAAAACAGACCCTTAGCCCTCACATTCCCATGGCCACAAATGCCAACTCTTCCCACCACCTACCCCAATACCCCTCATGCCCTCCACGTGAAGTTGTGCTCCTTTACCCACCCCACATGGCCCCTCATATGCTCCATGACAATTCATGATCCCTGTCAATCCCCATGGCCTTTTATATATATTTTATTTAAGAAATTTAGAGTACCCAATTCTTTTTTCCAATTGAGGGGAAAATTAGCATGGCCACTCCACCTACCCTGCATATCTTTTTGGGTTGTGGCGGTGAGCATCACGCAGACACAGTGAGAGTGTGTAAATTCCACACGGACAGCGACCCGGGGCCGGGTTCGAACTCAGATCCTCAGCACCGCCATGGCCTTTTGTAGCCTTAATACCAATGTAGTACCAAATTATGCCAATCCGTGCACCTCACCACCATCCGTTTCCTTTTCTCCCTCATGCCAGGTCACCTAGTATCCACCAAAGACAGATCTCGGAAGCCATGGTGAGATGAAAGTTCTAAGTGTCTATTACAGACTTAACTATATTAAAAAATGTTCATTGCTAACATGCCATGCAATACATTTAAATCCTTTCAAGGATTTAATCCCTTATGAAAATAAATAGTTGTATTCATAACCGCACATCAAAGACAGTCAATTTCTTCATATCCCATTTGGAGCTGTGAATCAACCAATGAACTTACAATCCTCCCATTGTAATAATGATAGGTTCTGGGAGCAGTCAAGCAGAAATAATACTGTAATGATAACCCTGAGGGTTATACCAATAAACAGCAATTTAAATTGAAAGCAACATTTTTTTGAACTGCAAGCTGGCTGTTTATTTTTTCAAAATTTAAAAAGCAGGGGATTTGCAAGACTTGACATCTGGACGGTTTCACAGAGCTTACACACACTTTATGCATATTCATGTTTACTCTTTACAATCCCAAAGGGGTAACTGACCTTTGTGAAAGGGTACTATACCTCTCCAAAAGGGTAACTTCACTCTCTATATAACTCTGGCAGATATAAGCCTTTCAATTAAATTTGTAAAGCCAATGAATCATGTTTCAGAACATGAATGACCAAAATTGCTTCTGCTTGAAGGCAGTTGCACTTTTGCATGTGCCACTGCCTCTGTGAATTATGGATTTAAAATTTTTAAAAATAAATTTATAGTACCAAAATTATTTTTTCCCAATTCAGGGGCAATTTAGTGTGGCTGATCCACCTAACCGGCACATCTGTGGGTTGTGGGGATGAGAACTACACAGGCACAGGGAGAATGTACAAACTCCACACGGACAGTGACCCAGGGCCGGGATCGAACCTGGGTCCTCATTCGCCATGAGGTAGCGGTGCTAACCACTGAGCCACTGTGCCACCCCTCTGTGAATTATGGATGTGAAATGAAATGAAAATCGCTGATTGTCACAATTAGGCTCAAATGAAGTTACTGTGAAAAGCCCCCGGTCGCCACATTCCGGCGCCTGTTCGGGGAGGCTGGTACGGGAATTGAACCGTGCTGCTGGCCTGCCTTGGTCTGCTTTCCAAGCCAGCGATTTAGCCCAGTGCTTACCAGCCCCTTACGAAAATGCATTCCCGCCATGTGCACAAATGGTGGGGTGTCGATATCGGGGACAAGAGTTAAGGAATCGGGACTGTTCCACCATCGTGGGTAAGGCACCGAGCCATTTAGACTTTACAAAAATTCAGGCCGAGACATTCCAACAATCTTGCAATTAAACCAAGAAAGTGATGCAAACAACTGGAAAGAAGTCAACTGAGAGGAGCACAATGTTAATCTGTTGAATGATCATACTATAATTTTACATCTGACTTGTGAAGGCAGTCTAGGCCATTAAACTGTTCTCTGCTCATTTACACTAAGAGCTGCAGCTGAGCTATGGTGATAAGTTTAAATTACATCTTGTATTGGCCATTTTTATGCCTCCTCATATGTGGTCTGTAATCTAAATGCCGACAGCCAGCATTAAGCCTGCTATAAGACTTATTCTGAAACACATTCCTGCTGTAATATTGCTTTATCTCGATGAGAATTTGAGTTATGTGAACAGATGATCAAACTAATAATAGTCGCAACATCTGTTTCTGGTTTCATCTTTGAGGTATGTGGCAAGAGAGAGTTGAATCGTTTCACCGGAGTTGTATTGTAATTGTCTCCTTATTGGCTTAAGTTACACGTACTATGCTGCATAGGGCAAACTAAATTGACACCGTGGTAACCTTGCAGGCAAATGGTTGAAATCTGAGCTACTCGGTGAAGAAAGAATGAAGGAAGATTTTCCCAAGCAACTGGCTTATTTAAACCCAAATTAATTCCAAAATACTACAGATGCTAGGGATCTGAAAGAAAAACATGCCCATTGTTCATGTGCCCACTCTGTTGCTGCTTGGGGGTTAGATGAGTTAAGGCTGTGGTTGAGGGGTTGATTCCGAGACCCTCCCCTGGGATGATGGTCCCGTATCTGGACTGCCTCTTCCAGCCCGCGGCAACCTAAAGATCACTCCTGGCATGGTGATCTCGGGAAGCTCTATGTTCAAGACCTTCATCCTGGTGTAATCTGTTGAAACTCTCAAGTGGCCTTCTCACTCTGACCTGCTCTGCCTGACAGCTGATGAACAGTGCAGACTGTTCAGTAAAGAATCAAGTCAGAAGCACTGTCCCTTTCCTCACATTTGTTCCCTCAGACCTATGCTTTCAAAACTGCTGCTTTTTTAAGTGTTGGAACCTTCCTAGAAAGCCTATAGCATTTGAAAAAGCTTGAAATCCGCTGTGACCCTTTGAAATGCTAAGCATTCATTCAATTTCACCTTGAAGTACCTTTAACTTGCCTTTGATTTGCAGTTTAATAGTTTAAACACAGCTGCCAGGGGTATAGTTTATTTATCTTTCCCTTCGTGCTTGACTACATCTGAAGCACCCTCCATTTATAAACCCACAATATTAATAAACATTCATGTTAATGTTGACAGCTGCTGACCACTTCAACAATGCTAAGTGCTTTCTGCGGTTAAAAACAGAAAGTGAAACCACCTGGCTGTTTTGAAGTGGGGCGGGTGCTGAGGGATGGGGGGACTGAGAGGTGGTGGCTGAAGCAGAGTGACTGAAATGGTGGTTGAGAGGGAAATTAAAGGTGGGGCTGAGGGGGTTGGGTGGATTTGCTCTAGTTTCCCTCATTCGTGCGTGGTATATTTGGGACGGGGTGATGACTCGTTATTCCTCTGTGGAGGGGAGGATGCCCCTCCTTTATGAGGGCTTGGCGGTGCTCCCCTTGTCAATGGGGATGTCACAATTTGCATTGGGAGGGGGAGCGGGAGCCTGTCGCTGGATGCTGGGATCAGGGCACCCGTTCAAAATGGTAGGCCGACCCCAGTAACCGCAGGGAAACCA
The DNA here is from genome assembly GCF_902713615.1 of Scyliorhinus canicula. Taxonomy (NCBI): domain Eukaryota; kingdom Metazoa; phylum Chordata; class Chondrichthyes; order Carcharhiniformes; family Scyliorhinidae; genus Scyliorhinus; species Scyliorhinus canicula. Next base: position 13,382,499 of record NC_052162.1, read on the forward strand.
GTGTGTTCGCTACTGTGCATATTTGTGCATAGTAGACCCATGAGAATCCCACCCCAGTGACACTGCTGGCACCAGCGGGACAGAGATTGGGTTCTCCGCCGGCGGGAGCACTTAGAATCTGTGACGGAGAACCCTGGACGTTGTATTTGAAGGAAACATGGAAAGACCATTCAATCTCAGAAACCTATTAAGCCATTCGATTAGATCAGGTTTATCTGTACATGAACATATTTTACTGCATCTCTCTTCACACCCTGAAGGAAAAATCTTGACCTAGAAAATGTCAATTTAACTAACATCCACAGTCATTTTGGAAAAGAGCGTGCAGGTGTAAGTTGAACTCAAGCTGCTGTATTGAGTTTCCTCTCTGAATTACTTGTCTGCAGTTCTGATGGTATGTTTATTGTTCTCCTATCCAAAGGGCCTTCTGCCAATTTGATGAGATAGCATTTATTTATCTGACACGTGGGCAACAATACATTCCCAGATATTTTGCAAATAAAGACTCATTTCTGTTCGCAAAGAGAAAGGGCTCAAATAAAAGCCGCCTTTGATAATAAACAAATGGGCTGAATCTTCCATGGGGACAGATGACCACTCCGCTTCTATCTTCCTCAGGACTTCCAATCCCAGGCCTGCTGAGACGTGAACAGCCTAGCTGTTGCTGGGTCCCTTCAGCGAAGTGCAGGATTGGTGGGGAAACGAAGCCGGGCCCCATTTTTGTGGTACTAGCTGCCATAAATCAGTGAGTTTAAATATCCCTGCCACTTTGACAAGCCAGAATAGAAGATAAGAAAGGATGAACATGCATTCAGGGGTAAGGGCATTAGTCAGGGTGGGGGATGTCTGGTGGGTCATGGGTAGTTCAGGGAGTGGGGGGGAAAATATCAGTGGATTGGTTGTAATGTGGGGAGTTGATAGTAGTCATTGTCGGGTGGTCAGCCTGGACAGGGTGTTAGGGATGGTTGGTCAGGCCGAGATGGTCAAGGGAGGGGTAGGAGTCCAGTTCGGGGATTGTGGGGAGTGGAGGTCAGCAGTGTAGTTACCTGGGGGGTTATAACTGCTTTAGATCCTTCTAACCTTTCCTGGGTAACTAATCTGTCAAGTGAGTTGGAACCATCCAAAGTCCCCGACTTTAACTCAGAGATTCAGAGGGTTTCAGACACGGGATAATTGACCAATGGAAGTTGACAATTCCCTTGTAGCCCTTGCCTCCCACCTTGGATCATCTGTAAAATTGAGTTCTTCCATAACGCTACCTGTAACCTCACTCTGGCCAAGTCCCCTATTTGTCCACCATGCCTGCGTTTGCTAACCTTGCAGCAATGTCTTGATTTTCAAATTTTCCACTCTTTTCAAATCCCTCCATGGCCTTGCAATCTCTGGAATTTAGTCCAGCCCCATAGTCCTCCAAGTACTCTGCCAATGTACAAGAGGCCATTACTGGAGAAATCCCATTTCCTTTACTCCTCCATTGGTGGCCGTGTCTTCAGCTACCTCCGCTCTTAAGCGCCCAAATTTCCTCCCTAAATCTCCCTGCCTCTCCATCTCTGTCTCCTCTCTTTCGATGCTCACGACCTGATCCAATATTTCATGACACGACTCAGCTTCAAAATTCCTTCGGTCCTGCTCCTGTGAGGCCTGTTGGAACATTTTACTCAGCTAAAGGTGCTATATAAATGCAAGTTGTTGTTGGCAAGTATTGGATAAGTAATGAACAGCATTATTTGATACATTCAAAAGAGTTGAGCGGCTATATTCATTTTGATGGTGTTCACTTGATTGATTCACTGTATAAGACAATGATGGATGTTTTTAATTAGTAGCATAATTATCTTAATAAGCAGTGTGTGATTTAGATGTAAATGGGATCATACCTATGCGTGATTAATTTGAAATTTGAAGGCATTCAATGCAGATGATGTGTGTATTTGGCCTTTTGTCCATATTAATTATGAAATGCTTCACCCTGTGCTGAGATCAACATAAGTTTCATTTGGCTTTGCCTGGGTGACTCTCGAGAAGGGCAGTTAGATAAAATATCCTCGGCAGTGAGTCCCGAAGATAGGGGCCTGTTTGTATAGCTGTTGATACCATGTGGTGACATTCAAAATAGGACGCGGTCAACTCGCAGTTCCGAAAGCTCTTTTTTAAAATGAAGGCTGTAACATATTTGTCGACACTTCAAGGAAAGGGTGGCGACTGAGAAAGGACGAACTTCAACCAAACAACGTCATTTGTAATGAGGGATAATACTTGACTATGAAATGGGAAGCTGATGGAGGAGGTTTGTACTTGCTTGTGCCAAATATTTATGCCCCTTTTACGGGGCATAAATTAAGGATACCCCCCAATTAAAGTGATTCCCCAGAGAACCCTTAATTTATCAGACCCACCAGAGGCCACCTAATTAATGAGACCCCCACCAGAGACCCTCTAATTAAAGAGACCCTCCCAGAGACCCCCACATGTTAAAGACAAGCCGCCCCCCACCATCCCCAGAGATCCCCCTGAAAGAGAGACGCCTGTCTCAAAGCTGGAGAGAAGTCAAGACAAAGGCAGTGAAAAAAAAATATCACTGCTTTAAAACTCACTTGTGCATTGCACCTGCTAGCTCAGGTATAGCGAGCAGCACTGGTCAATTGCTGAAAATAGAGAATCAGTTATCTGGGTGAAAACCCTCTTAGTCTTTGAGTTGGAAGCTTTCCTTTATTTCTCTGAGTTAGTGATTTTACTGGGCTATGATTGACAGCTTCCCCACACAGCCACCAACTGCATTGTTTCATTCATCTACCTTCATCTACGCGTTTCACGACAGCACGGACAGGGCCCGGGCACGAGGGCCAGCACGGCGCTGGAGTGGTTCACGCTGCTCCAGCCTGCGAGCCAACCCGCTAATGCGCAATTGGGCCAGCTCAATCCTGCGCATGCGCAGTTGGGCCACGCCTTCCTGCACATGCACAGGGAACTTCTTACCCGCGCCTGCAGCGACCCAAGATGCGGTTGGTGTTCAGGGGCCGGCCGCGGCGGAAAGTAGGCCGGGGGGGGAGAGGGTGGCCCGCCGATTGGTGGGCCCTGATCGCGGGCCAGACCCCTTCGGAGGCCCCCCCCCGGTCAAGGAGCCTCCCCCAACAGGCCACCTCCCAAGCCTTCGCGACGAGTACCCGCCGGCAGCGACCAGGTGTGGACGGTGCCAGCGGGACTTTTCGCCGGCCGCTCGGCCCATCTGGGCCGGAGAATCACTGCTCGCCGTTTGCGGCGATTCTCCAAGCAGCCCGGCGTGATTCTCGCGGTGCTGGTTTCAGGGGGGGGGGTGGTAGAATCGCGTGCGGAGGTCGGGGCGATGAGGTGCAATTCGCGCGGCGCCTCGGCGATCCTCCCACCTGGTGTGGGGGGGGGGGGGGGGGAGAATACCGCCCTTTATCTTTTTTCACTGCCTCTGGACTGCTCCCTAGCTTACAGGCAGCGGTCTCTCTTCTGGGGGATTCTAGACAGGGGTCTTTCTTCTGGGGGGGTCTCTCGTGGAGGTCTCTTCAATTGGGGGTGGGATTCTTCATTTGGGGGGCCTTTAGGGGGTTTCTGGCGGGATCTCTTTAATTAGGTGGTCCTTGACCCATTTGCACATTCCCGCTGGCGCTGGGTGCGAACCTTAATCCCGACGCCAACATAGGATCGGAGCATCGGAAATACTGTTTTCCGCACAAATCCTGTTTTCTGCCCAACGTCGGATTCTCCGTTGTCCACCGCTGGTAACGGAGTTCCTGTTGTGGTGGAGAATCAAGCCCAATATGTTTTATATATAAAGCAGTGTGTCTTTTTTGCCCTTGGGGTGTACATCCCAATTAAATGATTCAGCATCAAGCATTTGTGAAGTTAAATGGGATAGGTTATTTAGCTTCACACATTTACACTGAAGCAACGCAACATCACACACTCAATCTCACCTACACACTCATATAAAGATTGGGGGCGGTATTTTCCATCCCGTCGCACCCGTTTTCTGGTGCAGTACACTCCCACTGGTAGCGGGATCCTCCATCCTGCCAGCCGGTCAATGGGATTTCCCACTGTGGGCTCCACTGTGCTGTTGGTATATCCGCGAGCGTGACTGTGCTGCCGGCGAAGCGGAGGATCCTGCTGACGGAGAATCCAGCTCTGGGGTGGGGGGGTTGGGGGCGGGGGGGCGGGGGGGCGGGGGGGGGGGGGGGGCAGGGGGTGGGGGGGTCATCATGATGCAATGGGAAGTTGATGGCGCCGCTGAATTTTGATTTTCCCTTTGTTCTGAAACGGAAGATGGAAGACAGGCACTCTGGAAACTCAGTCGCCTCTAGGTGTTGGCTCATCCTTAGGCATTGAAACGTGTGAATTGCACTGAGGTACCTTCCACTATTTACATATTTAATTAAGTATTTGTCAGAGACTTGACACTGTCCGTAGTCCAATTGTCAGAATTTCCATGATTTGGTGGAACCACCTAACAGCTTTTTTGTGCCAATTATTAAAAGTATTGACTGAGAGTTTATAGAATGACAGTCCTGTGCTGGGCTGGATCTTGGCTTTTGCTGTGTTGCAAATTGTTTGCTGGGCTTGCCTGTGCAACAACACTTGTTGTCCGAACTGGCTCATATTGTAGATGAAGCATACCCCAGGAACATGATGAGGTGCGATATCATGCGATTTAAATGACCGTTTATAAGTAATCTGGAATACATGAAGCACTTTTTTATATATAAGATTTATTGTCACAAGTCGGCTTACATTAACACTGCAATGAAGTTACTGTGAAAAGCCCCGAGTCGTCACATTCCGGCGCCTGTTCAGGTACACAGAGGGAGAATTCAGAATGGCCACATGACCTAACAGCACGTCTTTCAGGACTTGTGTGAGGAAACCGGAGCACCCGGAGGAAACCCACACAGACACGGGGAGGACGAGCAGACTCCACACAGGCCGTGACCCAAGCCGGGAACCGAACCTGAGACCCTGGAACTGTGAAACCACAGTGCTAACCACTGTGCTACCGTGACGCCCACTTCGAGATGTTCTTCAAGAATGTTGTGAGCTGCTGTTTGAATTCAACATCTTTCGCAGTGTCACAGAACCTCTGCTATTGCTGCCCAAGACCATGGTATAGGCAATGGGGACCTGGGTACCCTTCGCTTCTCCTTCATTATACCTCCAGCCCCATTCCTCCTCACCTCCACAGGAAATATTTCTAGATATCTGCGTCTTTGCCTATAATGACACATTTGAAATCAGGACGTTATTGACTGATGTATTAAGAACATTTACAGCTCTTACTGTACCTGTCAGTGTCTCACTCCTGTTTTACTTCATTTGCTTCACACCCACATGTTTATTGAAATCCTTGAACACAGTCGGAACGTGGAGCTTTTCATGTGAACTGCTAATGAAGAACTGATTCCGTAGGACTAGAAGCGGGGAGGTTTTTATTTAAATCAAGCAACCTGACTAACTTTGGATGCTCATTCTATGTGTTAAAGAAAAATAGATCTTTCAGGTGACCAATGTGAGCAAGGGCATTGATTTTAAGAAAATATCTACTTTTAATGTCTGGTATCAAAGAGCAACAATGCCAATGACTGGCCACTATCCCTTATTATTAAATTTGCCAATACGATTTTGTCTTGCCATGGAAGTTCTGAGGGTTTTGGCCAAGGGTGGTATCATGACCGGTACAGGCTTAGAGGGCTGAATGGCCTGTCCGTTTGCTGTATTGTTCTTTGTTCTTTATGCCATCTGTTTGGACAGCCGAACTGACAGCCCAATCCTGACTCTGCCTGGGCTATGGAATGTGTTGAAGTAACCCAAACATGGCTGATCATTTACCCCATCCACACCACAGGTGACACCTTGCCATGGCTGTGCTGATGACTGGTGGTTTTGTGTCCAGGGGGAAGTGGTAAAGAATGGGAATTGTGTCAGGGCCCACTGAGTTGAGCTGCCAACAAACCAGCAGCACACCACAAGGTGCATTAAAATTTCACTGCCATGTTCTAGCTGAGGGTGACATGATGTACGAGCATCCTACAATGCCACTGGCATTGGCTTAACAACTGAACCTTTGACTTACGAGCTTGTCAAGTTCCTGACATGTTATGTTGATTTTTGAGTGGATGGCGGTGGTTCTCTTTGAGGGGATGGAAAGATTCATCTCCCACATTGCTTCCACTGGTCAGAGGTTTGGGAACCAGAGGGGGGACACGGTGGCACAGTGGTTAGCACTGCTGCCTCACAGCACCAGAGACCCGGATTCAATTTCGGCCTTGGGTGACTGTGTGGAGTTTGCACTTACTCCCCATGTCTGCATGGATTTCCTCCGGGTGCTCCGGTTTCCTCTTACGGTCTAAAGATGTGCAGGTTAGGTGTATTGGCCTTGCTAAATTGCCCCACAGTGTCCAAAGATGTGCAGGTTAGGTGGAGTTAAGGGATAGGGCAGAGGGGTGGGCCGAGGTGGGGTGCTCTTTTGGAGGTTCAGTGCAGGCTCGATGGGCTGAATGGTCACCTTCTGCACTGTAGGGATTCTATGGACACCAATTTGAGATAATTGAAAGAACCAGAGGGGAGGTGAAGAGACTTTTATTTTAACCAGCAAGTTGCTATATTGCTTGATAGGGTGATGGAGGAAGATTCAACGGCAACTTTCAAAAAGGAACTGGATTTAAACTTGAAAAAGCGGGAAAAAGGCAGGGCTCTGAGGAAAGAGTAAGGAAGCTAGTCTGATTGGATACATCTTTCAAAGAGTGAGCACAGGCTTGATGGGCCAAATCTGTGCTGTGCTTATTTTTTTCCTGCAAGACATGGCCACAAAAAAAGAAAAGAGAAAACTTTTTAAAAAGTCAATTTCAGAGTCAAAAGTTTTATCTTAGCTCAATTTAGGTATTGCCTGACTTCTGATGAACAAACAAAAGCATCCACAACTGTGTAATAACGCTAGGATATAATTTTTCTTTTTAAATTTAGTGTACCCAATTCATTTTTTCCAATTAAGGGGCAATTTAGCATGGTCAATCCACCTACCCTGCCCATCTTTGGGTTGTGGGGGTGAAACCCCTGTAAAAATGGGGAGAATGTGCAAATTCCACACGGACAGTAACCCAGAGCTGGGATCGAACCTGGGACCTCGGCGCCATGAGACTGCAGTGCTATTCACTGCACCACCGAGCTACCTGTGCCAGGATATCATTAATACTGAAAGCAAATCTTTACATTCAGCAACTTTTTGAATGGGTGACCTTTTTAAAGGAAATAGACAAAAACAAAACAAAAAAACAAAAACACCTAAGTAAGCTGGCCCATGGATACACTTCTGCAAAAGTGCTGGGATATAATTAATACTGAAAGCAAATCTTTACTGAATACTGAACCTGCCTGAAGGGTGACCCAGAAATATCTCCTTTTAAAGAAAATGAAAAGGGCAAATGGTGAATTATTTTGACTGATTCCATTAACGGTAGAGAGAAATGATGAACCTACCCCATCTAGATCTTTAACCTGTATCACCAGTGCCTGTAGTTCACTCTTTATGGGTCAAAACAAAAGAGTACTGTCTACTTTGGAAAGGAATATTCAGACATTGCTCTTTATTTCCAGTTACAAATAAGATGAAGAGTGTACTTCATCTGTACAATTATCTTTACTGTGAAGCATAAATAGATTGACCTGAAACTAGGAGATGGACAAAGAATTCTTGGACTATTGGGGGGAGGGGGGGGGGGGGGGGTGTCAACTATAGTAACTTCACCCCATTCTGCAGCATCATAGAACATAGGACATACAGTGCAGAAGGAGGCCATTCGGCCCATTGAGTCTGCACCGACCCACTTAAGCCCTCACTTCCATTCTATCCCCGTAACCCAATAACCTCTCCTAACCTTTTTTGTCACTAAGGGCAATCCACCTAACCTGCACGTCTTTGGATTGTGGGAGGAAACCGGAGCATCCTGAGGAAACCCACGCAGACACGGGGAGAACGTGCAGACTCTGCACACACAGTGACCCAGTGGGGAATTGAACCTGGGACCCTGGCGCTGTGAAGCCACAGTGCTATCCACTTGTGCTACCGTACTACCCAAATTGGGCTACCGTGCTGCCCACAACCCCATTCCTGTCACCATTTCCAGCTGATCATAAAGGAAATTAAAATGTGAGCAAGGTTGATGACTATTTCTTACCAGCGCGCAGACCGTTTGTTAGCCATGGTCCAGAGGTCGCACTTTTGCCTCTGAGTCGTGGGTTCAAATCCCACTACAAAATCTGAGTCCACCATCCAGGCTGGCACTCCAGTGCAACACTGAGGGGGTGCTGCACTGGTGGAAGTGCAGTCTTTCATGTGAGCAAGAAACTGCGGCCATCTCATTTAGTGGTTGTAAAATATCCCATGATTCTATGGAAGGAAAGTGAGGGTACTCTTCAACCATATCCTGAACAATAGTTATCCTTCAACAGACATCACCAGAACAGATCATTTGGCGATGACCACATTGCTGTACAGGAGCTTGCTGCATTTTCCTATATTACAGCAGAGACGTCAGTTCCCTATATTACAGCAGAGACTACAGACCACATTGTTGTAAAATTCTTTGGATGTTGTGAGCTCTTGAAGAATACTTTTGAAAAGCAAGTTTGTTCCCTAAGAGGACATAAACAGGGTTGAGCTCTCTGGGCAATTAACCAGCTTTTCTCAGCTGAGAGTGATGTAGTTTTTATTTCCTTTGTTATTTTGTATTATTCCAAATCACCATTACGTATGTAGTATATACCATGGCGGGGAGTCTGTGTTGCGGGCCAGCCCCGCTACCGCTGCCAGCGAGCACGGGGAATTTGACACTCAGTCAAATCTCCCATTTACTGCAGTGGAACTGGAGAATCCTGCTACCGTAAATGGACAGAGAATCCCGCTGCCATGAATGGATGGGGAATCCCGCTACCGTAAATGGACAGATAATCCCGCTGCCATGAATGGATGGGGAATCCCGCTACCGTAAATGGACAGAGAATCCCGCTGCCATGAATGGATGGGGAATCCCGCTACCGTAAATGGACAGAGAATCCCGCTGCCATGAATGGATGGGGAATCCCGCTACCGTAAATGGACAGAGAATCCCGCTGCCATGAATGGATGGGGAATCCCGCTACCGTAAATGGACAGAGAATCCCGCTGCCATGAATGGATGGGGAATCCCGCTACCGTAAATGGACAGAGAATCCCGCTGCCATGAATGGATGGGGAATCCCGCTACCGTAAATGGACAGAGAATCCCGCTGCCATGAATGGATGGGGAATCCCGCTACCGTAAATGGACAGAGAATCCCGCTGCCATGAATGGATGGGGAATCCCGCTACCGTAAATGGACAGAGAATCCCGCTGCCATGAATGGATGGGGAATCCCGCTACCGTAAATGGACAGAGAATCCCGCTGCCATGAATAGACGGGGAATCCCGCTACCGTAAATGGACAGAGAATCCCGCTGCCATGAATAGACGGGGAATCCCGCTACCGTAAATGGACAGAGAATCCCGCTGCCATGAATGGATGGGGAATCCCGCTACCGTAAATGGACAGAGAATCCCGCTGCCATGAATTGATGGGGAATCCCGCTACCGTAAAAGGACGGAGAATCCCACTGCCGGGGCCTTCGCGATTCTCCGCCTTTGATAGGCCGAGTTCCCGACCACGTGGTTCACTTGTGCTTTTGAAAATCGTGAAACCTGCGTGGTGGCTGCTGAGGGAGAGAGGGGGGGCACAGAATGTCCAACATCACCATAAATTGCTGACAATTGTGCCGCTGGCCAGGGCGGGGGGGGGGGGGGGGGCTTCTATCAGGGCTGGGAGGAGTAGAGGGGGTTGGCCAGGAGGTGGGCTGTGAGGTTGGGGTGGACGGGCATGGACCATCCATTGTCGTAGCCGTGAAAGCAGACATGCAGCTGCGCACACCGCTAACAGCCCCCACTTTGAACCTGATGCCCCGGGTTGTATAGATATTCCCCCAGGGCACCTCACTGGGTGTCCTCTGGCCCCAGACAACTCATCAGCTATCTGGGTGCGCTCCAGCGGTGCTAACCCCTCAACGGTAATGGAACTGGCCCACGTGCGGCGCGGTTGTTCTGTCATAAAAGTCCATGGATTCTGAGTTGGCGTTAGTACTTAGTCTCATAAACGGAGAATCCCGCCCATTGTATATACCACCTTGATGAACTGAATGGCCTCTTTCTGCACTGTAAGGATTCTATGGATTCTATGGATCTGGCTGTGAGCCAGAAATCAGCCAGAAATCTGCGTGACCTGGTCCATTTGCGAAAAACGAGGAAGCTGCATGTGCCAGCACGGTGCCATTCAGGTGTCAGTTGAGGTTTTGGAGGGAGACCGTAACTTGTAAAGATTTCATTTGTTATCCTCTGTTCCGAAAGAATTCTACTGCCTGTTCGGGTTATGCTTCTCCACCCCTCCGCTACTCTTGACGTGAAAGAAGCATGGCAATTTCCAAGGTTGTGTCTTTCCATTTCTGTGAATCAAAGTATTCAACAATGTGTGTGGAGTGAAAGGATTATGTGCCAGAGGTTACTGGTGTAAACCAGGTTTATTGCCACTGGTAGGTGCATAAGGTGCCTGGTTGGCCCTCGAGGTGACCTTGACCAGGTATGTACCTCAGGCTACATTGCAACGTAGAGATTTATTCACAAGCCTGATAAATCAGGATGGAAATATCAGAATATAATGTACAATAATGGTCATAACACAAATGGCAGCAGTAGGTCATTCAACTACTCAAGCCAATTTAAGCAGTCCCTGGCTGATCGGTACTTCAGTTCCATTTTTTTCCCTTGACTTTTGTTTCAATGTTGGTATAAAAAGGTCTAAATTATTTTCTGGAACCAAAAGAGTCAAAGCAGTTCAATTTTCTCTCACATTTTTAAACCATTCTGGCAACTGAATTTTGCATTGAGTTAGTATGGTGACTTTAGCTCCAGAGGAGATCGGCCCCATTTTGATACCTTGGAAACTGAGTGACTAAAATGAAGGCCAAAGCTTGCACCTAAATACAAACAGAAGGATCTCCTGCATGCTGAACTGGTACCGAAGCTGGGTGACACCACAACTCCATATCAATAATCGTAGAAATAGTCAATGAGCTAGTGAGCCTTGCAAATTCACTGGGTCTTGTAATGAGACATGCATGAGTTTAGCCCGAGGAATGACTACCTACATCGTGGCTAATTTGGAAGCCAAACCACCAGAAGTGTGACGGCACATCCCTCGCCCAGCATTGACATGTCATATTGTGACAAGCAAGGTGAGCTTTCCAGCATATTAACGCCGTTTGGTTCAAAGTCAGTCCCATTTTCCCATGTATAATTAAAGTAATTAAAGAAAATCATGTAAGACTTTAATTTCCTGGCAGATCTGAACTCCCCGCACTGTCAAAAAATTCAGTGGAGTTAATGAGAGAGAGAGAGAGGTCTGGAATCATGCACGACCATGGAAGATGTGTTTTATACTTTGAAGAAAATATTTTATTTGAATAAAGTTAGCAATGTTCATGATGTTGGAACATAAGTGCTGAAAAGAAGGTACAGTCCGCTTTTGAAAGTTGAAAGCATTTGTTGTACTTATGTGGAAGGGAAATTAGGAAAATGAATGATCGAGAAATTCAAATTCAATAAAATAGAAAATGGATGTTGGAATAAGAGCTATATTTTGGATAACTAATCAATTCCATTTCGGGATCTTTGATTTAAGAGGGGCATGCAATATACCTCAATTATGGACTCCCATGCATACTGTGTCTTTCTGTTTCGAAGAAAACATTTGAAGAACGCTTAACAATTTTAGAGTGTTCGGCTTTGTGAGACGATTCAATAATGCCTGCTTTGGAAGATCTTTCCTACATTGTGTAAAGCCATGAGCAACGTATTGTCCTCTCAATAAGATTCAGCCCCAGAGCTTTCTACCAGGAAGTAAAATATGACGACTGGCATGGATTGTAAATCGGCCCCCCAAATATATCACTGATGTTAACAAGTACAGTCAACTGCCCTGACCTTCCACACAGCACAAGTCAGATCAGGCTCTGCACTTTCATCTTCATGTTTCATGTTCTTCAGTGCAAGTGGCAGCAACATTGTCAGTCAGTCTGTATAACAGCAACTAGATATTTATTTTAAACTGCACAGTCTCTACGACAAGGCATACGGTTTTAATAGCCATTGTTGGGCGGCAACTAAATTTGTTTTGCCGTTATTAGGGAGGCAGATAAAATTTCTGATCAGTAATTTAGAAATACCTGAAAAAATAACATGGTGAATCCTTATGGAAATATCTGATATTAAATGCTAGACAAACTTTAAGAAAATGTCAACTTAAAGATTTGAACATTGATAGCGAAGATAGTGATGTCAATGTTTTCAGGATAATTCCGAGAAGCAGTAAACAATTGGTTAAAGGTGGAGCACAGGAGTGAGAACCTCTTGCTACAATAGTACAAGGCTTTGAGATCGAAATACGGGGCACAGTTTGGGTTTATTTCGAAGGCAGGATATACTTGCGTTGGAGGCAGAGCTGTGAGGGTTCACAAGATTCACCCCTGCGATGTAAGGTTCGCTCCATTATGAGAGACTGAGTTGATTTGGCCCATATTCTCTAGAGCTTGGAACATGTGACCCAATTGAAAAATACAAGACTGATAAGGTTGTTTGCACAGGCGGCAGAATCTAGTACACAGGAACAGCCTCAGACTAATGGGCCAATTGTTTAAGACTGAAATGAGTAGAAAATCCTTCACCATGGTTGTAGATCTTTCAAATTCTCTAAGGAGGTGATGGATGCTCTATTGGTGAATATATTAAGGCTGAGAAAGATTTCTGGTCTCTCAGGAATCAAGGAATATGGAGCAGCTGCGAAAGTTGAGTTGAGATAGATATGTGGGGTTACAGTGATAGGGTGCGAGAGTGGGCCAAGGTACGTTGCTCTTTCAGAGGGCTGGTGCAGACTCACTGGCCCAAATGGCCTCCTCCTGCACTGTAGCGATTCTATAATAAGATCAGCCATAATTGTAGCAAATGACAGATCACCTGATCTACTCCGATTCTCATCCCTGATGTTCGAAGATTCTTAAGCATTTTTCAGAGTGAATTTGGTCGAATTACTGCCGAGCAGCCTAACTAGCACTGAAAATTACTTTTAACAAGTGTAGAGTCTCATTCTTTAACATTTTAGCTATTGTCACAGGTTTAATGAAATCAAAGGTCAGGATTTTCCGCTCCCCCCACTCGTCCACAGCAGTTTTTCTGACGGCAGAGGCAGCTCGGCATTCGCTGGTGGTGGGATCTTGTTTCCCACCAAAGACAATGGTGTTTTCCATGGCTTGTCAGCTGCATTGCCGGGGAAACCGCCGGCCAATGGCGACCCACCTCTACTGCCGGAAAGCCCGCCATGGGAAGAGGGCTGGAAAACCCTAGCCAATCAAACCCAATCAAGCTATATACTGCCCAAAATATATCTCCCCCCTCAATCCAGTCTTTATTTGTCACTTTTTTTTTCATATGTTTAATTTAATGACATTGAGTTAAATATACTAACTTAGAATTTCTGATCCATGCTGCTCATTAACAGTTTAGCAATCTGAGTGATTACGGAGACACGCAGTACATGCCACATTCACACTGACCTCAGATGCCTTGTAAAGGATGTGGCACTGCAGTGGCTCTTCAATGGGTGGCACGGTGGCACAGTTGTTCGCTCTGTTGCTTTACAGCGCTAGGGACCCAGGTTCGATTCCCGGCTTGGGTCATTGTCTATGCGGAGTCGGCACTTTCTCCCCGTGTCAGCGTGGATTTCCTCCGGACGCTCCGGTTTCCTCCCACAAGTCCCGAAAGACATGCTATTAGGTGAATTGAACATTCTGAATTCTCCGTCAGTGTACCCAAACAAGTGCCGGAGTGCGGCGACTAGGGGATTTTCACAGTAACTTCATTGCACTTCATTGGGTAGCACGGCATCACAGTGGTTAGCACAGTTGCTTCACAGCTCCAGAGTCCCAGGTTTGATTCCCGTTTTGGTCACTGTCTGCGCGGAGTTGGCACGTTCTCCCCGTGTCTGCGTCGATTTCCTCCGGATGCTCCAGTTTCCTCCCAAACCCAAACTTGTGCAGGTTAGGTGGATTGACCATGCTAAATTTCCCTTCAGGTCCAAAAAGGTTAGGTGGGGTTACTGGGTTATGGGGATAGGTCGGAGGTTTGGGCTTGGGTGCTCTTTCCGAGGGTCGGTGCAGACCCGATGGGCCAAATGGCGTCCTTCTGTACTGTAAATTCTATTAAAAAATTAAAAAACAAAAAATTGCAGGTTAATGTAAGCCTACTTGTGACAGTAATAAAGATTATTATTATAATTATTATTAATATTATAATTACGGCAATTTCCAGTTCAATTGTTCATGTGCCACTGACCACAAAATCTGGCCTCATAATAGCCCCACAAAGAATTTTGTTTAAAACCTAGAGGTCTCCTTTTCTGGTCTAAGGTGGAGGAAGTGACAATGAAGGACTGTGTGCATGGAATGAAAATCTGGATCCCACTTTATACCTGCATAACTTTGAAACACTGGCAGCTACTGTTACAGTATCAGATGCATACTTCATCATTTTGATGTATGTATTAACCTAGATTAGTACATAGATGGGGTAAGGAACAGAAGATGTCTTGTTAAAGATCGAAAAAGTAGGGTGGCTGAACATTTGTGTGAAAAATAAACAGTTGAGCTCAATGACCTATTTCCGTGCTTTAAATTTCATGTACTGTCAGTGAAATGACAATTTTCTTGAAGCCATATATATCACTATACACTTACTTGCTTGACATCATACACCATTGCTGCCATAGTGCTGAGGGAGTTACAAATGAGCTAACATCCTGACATTCATTAAAAGTACAAGTAGTATATCCAGAAAATTCTGAACATATTCATTGTACAATGGTTAGCACTGTTGCTTCACAGCACCAGGGTCCCAGGTTCGATTCCCGGCTTCGGTCACTCTCCGTGCGGAGACTGCATGTTCTCCCCGTGTCTGCGTGGGTTTCCTCTGGGTGCCCGGGTTTTCTCCCAGAAGTCCCGAAAGACGTGCTGTTAGGTGAATTGGACATTCTGAATTCTCCCTCCGTGTACCCGAACAGGTGCTGGAATGTGGTGACTAGGGGATTTTCACAGTAACTTAATTGCAGTGTTCATGTAAGCCTACTTGTGACAATAAAGATTATTATTATTCAGATCATTGTGTGCTCTCAAAATAAGTATAGTCTTCAGTAAATAATCTTTTCACCTCCATTCCATATCTGTTATATTGGTTTATTCATTATTTTTTTGAATGCATATATCTCGTTCAATCTTAGCAGCTCGTCTTACCATTGCTGACTGTTGTCTGGGGGTCGGTGTGGCTCAGTTGGCTGGAGAGCTGGTTTGTAACATCAAGCAAGGTGAGCAGTGCAGGTTCAATTCCCGTACCAGCTGAGGTAATTCATGAAGGATCCGCCTTCTCAACCTTGCCCCTCACCTGAGGTGTGGTCATCCTCAGGTCAAACCACCATGAGTCAGCTCTCGTCCTCAAAGGATCATCTGGAACTATGGCAACTTTATTTACTGTTTTCTACCATGACCATAACCTTGGCTGCCCTGCACTTTACCTAATTTTATTTGGCTCTTATTTTTGAAATTGTTTTCATTTTCTTCCCGCTACCTTCTTTCAAAATCTGCCTTTTGTCTCAAAAGCCATCCTAATGTTTCCGAAAGCATTTAATGCAAATAACTTCGGAATAAGTTCTCACTGACTTTCATAACTGTGGGCAGAATGAAAATCAGAAAATGTGATTTTTTTTCTCTTTGATTCGGGTTTGGTTTTAGATGTATGTCTTTGGGCACTTTGTGCTTCTTCACTGAAATATGCTTTCCAGTCATATGGGTTTGACAGACTGTTCCATTGAGCCTTCTCCCCTTCAGTGACATAGTGGTATTGCCACTGGACAAGTAATCCAGAGACCTAGGGCAGTGCCTGATATGACCATCAATTCACACGACACGTGGTTAGAAGTAAACAGTGGTTTTAATGATCTTACAATGGAGCCTGCCTGTGCCGAGATGAACTGGCAGGCAGGTTCAGACTGCCAGGCTTTATACTTCTGGTTAGTGGGAGGAGCCATGGGCGGAGCCAAGGGCGGAGCCAAGGGTGGAGCCCAGTACAAACTCCTCATCTCCCCCTAGGGGCAGAGCCGCGCAACTGCTCGTATACCGAGCTTACACAGACACAGTACATCATATATAATAACAGTGTGAATTACACGGACTGTGATTCACCACAGTGCCCTGGGAATATGAGCTTGAATCCAACCATGGCTAATGGTGGAATTTGAATTCAATAAAAAAATCTGGAATTAAAATCTAATGACGACCATGAAACCATTGTTGTAAAAACCCATCTGATTCAGTAATGTCCTTTCGGGAAGGAAATCTGTCATCTTTACCTGGTCTGACTCCAGACCAACAACAAATGCCCTCAGGGGTGGGCAACAACTGCTGGCCCAGCCAGTGACACCCCCATCCCATGAATGAATAAAGGAGACATCCCATCCCAACCAACTTCCATCGTTCCTGTCACCTTTGTTCCCCCCTCCCAAACTGTTCACCCCACTGCACCCAAAAATCAGCCATGTAATCTCCTCACAGAAGCAAACAAACAGGGCCAATGAGGGGGCAAAACACTTTGGAAAAATATTAACATGGTATTGTTTAAGTCTTATGGATGTTAAAAGGAAATCTGAAGGATTACTTAGTGTTGTATTCTTTGGGGGTTGTATTTGAATTAATGGTTGCTAAGATGTTCACTGTATGTTTTAAAAAGGTTAACTTGAGTTCATAGAATAAACATTGTTTTACTTCAAAAAATATTTTGCCATTTCTGCTGTACCACACCTGTAGAGTTGGCCGTGTGCTCCCCATACCACAATCTATTAAAAGTTGTGGGTCAGGTGAACTCCATGATACACTTTGGGTCTCTCAACCCTGGCCCATAACATTCATCTCCCAAGGCCAGCTACAAAGGGGCTTGAGAATCCCACTTCTGTGAACGGGCAGAGAATCACACCCCAAGTGCGGTGTTGGAATCAAGTTGGTTTAGATATTGAGAGGGGGAGATAATTTAACTGGGATGGCAGGGGGTTTGTGAAGAGGAAAGACATGGTGAGGGGGCATAGGGGTGTACTGAGGTTGGGCTGGGTGGTCAGGGGGCTCCAGGGAGCAGGCTCAGCAACCACTTTAGTGGCATGGTAATCATGTCCAATCCTGCCCTTGGAGTGTTGTTGAGAAACTCTTTCCTTGCAGCACCAGATGAAATAATGTGAAAAGTAAATCTAAACTTAGCATGTTTATGTGGACACTTGCACAATACAATTGCTCAGAGATAAAAAGGATATTGGAGTTTCAACACATTCTGACATTGCATATAGTGACCCAAACTTGGATTTTAATATATACTTCATAGTGCAGAAGGAGGTCATTCGGCCCATTGAGTCTGTACCAACCCCCCCAAAAAGCTTCCCACCCAGGCCTACTCTATCCCTGTAACCCCAATTAACCTACGGACAGTAGGCGGCAATTTAGCATGGTCGATCCACCTAACCTGCGCGTCTTTGGACTGTGGGAGGAAACTAGCGCATCCAGAGGAAACCCACGCAGACACGGGGAGAACGTGCAAATTTCACAGGCAGTCAGCCAAGGTAGAATTGAACCTGGGTCATTGGCATTGTGAGGCAGAAGTGCTAACCAGTGTGCCACCATGCCATATTCAACATATGATCGTATCCAATGAGTAAAATTCTGCAGATACTTATTAACTGTAATGGAAGTCTCCTTTCTCTTGCAGATGAGGTATAAATGTAGGCCCCACCTGCCCTCTTAGGCAGACATAAAATATTTAAGAATTGGAGTGGTGTTTGCCGGGTTTGCTGGCCATGATTTATTTCCTGTTCAATATTCCGAAAATGTTAACAAGGTAGTGTATAATTCTAACTGATGCCTTCGATGTGTGCTCTAGATAACAATTGAATGATCTAGTCGTTTATTTTACTACGGTTTGCTGTACCGTTGCTATGCCGTGAATTACCAACTGAATGTTCATACATTTCAACAGTAATTCAGTTGATCATGAAGACCTCTGGAATGCCCTGGGTTTGTGAATGGCTCTGGAAAATTTTCCTGGCTTCCTGTAATAAAAATTTTATTATTTATTTAAAAGATACTTTTTCCGCTAGTGAATAGAAGTAATTGTGCCGCTTTGGGCCTGTTCGCTGTGCTGAGCACAGAAGTGGGTCCATTTGTAATTTAGACCTTTAGGTCTATTTTGCTGATTGTGGTGGGAGGTTTAAAGAAACATAATTTCTCTCTAACTCAATCATAGACCTCTGTGTCCCCTCCCCCAGCCCTCGCCCCCTCCACATCTCTATATTCTCCCCCAGTTCTGCAACCCCTCATTATTTCCGCAATTCTCCAAATTTGGACGTCTACGGATCCCTGTGCTTCCAGCTGCCCAAACCCTAACCTCCAGAACTCCCTCCCGAAACTTTCCCTTCCTTTAACCTCCCTCAACTCCTTTATGCGGCTCCTTAACAGCTAACATTTTGGCCAACATCTTGCTGTCGAAATTTGACCATGCACCTGTGACGTGCATTGGGATGTCTTGCTGCAATCTGAAAGGTGTCGTTGTCACAGTAGAATTCAAAAACATGTTACATTGCATTTGTTCAGTTCAGATTTTGTTTCCATAAAAACATCGCGCGAGTGACACAAAGGAATTATAAAAACAGCTGCCTGTGCAAGAACCACCAAACAAAGCACCCATTGGGCACCTGCACTCAGCGGGCCGGGAAGCGGATGCGACATGCCCTGCACCGCAATTTCACACCGACAGTCCAATAAGTGGCTAGCCAACGTGAAATGCGCGCTGTGAAAGCTCCATGCTGCCGGGGCGAGGGGGCGGCATGGG
This sequence comes from Scyliorhinus canicula, assembly GCF_902713615.1. Lineage (NCBI taxonomy): Eukaryota > Metazoa > Chordata > Chondrichthyes > Carcharhiniformes > Scyliorhinidae > Scyliorhinus > Scyliorhinus canicula. The sequence goes on from NC_052162.1 coordinate 13,401,548, forward strand.
GAGGTGGGGGGGAGGGGGGGGGGGGGGGGGGCATGGGGGGGCGGGCGGGGGGGGGGGGGGGGGGAAACAAGGCTAGGCGCCGATAAAGGGGAGGATAGGGGCTGACGTTTCTAACCTGCTCACTCCCGAGGACAGCCACTGCGGAGCTGTCCCATGGAGTTGTTGACACCTAAGAAATAAGTAAAGCTATGCCATGTGCAATACAATCTAGGCAGTACAATCATACACAGACAAATTTGTCAATTTCATTTCAGCCCTGACATGTTCATCCCGCCCTGGGTGCAGGTTGGAGCTCAAACGTGAAAGTCGCCTGGCCAATTGGCCCGTCTGCTAATCGTAAAAGCAGAAGGGGCAGCGTAAAATGATATTCAGTTGGCCCTTTTTAATTTTTAAATAATCTTTATTGTCACAAGAAGGTTCAGATCAACACTGCAGTGAAGTTCCTGTGGAAATCTTTCATGGGCTAACTTCCCTGCTTGATTGTCGTCACACATGATTCTGACTCTCTTATACCGATATACTGCACAAGTGCGCAACACGCCTTATATCTTCTCCCGCAATTTCACACTCATCCAGGTTGGGAGCGTGCTGCCCGAACAATGTCAAATCCTAGCCTTAATGAAGCATCAGCAATCAGCAAACCTCTGCCAGTAAAACATGGGGAAGAGAAAATAATCAGTGAATCACTTGGACGTTTGAATCCCATTCCGCTTCCCCACAAATCTAAAGAGCATTGTTCTAAACTTTCACCTGACATGATTTACAAGATAATGGAGAAGCTGTGCTTGATGCGTTTGAAATATTCCCAGTAAAGTTTGCTGTCAGAGGCCTATTGTCCTTGCCTTGGGCCTGAGTTAATGGGATTTCCCACAGGTAACTGGGATGAAATGAAATGAACCACCCAGGGGCACTATGTAACTCCAAAGACTCTCTCTGTCTTGTTCTATGTACTACATCCGCCAGAATTTAGACCCAGGCTGACTCCCTTCTGTGTCTTAATGACCAGCACAGGGGTTGGTATGCATACCGTGTCAGAATTCTTTTTCCAAGCCCGTTGACAAGACCATCCCCTGATGGGAAAATGCCCGAAGCATTTAAATGCTGGGGTGAATACATTCAAGGCATGACATTTTCTTGACTGAAAATATGAAAACAAAAGCAAAATATCTATTTTCAAACACTCAGGTTTTTTTTATAGGAGAGCAATACAACTAACTGTATAAAGGTAAAATCCTGAAGCAATGTGCTGGAGATCAAGGCTTTTCGGCTTCAGCAAACTTTTCATATGGCCCTGAATAACCAAACAGTATTTTTACCCCTATTGACAGGGGTACCGCTTTTTACTGGGGTTTTCTGGGGTGGGATTCTCCGTTGCCCGACGCTGAAGTTGGGATGCCAGTCAGGCGGAGAATGGCTCCCGATGCCATATTCGGGGCAGGCGCCAGTTTGACACCGGGCTGCGATGCTCCGTCCCCTCCAAATCGGCGGCATCAAGACCGCGTGCAGTCGCAAGCCTCATTGGAGTGTCATTAGCGGGCCCACCCGCGATGCTCCGCCTCCGATGGGCCGAGTTCCCGATGGCGCGGGTCATGTGTGGTCTCAGCGGTCGTTCGCCTGGCGTGGTGGCTGCGGAGGGAGAGACAAGGCGTGCGGACAGTGCCCAGCACTACCACACTTGGCCAAATCCGTGCCACTTCTGCCAGGGCTGGGGGGAGTAGCGAGGAGTGGCCAGGAGGTGGGCTGTGAGGTCGGGGTGGGTGGGTAGGTGGTCCAGCACACCCGACGGCATCTTCTCCGGTGCAATCAGTGCGTGAGTGGGGGGTGTAGGCGTACCCGCGGCTGCAGTTTGTCAGTCCTGTGCATGTGCAGCACGGACCCGCCGATTCTCCAACAGTTTACCGTGCGTTCCACTGGTGTTTCAGGTGGCGCCAGTGCTAGCACTTCACCGGTAGCAGAACCAGTGAGGGGTTTGCGCCAATTCTCCCATTGTGAAACACCACGGATCCTCCGTTGGCATCGGCACTTCGGCTCAGGAACAGAGAATCCAGCCCGTTATTTTTAAAATAAATTCAGAGTACCCAATTCTTTTTTGTTCAATTAAGGGGCAATTTACCCTGGCCAATCCACCTACCCTGCACATCTTTGGGTTGTGGGGGTGAGACCCACGCAGACACTGGGAGAATGTGCAAACTCCACACGGACGATGACCCGGGGCCGGGATCGAACCTGGGACCTCAGCACCATGAGGCAGTAGTGCTAACCACTGTGCCACCGTGTTGCCCTTCTAGAGTTTTTTTAACGTACATATATCATTTGTTTTGTAAAACATATTGGTGAAAACAAACATCTTTCCTCAGCTGTTCTTTCGATCATCTCCACCTCCTGTAGCGCCTGGGGTTTGCCGCTCCCAGTCCCTAAATAACAGAATACCAGCCTCTTCATTCTACAGCTGTCCACTGTGCTGCGGGGACATTTTTGTTTCCTGTCTGTGCTCCCTTCTGTTCCATATTCCTGGCCCCACTCATCCCCTGGTTACTCATGGGAAATGTCATGGTAGACGGTGCAATGGTGGGCTAGTGGCAATGTCGCTGGACTAGTAATCCAGCCAATAGTGCTCTAGGGACATGGACTTGAATCCCACCACAGCAGCTGGTAGAATTTAAATTTAATCAATAAATCTGGAATTGAAAACTAGTCTCAGCAAAGGTAAAACTAACATCAATTGTTGTTTAAAACCCACCTGGTTCTCCAATAACCTTCAGGGAAAGAAATCCGCCATGCTTACCTGGTCTGACCTGCATATGACTCCAGAGCTACAGCAATAGCAGGTGGCACAGCGGTTAGCACTGTTGCCTCACAGCACCAAGGACCCGGGTTCAATTCCGGCCTCAGTTGACTGTCTGTGTAGAGTTTTCACTTTCTCTCCGTGTCCGCGTGGGTTTTCTCTGGGTGCTCCAGTTTCCTCCCACAGTCTAAAGAAGTGCAGGTTAGATGGATTGGCCATGCTAAATTTTCCCTTTGTGTCCAGAGATGTGCAGGTTAGTTAGAGTTGCAGGGTTGGGTGGTAGAGTGGGCCAAGGTAGGGTGCTCTTTCAGGGAGGGTCAGCGCAGACTTAATGGGCCGAATAGCCTCCTTCTGCACTGTAGGGATTCTATGAATGTGGTTGACTCTTAACCGCCCACTGAAATAGCCTAGCAGGCCACTGGGTTCAAGGGCAATAATGGATGGGCAATAAATGCTGGACTTGCCTGTGATGTTCATCCCATGAATGAATAAAGAGCAAAATTAACCTTGCAGACTACAATGTTTAAACAACAACAGTTTTTTTTTGTAATGACCCTCACGTGACCCGCAAGGAAGACCTAATTGATCTCCCCATGGGGCTTGTGGAATACCGGTTAACTCACTAATGGGCAGAGGTCCATCAGCTGGGGCTCATAGAATCATCTCTTAATAGCCGGCCGGGATTGGGACCTGCATGATTGGTAATCCCGGTTGGGACCTTTGTGCTGCATTCCTTTTCTCTGAGCTGAAAATGTGCCGCCATTTTGGATTCACGTTCTCGAGTCTCCTGAGCTTTTATAATTCCTCTGTTGCGTATATTAAGAAAATTGTAGCTTGGTCACTTCCCTGAATGCCAACGCAGCTAACATTATAAACATGCGGAACTTTGTGATAAAGTTGACAAAGAATTGATGCAGCTTCTGGGAGCTTTGACAAGTACATTGTCTTTTGAAATGTGGGTTTCATGCTGCACAGATTGTTCCTTCTTTTGACAGACTTGATTTTTCTGACTGCATTTCACAGTGGGAATAATGTTGTAAAAGTTCAGCCATCAAGTTGCGACAAGCTGTCAAAGGGATTACATTGGAAATAGAGTCGTTAAAGACACGTAGACGTAGTCACGATGCTTTTGTCAAATTGGCAAGGGGCAATGAGGTGGAAAAACTCATTGTTAACTTTGCATTGTAAAACTTTGCAGACACGCTATTGAGGATTCTGGAAATAAGTTGCAATGGTATTAACATAACTTTATATTACTACTGATTGTTTAACATGTCAAGTTAAGAAATATTCGGGCAGCATGGTGGCCTAGTGGTTAGCACAACTGCCTCACGGCGCTGAGGTCCCAGGTTCGATCCCGGCTCTGGGTCACTGTCCGTGTGGAGTTTGCACATTCTCCCCGTGTCTGCGTGGGTTTCACCCCCACAACCCAAAAATGTGCAGAGTAGGTGGATTGGCCCCGCCAAATTGCCCCTTAATTGGAAAAAATAATTGGGTAATCTAAATTTTTTTTTAAAAAAGAAAGAAGGTAAGAAATAATCTGTCAAATTTTATATTAATATCAATGTCCATATTTTGCTTGACACTTTCATGTTAAGTATTTCAATATTTTTGGTCAATAATTCACGGTCTGTGGCTCTGTGTGTCGATAAATTTGTTATGAAATCTGAACACATCTGTCTTAAGTTTGACATTGGACATCCAGATGCATGCATGCATGGATTTTGGACATCAAGTCAATAACTCAAGTTTAATTGATACTTTTAACAGTCGTCAAACCAGATTGGTGTGGCTAGGAATGATAGCCAACCAATGCCTCATCTATTCTAGGGGATACTATACTACTTCCACGGTGTTATCTGATCACTTGCAGATGACTGTTATTTGTTATCTTGCCTCGATTAATGAGTGTATATCATTGACCAATTCCTCCCACCGTAAAACTTCCCAGAATTGATTGCAGCGTCTCCCATTTGCAACAGAACAAATGCTTGGATGGATTGATGTGAAGATTTCTCGCTAGCACTGTAGACTTTTCTGGTGTTTTCTTGTATTCCAATGTCTCGCCACATACTTGACATCACCCTGGTGAACATATCCTGTAAACTCTCTACTGCATTAACTGGCGGGATTTACTGGCTGCTCACGCCAGCGGGAAATTCCGGTCTCATGCCGGTGCACGGGTTTCCCGACGGCGAGGGGTGTAGTCAATGGAAAATCTAGTTGACAACGTCGGTGCTTGTCGATCCCACTTTGAGGCCGCCTCACCTGCTGAAAAACATGCAATGGGGTGATCGATAAATCCCACCCTTCATCTCCAATGGGACCCAAAACAACACAACTTCCAACTATGGCCTAACAAATTGTTTATATCAATTCACCATTATCCACTTTTGTATACCATGGCCGGGATTCTCCCTACTAGGTGGGGCGGGGGGTCCCGGCGTGTCGGAGTGGCGTGAACCACTCCGGCGTCAGGCCGCCCCAAAGGTGCAGAATTCTCCACGCCTTTAGGAGCCAAACCCTCACATTGAAGGGCTAGGCCCGCGCCGGAGTGGTTCCCACTCTGCCGGCTGGCATGAACGGACTTTGGCACCACGCCAGCCGGGGCCAAAAGGACTTCGCTGGCCGGCGTAAGTCCGCGCATGTGCCAGAGCATCAGCGGCTGCTGACGTCATACCGGCACATGCGCAGGGCAGGGCGTCTCTTCCGCCTCCGCCGTGGTGAAGGCCATGGCAGAGGTGGAAGAAAATGTGTACCGCCTCAGCACAGGCCCGTCCGCCGATCGGTGGGCCCGATCGCGGGCTAGGCCACCGTGGGGGCACCCCCCGGGGTCAGATCGCCCCATGACCCCCCCCAGGACCCCGGAGCCCGCCCGCGCTGCCAATCTCGCCGGTCAGGTAGGTGGTTTAAACCACACCGGCGGGAGAGGCCTGTCAGCAGCGGGACTTCGGCCCATCGCGGGCCGGAGAATCGCCGCAAGGGGCCCGCCGATCAGCGCAAGGGGCCCGCTGACTGGCGCGGCGCGATTCCCGTCCCCGCCGAATCTCGGGGGACAGAGAATTCGGGACACGGCGGGGGCGGGATTGACGCCGGCCCCGGGCGATTCTCCAACCCCCCGGGGGTCAGAGAATCCCGCCCCATGTCCATGTCCAAAACCTTAAATACATATTCTGAGAAAATAAGTAACATTTTTGGAAATTGTGGGAAGATTGAATATCATCGGGCCTACGGTTGAAATCTCTGACAAATATTCTGTCAAACGGAATTCACTGACCAAATTGGTGGTGGAGGCAGAGAACCTAACCTCTTTTGAAAAGTACTTGGATTTGCACCTTAAGTGCTGTAAACTACACGCTAGTGAGGATCCTGGAAATAAGTGCTCTGGACTGGATGCAGGAAGGTGGGATTAGAAAGGGAACCTGGGTGTCCTTGGGTTTGGCACGGACAGGATGGACTGAATGGCCTCCTTCTGTACTGTAACTTTTCCATGGCTCTGTGGTTCTCCACTGAAAAAGAAAATGGCTCAGAGAGGCAACTGTAATCTGAAAAATGGTTTTGGGAAACTACCAATAGCTGTACATCCCACTATTTTTGACACTTATCTTTAAGTCCCGTACCAGCCTTCCCCGAACAGGCGCCGGAATGTGGCGACGAGGGGCTTTTCACAGTAACTTCATTTGAAGCCTACTTGTGACAATAAGCGATTTTCATTTTCATTTTCATTTTCAAGTCATTGTTAACTCAATTGTGAAATTAATGCTTCAGGGACAAGTTAGTTGGAGAGTTTGCTGTCATCACTGACTGACTCTCCTTGATGATCAAGTGGGATGAGAGAATTTCAGCATTTGCAATAAAGCTCTACCGTATGAATAATGGAAACAAAGTAACTAAGAATGCCTTCATACAAATGCAAAATACTGCTGGAAATCTGGAACAAAAACAGAACATATTGGAAATGCTCAACAACTGAAAAAAGCGAGTTAACATTTGTTGACCCTCCATCTAAATGCCTTTGTGTAGTTTCACCAAATTGTTATAAATGGATTTCCTGGAGCATTGTTTCATTTTGTTTCAGAAAGACAAATTGCATAAATCCCGAAATAAATTCTAATCAACTTAAGGAACAGAGTTCGTTGTGACTGCCTTTGCCCAACTTTAGTGCAGAAAATAATATTTTATTTGTTTTATTCAATCAGTGATAGAAGTCTTAAAATCTCCCTTGGAGTAAAGCCCAATTGCTGTTTACAAGTGGAGACATTTGTGGTGAATGTAAGGATTTCAGATCTATTGCAATATAGGTATTTGGTGCTGTAAGGGTTAACCGCCTGGGTAAGTGTGTCTATGACTGCTGCTATAGTATTTTTAAAAGTTCTGATTTACAAAGCAACTATATTTTTGGGAGCCTGAGATGCAACTAAAGCATTGTAAAAGCTTGGGCTAATAGACTTTTATTTAGATTAAGGGGGTTCCTTGTGGAACAGTTAATTAGATACATTGTGACCAGTTGGTAAGATAATGTGACCAATGGGAGGAGCTATAGTACCAGACATTTTGCAGAAATGCAGTTTGGCTTTAGATTGGGATATGAGCAGAACTCAAGCATCTGCTCTCAATGCAGTTCAGTTAAAGATATGTCTGTAGACAGATTAGCAGTTTATTTCCAAGCAGTTCAGAGTTGTGTGGGAGGAAGGTGATCTGAAACAAGCTGAGAAGCTGAAGAAATACAGACAGTGGGCTGGATTCTCCCAAAAATCAGTGGAGTTTTACTCCCGACATTCCGATAACAAAGTTGACCTAATTCAATGCCTTGCAGGGGGCTAGCAGGGACCCTGAGTAAATCTCACCGCTTTAGCTGCGGATACGGGCCCCCACACTTCCGGTTGGAGTAGGTACTGCACACGGTTGTGGCCTCCAGCAGCCGCGTCGAGCTCCATGGCGGACTCGGACTACGGAGCCACACTGAGAAATGAGACCTCCCGATCGGCTGAGTGCCTGAGCATCTAACCCCGCATATCTAATGCCCAGCCACCTATAAGGGCCCCCGTCTCCGGTCCCCCCTTCCCTGACCAGGGCGGCCGCGGACCGAGTCCGCAGCCGCCATGCCAGCATCCCGCCCAGCAAAATTTGGCTAGTTCCACGCCGTCATGAACTCGGCCGGTTGGGAGTGGAGAATTGCTAGGTGGGCCTCTGGCAATGGGCCCCCCCCCCCCCCAGTGTACTCTGCGATCACACTGATCAGCCAAGGGGCTGATTTAGCACAGTGGGCTAAATCACTGGCTTATAATGCAGAACACAGCCAGCAGCACAGGTTCAATTCCTGTACCAGCCTCCCCGAACAGGCGACGGAATGTGGCGAGTAGGGGCTTTTCACAGTGACTTCATTGAAGCCTACTTGTGACAATAAGTGATTATTATTATTATTATTATTGATTTTTGGGGCCCAGAGAATCATCGGACCGGCACTGGGTCCGATTACAGCGTGAAAGTGGATTCTCCACCCCGGCGCGGGGTTGTGGAGAATCCATCCCTCTGTTTCTGCATGGTTCTGACGGGATTCAGGTGAATCCCTTAAAACAGCCTCAAAGAGCATCTATTAAGCAAGTATGCCTGGGTCTGCTCACTATATTTAAAAGTGGATTGAGAGCTGAGATGGTTTGCTGTTTGAGTGGGAATAAAGATAGCAGTTAAAGGTTCTTGTGTCATTGTGTTGATGAGCATTGTTTAAGGGATAATTGTAAGCTATTTTCTTCTATGATGTTAAAGGTATTTTAATACTGTGTTCGTAATAAATTTTCTTCAATATACTACATCCCTATTTTGTGTGAAATCACTCTTGGAGCAAGGTATCGTTTCCTCACAGTCTCACAAAATTTAAATAAAATCTAGAGGTTTCTGTCCGGTATCTTAGCCGCTGTTCGGGTCAGGTCGGGATCGTAATATAATTTCATTGTTAATTGTGGGCCGAAGTTTGTCCACATTTTTATTTAAAATAATGGGAGGGATTCTCCGACCCCCCCGCCGGGTCGGAGAATCGGCCGGGCCGGCATCAATCCCGCCCCTGCCGTGTCCCGAATTCTCCCCCCCCCCGAGATTCGGTGGGGGCTGGAATCGCGCCGCGACGATTCTCCGGCCCGCGATGGGCCGAAGTCCCGCCGCTGACAGGCCTCTCCCGCTGGCGTGAATTAAACCACCTACCTGACCGGAGGGATTGGTGGCGCGGGAGGGCGCCGGGGTCCTTGGCGGGGGGGTGGGGGGGGCGCGGGGCGATCTGACCCCGGGGGGTGCCCCCATGGTGGCCTGGCCCGCGATCGGGGCCCACTGATCGGGGGGCGGGCCTGTGCCGTGGGGGCACTCTTTCTTCCGCCTTCGCCATGGTCTTCACCATGGCGGAGGCGGAAGAGACCCCCTCCCCTGTACATGCGTCGGTATGACATCAGCAGCCGCTGATGCTCCGGCGCATGCGCGGACTTACGCCGGCCGGCGAAGTCCTTTCGGCCCCGGCTGGCATGGCGCCAAAGGCCGTTCACAACAGCGACGGAGTGGGAACCACTCCGGCGCGGGCCTAGCCCCTCAACGTGAGGGCTTGGCCCCTAAAGGTGCGGAGGCTTCCGCACCTTTTGGGGCGGCCCGTCGCCGGAGTGGTTCACGCCACTCCGACGCGCCGGGACCCTCCACCCCGCCGGGTAGGGGAGAATCCCGGCCAATGTTTTTTGAAGTTTTGAAGGAATAAGTTTTGTATCAAAACATTGTCACAAATTAAGTGCAACTTTAGAAAGCTTGAACGTTAAAGAATTCATTTTCACTTTTCATAAGCAGCTGTATTATAGATGAACCTGTTGTTTTTGTTGCAGCTCCCGAAGAAACCAAAACATGAAAATTCAGATCCTGTTGTTGGCTCTTATTTATTTCTCAGTCAGTGGAAGTTTGAAGACTGTATCTAAACGAAATTTGGGTAAGTTGCCGTATTTGTGTTTCCTAAACCCTCTTGCCATCAAATATTTACCTGAAACTTATTTTTATAATTTGGAGAAAGAAGAATCTCTTTGTTCTCCATCTTTGTCTGGTTTTTAAAATCTGGAAACCTTTCAGTATGGTTTGCTGTGATATTTTATCAATCCATTGTCATCTGGAAGTGCTTTAATTAAATTAAGTAGCATTATTTTGCTCAACTGTTTTGCGATGAAATTTTTTTGAACGCTATTGTAATTCCTAATTAGAAATCAAGGTCTTGCATCAGTTGGAGTTGGATTAAATGTCTTGAAAATAATTTCTACTAATGTATGGTTAACATTGCCCTGAAAAAGAGCTGCCTGCAACAGGCTCACTTTAATATATTTGCTGATGTAGTCGAGAGTCATGACAGTTTACAGCTTAGGCTGTTCTCTGCTCTTCCAGTTGTACTTAACTCAGTGGTTATTGCTGTACCAATAATAATGCAAACTTAAAGTTTGTCATAGATATTATGACAATGTGATGGATAGATATATGACCTTGTGAAATCCCTGCATATGAAAGAATTATTATTTTGTGCACAGCGTCTGTGAAAAGTCGTAAAGTTCTATAAAATGGAACTGACAAAAGTTCTGACAAGGAAGGCAGTTAGTGGTTGCATGAATTTAATGAATGTACTCATGGAATATGTAAGGCAAGTAATGGATCTTTTAATCTATATTTGAAATGAAGATGGTAGCGGATGCTAAAATACTTTGCACGTCCCTTCTCCAAAGATAGAATAGAGATCTGGGACCTTTCAACTTGCTCAAAAAAGAATAAGATGCTTAATTTGTGACCATTGTGAAGCCCAATGTTTTATTTCTATAACATCCATTGATTTTGTGCCTTGACGTCAACAGAAATCTTCACTGAAGTCTTGTGTTTGGCAGGTTATGTTGGTCGAGTGGTGGGGATGTTCGTGTGGAGCGTAAACATAATTGGGGCTGTATGGCCTATTTTTGTGCTGTTAATTGTACATAAAACTGGAAATAATGACAGGATAATGTTGGGAGAGTCATATTGAGAAAGAAATGGAGATTGTGCATTTTCCTATCTACTACAGCCTGATATTGCTGATGATATATTCAGCTAGGAGATTTAAATATTTGCACATCTTTTGCCTTCTTATAAGCAACCGTAATGAACCTCTCCCAGATCTTTATAACGGAAGAGCTCATGTTTGTGCACCTTTGGATTTAAGTGATTGTAGCTGTCAAATATTTTGGGTTGTTTCTTCAAAGCTCCATTGATCTCAGTAATTTTATTTGTCCTTGGGGTATCTATAGATCATTTCATTATCTCTGGCTCTATCAAGCACTATTGATCATTTGGTGTAATCAGCAAGAGGGGTGGTCCCATAACGATCAATGGAAAGAAACTGTGTTGGTTTTGAAATGAGCGGACACGACTATTTAAAAAAATAATTGAGGATCTTTCCCCCTTCCCCACCTCATCCTTACTGAAGACCCATAAACAAGTTGAACAATGTGAAATTAGATGGTTTCAACCAAAATATGAATGTTCTGCCGTCATTTAGCGATATAAACTGGTTCTTCCGGTGCTGTTTTAGTACAAGTCATTGAGCATTAATTATAAGCAATCAAATACTAATAGTCTACTTGCCAAAGATGTGTAACGAACTCGATTCAGCTTGTCTCAACTTGTTGCAGCATTGTTTTATGAATAAATGAATGAATCTGGTTCTTATAGTTTGTGGAAACAATTACACATTATTATAATCTCTTCCTGACATCTTCCTTCAATGTATTCACTTTATTAAGGACCAATGCTGGATTTTTTAACTCTTTACATATTCATAAAAACTCTTACTATCTGTTTTTATATTTCTGGCTAGCTTTCTCTCATACTCAATTTTTCCCACCTTACTAATAATTTAGTCAACCTTTGTTGTTCCTTATTTTCTCTCCAATATTCTGACCTGTCACCAGCCTTTGCACAATGATATGCTTTTTCTTCAATTTTGATACTATTTTTAACCTTTCTCGTTAACCATGGGTCTGCCCCTTGGAGTTTTCCTTACTTGTTGAAACGTAACTATTCTCTGCATTCTGAAATATTCCCCTAATTGTTTGACACTACATCCCTATTGACCTATCCCTTAACCTAAGTTGCCAATTCACTTTTGCTTGCTCAGCTTTCATGTCCTTATAGTTGCCCTTATTTAAGTTTCAAAAACCATGGGTGGGATTTTGCTCCCCCTCCATAGCGTGTTCTGTAGCAGTAAACGGCAGCTCACAAGTGGTCAGCAGCGGGATATTCTGGTCCCGCCATTGTAAAGGTATTTCCCATTGAACATACCTGGGTGTGCTGTTGGTGGTACCTTCAGATCCCCACAACAAATCCTGCACATAGTTTCAGACCCACTTTTCTCTCTCTGTAAAATTCAATCATATTATGATCGCTGCTACCTAGTGGCACTTTTACTCTGAGATCATTAATTATTCCCATTTTATTGCACAATGCCAGTTCAGTCTAGCCTGCTCTCTGAGTGGCTCCAGAACATGCTGTTCTAAGAAACTATCCTGGAAACATTCAAAAAAGTCCAGGCTACCTTTACCTATCTGCCTTTTGTAGTTTATATGTAAATTAAAATCTCCCATGATTATCACCATGGCTCTGTGACCTTTGCACTCCACCTTATCAAGTGATTACTGCAAGCAGACCCGTACAGTAGTCCCACCAGAGACTTCTTGCCCTTACCATCGCTCACCTTACCCAAAGCATTTCCACATCCTAGTTTTCCGAATTCAGGTCATTTCTCTCTGTCTTATTACCATGAGTAACAGAACCACCTCTCCACCTTTTCTTCACGTCCTGTCCTTAATAATCCTGAGGTGGGATTCTCCGACCCCCCCGCCAGGTCGGAGAATCGCCGGGGGCCGGCCTGAATCCCGCCCCCGCCGTCTCCGGCACCAGAGTTTCGCCGGGGGCGGGAATCGCGCCGCGCCTGTCAGCGGGCTCCCCCCCGGCGATTCTCCAGCCCACAATGGGCCGAAGTTCCCGCCGCTGTCATGCCGGTCCCGCCGGTGGGAATCAAACCACCTACCTTACCGGCGGGACCAGGCGGTGCGGGCGGGCTCCGGGGTCCTGGGGGGGGCAATCTGGCCCCGGGGGCTGCCCCCACGGTGGCCTGGCCCGCGATCGGGGCCCACCGATCGGCGGGCGGGCCAGTGCTGTGGGGGCACTCTTTTCCTTCCGCATTCGCCATAGTCTTCACGATGGCGGAGGCGGAAATGACCCCCTCCCTTGAGTATGCGCGGGGATGACATCAGCAGCCGTTGACACTCCGGCGCATGTGCGGACTTCCGCCGGCCAGCGAAATCCCTTCGGCCCCGGCTGGCGTGGCGCCAAAGGCCTTTCCCAGCCTAGCCCCTCAAGGTTAGAGCTTGGCCCCTAAACGTACGGAGAAATCCGCATCTTTGGGGCGGCCCGACGCCAAAGTGGTTCACGCCATTCCATCCCGCCGGGACCCCCCGCCTCGCCAGGTAGGGGAGAATCCCGGCCCTGTACCCTTCAATATTCTGGGCCCAATCCACGTCTACATGCAGCCATCCCTCTATAACGGCTATCAAATCGTGCTTATTTATTTCTATGAGCACAGAATGAGTCTGTTCAGCCCATCATCCCTGTGCCATATCTTTGAAAGAGCTATCCATTCAATTCCACTGCCCAGCTCTTTCTTCGTTTGCCATGAATTTCTTTATTTATTTAAGGAGAGATCCAGTTACATTTTGAAAATAATTTCCGTGGTTGTGAATGCCATATTCCAATTAAGCTTCTTTTCTGAGAAGATACCTTGGGACTCTGCTCCTGTGCTCGTCAGCTCAGAAGTTTCTGCTCATCAAAATGAATGAACAGAAAATTGTGCGCTTGCCAGAGGTGGAGGAGAGAGAAAATTCCCGGCCCAGATGTTTTCTCTCTGTTTTGACCATGTTATGAGTGTGGGTAGTTAGTTTGCCTTGTCTTTTCACGCAAACAGGCAGGATTTTTCTTCACTTTGGCTAAGGTTGTGTTGCATATTTAATGCATTCACTGTTTACTGTCGCTGTCATGTACTCGCTCTCTTCTGAGCTCACAGTCCTCCTATCCTTCCTTAATCTCTTCCTCCATGTGAATTCCCTCATCCACATTCAAAGCCTTCCCTTGACCCTTTCCACATAAGAGTCCGTCAGGTGGTCTGTGGGCCGGTGCAAAATGGAAGTCGCTGAAGCGCAATGTCACAGGGAAGGCAAACCAGAGAACAAGCCAGAGCCCTCACCTCAACCACTTGTGGGACATCACACAACCAGACCGGCTCTCCTTGCCTGTCACATGAGTCCCCAAAACTGTGGGCAACCACAATATCGTTCTGCATGCAAGATTTTTGTTGAAGAATCATGAGATGTACAATCTAAAATGGGAGAGGTCCTGGGTTCAAATCCCGGATGAGCCCTTTGAAGGGCAGCACGGTAGCACAAGTGGATAGCACTGTGGCTTCACAGCACCAGGGTCCCAGGTTCGATTCCCCACTGGGTCGTTGTCTGTGCGGAGTCTGCACGTTCTCCCCGTATCTGCATGGGTTTCCTCCGGGTGCTCCAGTTTCCGGGCTCATTTCTGGCACCAAGTGCTGTTAAATACAGACTGTGATCTGGAGAATGTGACTGCTGAGGAATACCCCTCCCACAGTCCAAAGATGTGCAGTTAGGTGGATTGGCCATGCTAAATTGCCCTTAGTGACCAAAAAGGTTCGGAGGGGTATTGGGTTACGGGGATAGGGTGGAAGCGAGGGCTTAAGTGGGTCGGTGCAGTCTTGATGGGCCGAATGGCCTCCTTCTGCACTGTATGTTTTATGTTCTATGAGATCAGGGGCGGAATTCTCCGACCCCCCGCAAGGTCGGCGAATCGCCCGGTGCCGGCGTAAATCCCGCCGTGGCTGGAATTCTCCGCCACCCGGGAATCGGCGGGAGCGGGAATCACACCCCGCCGATCGGCGTGCCGCCCGTGCCGATCAGTGTGCCCCCCTCGGCGATTCTCCGGTCTGCGATGGGCCGAAGTCCCGCCGCTGACGGGCCTCTCCCGCCGGCAGGAATTGGAGCACCTCTAGTGCCGGCGGGATTGGCGGCGCGAGCGGGTCCCCGGGGTCGTGGGTGAGGCGCGGGGTGATCGAACCCCGGGCGGTGCCCCACGGTGGCCTGGCCCATGATCGGGGCCCACTGATCGGCGGGCGGGCCAGTGCCGTGGGGCACTCTTTTTCTTCCGCCGCCGCCACGGTCTCCACCACGGCCGCTGATGCACCGGCGCATATGCGGACCGGCGATTGCCTTTCGGCCAGCCCTGACGCCGGGCAGCGGGTGCCAAAGGCTGTTGGCGCCGGTTTTGGTGCCAGTTGGCATGGCGGAAACCACTCCGGCGCGGGCCTAGCCCCTAAAGGTGCGGAGAATTCTGCACCTTTGGGGAGGCCCAACGCCGGAGTGGTTGGCGCCACTCCACTACGCTGGGACTCCCCGCCCAGCCGGGTAGGGGAGAATCCCGGCCCAGATTTTCAATGGGCCATGCTAAAAACAAAGAAGAGAAACCAGCTTAACATGGAGCCCGGTTGAGGCTGAAGTTCCTCAGTTCGGAACTAGATATGGCCTTAGCAGCGACTCATTAAAAGCAGTGCCGTACTTCCCATTTATACTGTTGATATTTTCTGTCATGGCATGTGAAAGCAGGTGGGTAGAACTAGTAGGTGGAATGCAGTGTCTTTCGCTCTGACTAAGTGATGTGTGGACGAAAAGTTTGGGAAGCATTGACTGATCGGTCTGTAATCTTCAGGCATGACTAAGGCAAGTACTCAATCTCTCCATTCTGATTGGGATCTCCTGACTTCATTATGTACAGCCAAAAATAAAAGTATGCTGTTCTCAAATGGAAATTTACATTTCTCTTTCATCTGCACAATATTTTTCGGATGTTTCCAAGACAGTTGATGGCCTGCTTAGAAGATTGGAGTATCTGAGGATGTGTTTGCTTTTAGCATCTACCCTGGAAGCAAAGAGCTTGGCCATAAATGCTTAAAAAAACTGCAAACAGACATCAGACATGATTTAACGGAAAAGATTTGACGTGTCATTTTGGGCGTGATTGGTGGGGTATTCCTCAGCAGTCACATTCTCCAGATCGCAGCCTGTATTTAACAGCACTTGGTGCCAGAAATGAGCCACCACGAGATTCTCCGCATTACTGGCTGTCTCACTCTCTGATTCGTTGGACTCGCCGCTCACAAAGGGGAGATGCTTTTAAGAATTCCTGCAGCACTCACTCCCAGTCAACACACAAGCATGGCAGTGCGCAGACCTGTTCCTCGCTTTGGGAATGCCAACCTGGCCAAACTTCTGGATGCCAGCAATGCAAGATGGGACATCCTGGTCCCCCGAGGGGGTCAGAGGACCTGTAGCAGGGCCCCCATTACTGCCTGTGAGGCAGTGGCAGCGAATGCCAGTGTGGGCAGCATGACAAGGAGAACCACTGTACAATGTTGGAAGAACACCAATGACCTCCACCGAGCTGCAAGGGTAAGTTACCACTTCTCTCCTGGCACCAGTGCCGCCTGCCACCCCTCAAATTCCCAACACCCACCTCAAAAATCACTGGTTGACACCTCACACCCTCCCTACATCCAATCTTCATGCTTGCTCCTCAGAACGCATGGCACCCACCAACACAGCCCCTTCATGTCTAGGTCTGGTGCCCACACATGTCGCCTGCTTTAGATCCCACTGACCCAACAAGCATGTAGCTGACAATGCCCTCTCTGTGGCCCCACATGAGATGAGAGCCCATAATAAACGGGAAAGGGCCAAGACGGCGGGACAGAGTACCAGAGATTCGAGTACTCACCCCCTATGAAGAAGGGGCCTTAGAAATCATGGGGTTGCTTGAGGAGAGAGCAGTCACCGACAACGAGGTTGGCCTGCGCCAGAGAGGTGAGGATCCACTGCTCCTTCACCCAGATGATTTATCCCAAGTGAGTAGTACATGTCAGACAAAATGATCCTTCCCTCTCACTCACCACATGTCCATTGTCTCTCAGGACCTCCATCTGATGGGGCCGAGCCAACCAGAGAGTTTTCCCTGCCACCAAAGAGACCACTTCAGAGGAGAGCTCCGAAGAGACCACCATCAATACGTCAAAGCTATCATCATCATCTTCCACTAGCGCAGAGACACACAACTTGGTGGGTGACATTAGCGGACAGACTTATGGGGCATAATTAAGTGAACACTACACAGTTGCTGATGCACATCAGGTGGAACATCCAAGAGAGATAGTAATCGGAAGTCTGATAGGTCCCAGGACTCAGCTGGGTCCCAGTCAGGTGCCAGCAGGCTTGCTTTGAGATTCAGGAGGGGATGTCAGTGGTGTTCCAGTGGGTGCATAGCCAATTGCAGGAGTCCCAAAGAAAGGCACTGGAGATCATGTCGGCACCGAGGCCAACACTGCTAGGGTGGCAACTGCAGTGAAAATCCTGGAGCACGACGTCTGCGTCTTGAGGGATGGTGCCAAAGGCATGGCTCAGTCCGTGATCACCATGGCTGCGGGTCTTGACATCATGTCCCTGTCACTGAGGGACATGTCCCAGATGCAGGTGGACATTGCTGAGGCACTGCAGAGCATGGCCCAGTCACTGCAGACCATCACTGAGGGCATCGACATCACGGTGCAGACAATGGGGAGCCGCCAGGACTGGAAGAGCCAGAAGACTCAGAGATCTCTGACACTCACCCTAGGAGACCCCCAGAGGCCTACGGGTAATGTCAGGGAGAACGAAGCTCTGGAGGCCAGCTTGGGCCTGTCACCAAGGAGACGGCAGCGGCCTCCAGATTTTCCGAAAACCCCTCTCCTCATACGAGTGCATCTCAAGGGCAGCAGCCAAAACAGGGTGGCATGCCGACACCTGTGGCACTGGTACATCAGCCGGGGCCCTCCGGCTCCAGGCCCTCCAGAGGGCATCCACCAAGGGCATAAAAAGGCCACAAGGCGCGGAAAGCAGCAGGCTGCCTCCATTTCTGATGTGCATCCTGGGGGCACACCTAGACGTAGCAGTAGACCACGTAAGATAAAAAGAGAAGTTCACTGTGAGGGCACGGGGTAACTAGCTGTAACTAGGGGCAATGGAAATGTCAAAGGTTCACTATTATATGTTACACCTGATACATGTGAAATCTCTGACAAGTAATTTTCTACAGCAGGTCTGCCTGCACCCCACTCCAGTTGCCCTCCACTCCCCCCATCCCTGGGCACAGTGGTCCAAGGTCAAACACTCCTGATGCGGATTCGACTTCGAGGATGGGTGTCTGCAGAAATGCAGGAATTAGACCCGCATAAACTGAGGAGCACCAGAGCTTACCTCACAGCGAGTGATCACATTACAGACAGCACGGTAGCACAAGTGGATAGCACTGTGGCTTCACAGCGCCAGGGTCCCAGGTTTGATTCCTGGCTTGGGTCACTGTCTGTGCGGAGTCTGCACGTTCCCCCCGTGTCTGCGTGGGTTTCCTCCAGGTGCTCCGGTTTCCTCCCACAGTCCAAGGACGTGCAGGTTAGGTGGATTGGCCATACTAAATTGTCCTTAGTGACCAAAAAGGTTAGATGGGGTTATTGGGTTACGGGGATAGGGTGGAAGTGAGGGCTTAAGTGGGTTGGTGCAGACTTGATGGGCCGAATGGTCTCCTTCTGCACTGTATGTTCTATTACTGTATGGACACAGGGTCATCACTCTGAGCTGATGTTACACAGAAACTTGGATGGTGGATCAGGGTAGACGGAGGGGGCGGGTGAGGAAGGGTTGGGGAGACCGGTGGAGGGAAATGGGGGAAGATGAATTGGGAGAAGGAGGGTTTGGGTTGTGGAGAGGGAGTGAGCTGACAGACAGAGCCTCATCCTATGAGAATCGGGTGCTGCAGGAGACTCCGTCTCAACAACAAGGCAGTACGGACTTGGCACCCTGTAGAGGAGGATGATTGTTACATTGCATTTCAATCAAACTTTGAAGCCTGAATACGGTGCCAGATCTCTCGGAGCGTCAGCATCATAGAGGCAGCAGCCAACAATCGAACAGTCAAGAGCAGAACTCCAGCGCTGGGATATCCTCGCGATCAAAGGGTAAGTGTGTGGATCAGGGGTGGGCACTGGAACACAGCCACAAAGAGGCAGTGCGGACTTGGCACCCCGTAGAGGAGGAGGTCACCCACTCCTGGTGGCCATGAAGGTTACTGCAACTCTGAACATTTGTGCAACCTGGCCACATCAGGAACCCCGAGGCCCTAGACCCCTGCGGGAGGCTGTGCTCCAGTGCCCACCCCTGATCCACACAATTACCCTTTGGTCGCGAGGATATCCCAGCGCTGGAGCTCTGCTCTTGACTGTTTGATTGTTGGCTGCTGCCTCTATGGTGCTGCTGCTCCGAGAGATCTGGCACCGTATTCAGGCTTCAAAGTTTGATTGAAATGCAATTTAATAATCATCCTCTGAGGCATGCCACAAGTGCCCACGAGAAGCAGCTTGAGAATATTTTGTTAATTAAACGGTCAACAGTAACAATTATTTGAAAATCATCTACGTAAGATTCCACATATCACACTAACCATTCAGCAAGGAATTGTCACCGTTCCAGATTGGTTCCAATACAAAGCTATATCAGCTCATTTTCACAAACAAAAGCAAACACACAGTGTCACCTCTCGCAGGTTCAACAGAAACGGAGGGTAAGCCTGAGAATATGTTCTCATGTCCAGAACTTTGTTGTAGAAATGATTTGTCCATCAATGTGTGCCTTGTTCCATGTTTCAGTGCCATTCTCCATCAGGAACCTCAGCTGTGCAGGTCCCTCCCACACGGCCCAATCTCACCGGAACCAAATTCTGGCATCCACATATTCCACTGGTGCTCAAGGTACCGTTGAGCATCCTTGACTTCCAGCGTGTTTAACCCGTGGTGATGTGCCAGTTACACACAGCACTCACCACACCAGAAACAAAAGCATCAGCAATCTGGAAAAACATTTCTTCAACGGTGTCATCAGGAGGCCCATTTGGATCGATGTCGCGCATCAGGTCCCGCATCGTCTTCTTGTTTCAAACCGGATTGCCTTCTGGACTCATACGTCCCCCCTGAGCCCGGCGTTCCAGGACCCAGGTATCTTAGTAACAATTGCCCTTCTTTCCAACGACAGAAAAGGAAGGAAACAGCAACAGCAGCCTCTAGGCATCTGCAGCCAACAGCAGGAGCAAGCAGCAAACACAACACGCCCACCCATCCCAACGAGCATTGGAGCTCTGGTGCCTTTTGAGCTGCATGCTTGAAAATGGAAGTGGCTCCTCTGTTCCCCTCAGATGTCAAACCGTGAATCTTGGTTCTGGCCTATCCCGCTATATAACCAGATGTTTCCATATCCTCGCTGGGTGCAACACGATGGATAAATCACGCCCATTAGCTCCAGTTTTTGTGGGATGTAACACAAGCTGTGATCTTGGAGAAAAACAGCTGAATGGTATTTGCAGTGATTTGGAGCAGCATCATGTGGATCGTGACCATTCACATGGTGACAACGTCATAAACTTGTCACCTTTAGAACTTAACTAAATACAGAGATCTCTGTGTTTGCACACGGCTGCAGCTGACTTCAGGACTGCACTTCCTGAGGATGGTGCTTGGCAAGGTAGAAGACCAAGTAACATGGAACAGCATGTTCACATCAAAGGAGTTGGAAGATGCGACATCCTCTTGATACTTCTGATCCAGATAGTGAAATTTCAATATTAGCATTCGCTGGATCTCATGATTGAATATTCTCAATGCATTCTAACTACTAATATTGCCTCTGCAACGGAGTCCTTGAATGTGCTGTCAAAACATTTCATGCTGGAAATAATTCTGCAACATTTCTGAGCAGATGGTCTGCAATTCCGGCAGCCATTTATGTTGCCATTTGAACATAATCCAGCCCGTGCTCATTCAACAATGTTTGAATGACAACAATCCAACAGCAGCTAAACATTATCGGCAAAACCGTAATCAGGTTCAATGCCTCGGATGAACAAACGTCTCACTAATCTTTTCTCTTGTTCGGGCCGAGACGGATGCAGCTGATTATACTCTGCCCAGTTTCTGTGCTGCACGCCTTGCACGAGAGATGCGAAATAGTGCTTTATCCAGAAATGTGCTTAACTTTATTGAACCTAAAATGCATGTACAGACGTTCCTGCACTAATTAGGATTCAGATGTAGAGCTATCACTTTCAGAGGCAGTGGCGAAAACACTTGAGGAAGTTAAGATAATGGATTGAGTTAAATCCCTCTAGTCTGCACCTGAAGCTTCTGCGGTTCAAGGTTTCACAGATCCATGATCACACCTAATTACAGGCATACTTGAGATCACAAGAGGAAGGTTGAAGATAATGACCAAACAGGTCTGCTTATCAATCTGGTGCATTAAGAGCTCTTTGAGCACCTAATCAGTCTGTTCTGAATGTCTGTTTGCGGACAGCAAGAACTTATCTTTGTTCTTATTAGCTGAACACAAACCTGATGGTATATAGTTTGTCATGTGTAGGTTATTACTTCTTAAAAATCTTCCGGCCTGAAACAAAAGGTCATGAAATTTTCCAGTAAATGAAAGTCGTTTTTCAAGTGGTTTTAAATGATGACAGCACAACTAGATCAGTAATTTATTCCTGCTAGGTATATACAGCTGATGACAACAACTATTAAGATTCTGTTTCTCAAGTGCTTCGAGATTAAGCCAGTGCACAAGTAACGCATCCCTGGAATGACAGTATGATGAGTAAATATGAATAGTGTTATGGTTCAGTGAGGAAGGGTTAAATAGCTCTTCTCTTTCCCCTTGAACTGCAACAGGTTTCTTTTGCAAAGGACATACTTGTCAAGCCAGTGAGTGTTGGGCACCGTGATCGTGAACATAACCTATTGAACAGGTTTTTTTGAGTTTGACAAAGGAAGAGGTAGCTTTATTATACTTAAGCTGTAAAATAATAAAACACGCTCTGATTTTTACCCGCACAACTACCCAAAGTTCACACGCACATCTAGATGACAGAGTGAGAAGTGTATATTGATCAAATTAGTGTCCAAAGAAATAAAATGGGGTTGTAGTTTGGTGACTTGATTGGCATCAGGCAGAATTTGGTGACCTTGCAAATGTCCCTTGGGGTCCTGATTCTGCTGTTCTCCGGCAGACAGTAGTGCAGGGTTGATTTCCTTGAAGGAGTCTCTGCCCGCAGCAGGGTCTTCCTGGGATGGTCCAGGTCAGCAAATGTGAAACTCACCGTCACATCGAGCAACTGAAACGGATATCACAGATGACTTAAGGGGAAGATAGATGAACACATGAAGGATACAGGAGTAGAAGATTATGATGATAGGGTTAGATAAATAGGAGTAGGAGGAAGCTCAAGTGGGGCTTGCACATGGATTAGTTGGGCTGAATGGCCTGTTTCTGAGCACAGAACTTTTAATTTTTAGAAATGGGAACAGGATCACATCTGTGCGCCCTTTAGAACATAGAACATAGAACAGTACAGCACAGAACAGGCCCTTCGGCCCTCGATGTTGTGCCGAGCAATGATCACCCTACTTAAACCCACGTAACCCGTATACCCGTAACCCAACAATCCCCCCATTAACCTTACACTACGGGCAATTTAGCATGGCCAATCCACCTAACCCGCACATCTTTGGACTGTGGGAGGAAACCGGAGCACCCGGAGGAAACCCACGCACACACGGGGAGGACGTGCAGACTCCACACAGACAGTGACCCAGCCGGGAATCGAACCTGGGACCCTGGAGCTGTGAAGCATTGATGCTAACCACCATGCTACCGTGAGGCCTCAAATGGGAAACACTTGATGACAAGACCAGAAAATCCCACCGCAGTGGCCAAGTGTGGACCTACCTCCTCTGCGAAACAAGCCACAGGGACCTGTGGAAAATCAGCATTTACCTCCTTCTCTGTAGCATGTTCTGCAGCAACAGAGGACAGCTCGGCAGTGGCTGGCAGCAGGATCTGCTGGCCCTGCCATTGTCAACGGGGTTTCCCACTGAACGCATCCCTCTCCACCACGAGATGCGCTGTCAGCAGGATCATAAGATCGCGCCAGTGTGAAAATCCTGTCCCATGTCTACACATCACGGAGAAGATAAATTTTGTTATATGCTTATTTTAGCAGATTAGAGTTACAAGAAAATTATTGTGCAGTTTCTGCAATTTATCTTTATCCTGTTTCAGCCTAAGACGACACGTGGCCTTGACTACTTGTGTATAACACCACGGGTATTAACTCTTCCTTACTGTGGGTGCATCTACAAAAGCAAGACAGCAGCAGTTCACCACCTCCTTCTCAAGGGCAATTCTGGATGGGCAACAAATGCTGGTGTTGCCGGCCCCACTCACATTCCATGAAAGAATATAAAAAGTTGATATAGCACAGCGTGGTTATATGTGAGTTCAGCCTGTTAAAACTAGAAAACCTTTTATGCCGAATCACTTACCTACCAATATGGAACCGTGACCAGTTTTCAAAATAATAGATCAGGAACATTTTGGGATTATTCAGCTGTAGACTTATCGCTCTTACTTTTCCAGGAGGGAATGTTTCTGCATGCATGTCATCTGTTGAATTTTGAGAATAGTACACATCTTGGCAGGGACACAGGGACAGAAGGAAACCATTCAGCTGCACAAGCCTATTGTGCCATTCTGCAATTTGATTCCATTACAGCTGACATGCAGTTCGACACCACTTACATGCCTTTCATCTTTGTCCCTTAACACCCTTAACTCGTAAAAATCTGTTGACCCCAGTTTTGAAAGCTTTAATGGAGCCAATGCATCTAAAGTCCAAAGAGATATTTGTAGGAGTACTTAGAAGCAACATTTTTGCTATATGCATGCTTTATGTTTTTGCTTTCCCCTGAAAACCCATCCTTTCAGATAAAGTATTGGTCTTGGTGCAAAACTCCTAATTTCTGCAAGGTTAACATTGTATTACATAATTGCCATCAGGCCACTGGAAAATAAAACCCACAATTAACGCAACTGTGGAATAATTTTTGCATGAATTTATAGAATGTCTTTCATTCTGTTCATTGTAATTGAGTTCACTAATTAACACATACATTCCCACAGTCGCCTGATAGCAGAGCATTTAAACCTTGCTCAAAAGAAAAACATCTTGCCAAGGTTTTTTGTCTCACATTCGTCAGGACAAATGCAACAATGCCAAATTTCACAACATCACACAAATACAGGAGAAAAGGGGTGCTGATTGGTTGTAGGTTGACCCTGATTGGCCAAGGCATTCCCATGGAGAAAGCAATCGGGAATAGGAAGCTACCCATGCTTCCAAGTAATTCAAAGAAGGTGCAAGGCTTGAAGATATTTATTTGCATGAAAGTGATTATTTACATAATGCGATGTTAGGAGTATAAACTGTTCTCAATCAGCCTGTGCTTGTGAAACCCAAAACAAACCATATACTATGAGGTGTGACTCTTGAATTGAGCAGCACTTGCTAAACAATCCTGAGTGTCCTTATAGTTACACGAACATCCACTTTAAAATAATCAGTTGGGCTCTTTATGTGGCTGATTTATGCAGGCAAGAAGTGACTTGCATTCATGTGCAGGGACCCATTCTTTAAAAAAAGGGGGCGCGATTTTCTGGGCCCCGCGCCAGGCTGGAGAATCGCCGCAACCGCGCCACGCCGCCCTACACTGGCGCGCGATTCTCCGAGGTGTGGCAAATCGGTGCCATTTGCGCCGGCGCGTTTGGCACGGCACCGGTCGCGGGCCACTGTGTGTGCGCCGATTGTCTGGCCTGGATGGGCCGAGCGGCCACGCGGAAAAAGCAGAGTCCCGCCGGCGCCGTCCACACCTGGTCGCTGCCGACGGGAACTCTACGCAAAGGGTCAGGGTGGGTGGGGGGAGGGGGTCTCCATCCCCGGGGGTTGCCTCCGATGGGGTCTGATCCACGATCGGGGCCCACCGATCGGCGGGCCGGCCTCTCCCCCTTCCCAGGACTATTTTGTTGCGCATCCGGCCCCAGAACCCCCATGCTATGTTGCGTCGGGGCCAGAGCATTAAGTAAGGCCACCGCGCATGCGTGGGTTGGCGCGTCACCACTGTGCATGCGCAGGTTGGCACCGCCCCCAGGCTTGAGCGATGTGAACCGTTCCAGCGCAGTGCTGGTCCCCTGTGGGGGCCAGAATCGGTACCTCCCGTGCCTGGTTCGCGCCGTTGTGAAACGCGATGGCATTCACGATGGCGCGGACACTCTGTCCTGCGATCGGAGAATCACGCCCAGGAAATATACTCAAGCCTTTTAACTTTTATGAATTATCCAGAAGTTTGGAGAGTGAAAGTTTTCCCCATGGTGTTACAGCTCGGTGAGCAGGAGTGAACTGGCTCCCCTCTATTCAACCTCCTCAGTTGGTCACAAGAAAAGTTCAGATTTCTTTTACAAAAGGAAACGTCTTTTCAAGTCAGAATGTATTTGACCATTTAAGCTGTAAGCAATCAGGAGCCAATCAAACAAGATTTTGTGAGTCGAAGGAAGAGCAAATTTATTAACCATTAAATTCAAGAAAAATAATAAAATTGTGATGTCAAAGATTCATTAGACCCACACGTGCATACACAAACACACATACATACATATAAACACATGCACACACCTGCACACATATCAGAAGCAAGAAGATTTAGAGTCCAATTAAAGAAAAGATCAAATATTATTTGATTAAGTGTACTCTAATTGTCCTTTAGGCATAGATTTTAAATGCTGCAGCTGATTTTGTTTCACTGGTTTCTTGGATGTGGTCAAACTTAGAAGATGTCGCAATTATTAGGACATCTTAATTTGCTGGTAGATTTCTGGTATTTGGCTTCTCAAACCAGGTGACACTCTTATTCCAAGAGATGGAGAGAGAGCAGCCAGAAGCCTGTTTCTTCTGCTGAAGGCTTTCTTGACTGTCTGAATCACTTGCAATCCCTCTCTAGTGGCTGGACAGCCTTGCCTTGAAATACTTCCAGCATTGTGGGCGGGATTCTCTGATCCTGAGGCTAAGTGTTGACGCCGTCGGGAAACCTGGCCTCAGGATCAGCCATTCTGACCCCTACAGGGGGCCAGCACGGCACAGCTCCAGCTGCCGATCACAGCATCAGATGCGCGCCGCGGGTCTGCACATGCGCAGAGGGGCCGATGCGATTTCTGCGCAGGCGTTGTGTCTCCCTTCTCCGTGCCGGCCCCGACGCAACATGGCATAGAGCTTCAGGGGCCGGCGCGGAACAAAGGAAGCCCCCAACCCAAGAGGCCAGCCCGCCCATTGGTAGCCCCCGATCATGGGCCAGGCCACAGCGGAGGCCCCCCCCCCCCCCCCCCCCCCGGGTCGGACCCCCCCTTCACCCCCCACCAGGCCGCCCCCAGATTCATCCATGCCGGGGTCCTGCAGGGTAGGACCAGGTTAGAACGGCGCCGGCGGGATGCGGGTTGTTTTGTATGTCTGCTCGGCCCATCCCAGGTGGAGAATTGCCGGGGGGAGGGCCGTTGAGTGGCCCCCTACCGGCGCCGTGCCAACTACACTGGCACCGATTCTCCACTCTCCAGAGAATTGCGTCCCGGCATCGGGGCGGCATGGAGCGATTCGCGCCGGTCGCGGTGATTCTCCGCCCCTGCCCCGGGGTGAGAGAATCCCGTCCTGTGTATTTCCAAGTTTGGGTGTGTCTGTCTATACGAGCCATTGTAATATCATATAGCTGTCAATGCCTCTTCGAATAGTTATGAGTTTCGATGGGTGTCTGGGGAATAGGAAATGTCTCTTTCTTCACACCCGCTTGAAGTGGCTTGTTTATTTCACACATCCACCTGGGAGTGTATCTCTGCATTTTTAAGCAGTTCACTCTCTCACATCAAGTTGCAAAATTTCTAGACTGTTGAAAGTTGAACCATCATATTTTGAAAAAAATAAAAGGGAATGCCTCGTGACAGCGGCAATTCTTCAACTAATCAGAATCAACATCCCATTTCTTCAATATAAGTTGTGATCATTTGAAATTTGGCATTCTTGTCTTTCCCCTGATGAGTGCAAAGTGGAAAGCTTCAACAAATTGTCTTTCTTCTCAACAATATTCAAATATATAAATTTTTTTTATCACGTGTGGAAAAATGCCAGAAATGTCTCTTTTTTTATTTTAAAATAAAAGTTATCTGATTATGACATGCACTTTCAGAAATCCCAAAATGGTGCATGATGTAATAACTTTTGCAGATGTGAGGTTGAATACTTTTGAAATTTATCCTTTGACCTGGTCAACCTTGATGAATGACATGAATGAGATGTGAGCACCTCTGTCAAGGTCAGTATTGTTAGCCAATCCCAATTGCCTTTGAGAGGATGTTTTTGAGCCGTATTCTTGAATAATTGCAGGCCGTGTGGTGTACGTACACCCACAGTGCTGTTAGGAATTCAGGTTCAATTCGTTGACCCAGTGACAATGAAGGAACAGCAGTGATATAGGGAGTGATTTAATGGAAAAGAAACAGAGTCCCGTTTTGGGCGCATTTAGTGGAGTGTTTCCTGGAACTTGCAGCCAAGAATGATTCCACTATTAAATGGGACTTTGCATTTTTACCACGCTAGGGCAGGGAACACCATGCCAAGGCCACTTAGACTGACTTAGACTCGCTGAGAGATTGGGGCACCACTTAAAAATGTTGATCGCTCAATCCTGCACCGCCACCTCTGGACCCAATCCAACACCACAATTTACCAATGAGGGGACCCTCGAACCCCCTGCACCCCAATTCATAAGGGCAGGACACCCCCAGCCCTGATCACTGGCACAGGGAAGATACCACCCAGGCACTTTGGCATTGTCAATCTGGTACCCTGGCAGTGCCCCTGCCAGCCTGGCAATGTCACCTAGGAACCCTGGCATTGTCATAGTGCCTGGGTGGCATTGTGATACCAACCACCCAGGGGCTCCCAATTGCGTGGTTGACCCAGACAAGTGCCATTACACATGGTCCACATTTGTGGAGACCAGTGCTGAACGGCGCCCAGTTGAGGTCTCTGAGGCCGTTCGATCCTTGAGTTATTCTGGTGAAGACATATTCAAGTGAGCCTAACTACTTACTTGAATATGCAGATCTGGTTCGCGCCCAGTGAGGATGAGATCCAGATCGTGACTCCTTGCGAGATCTCGTGAGCCATAACGAGTGTTGTTAATCTCACAAGAGACCTCTCAAAGGATTTACTGGCCTTTTGGCGTCCCGAGTCAGGCGCGTCGTGGCTGTTAGATCGTGCCCATATAATTACACATCAGGGTGGTCTGTGGCTTGGCGTGAAACGTGCAAGTGATGGGTGCCCAGGCATCTGCTATCCTAGTTCTTCTGGGTGGTAGAGGTTGGAAGGTGTAACTGAAGGAGTCTTTGAAAGTTGCTTCAGTGCAACTTTGAGATGGTATACTCTGCAGCCACTGTATGCCACTGTGGGAGGGAGTGAATGTTTCAGGTGATGGACGGGATGAGGATCTAACAGGATACTTTGTCCTGAATGGCGTTGCACTTCTTGAATGTTGGTGGAGTGGCTAATACAGAACAAACACGTTTATAAATGAGATTTTTTACTGCCTCACAATGATCCAACTCCAGCTCAGTTAGTAACAGCCAAATCATTTTTTTGCACTTGCAGTTGACAGAACCACTTAAAATCTTAAGACTTCTATTTCAGAAAAGCACTTTATGCATGAACAATGATTTGGCAGTCTGACAAAATGGTGAAAAATCTGTGTAATGCAAATAGCAATCAATCTCCCAGATGGCTGAAAATTAATACAGCACAAAATAATGGACAGCGGTATTAGAAGCAATAAACAATGTCTCCCGATCGTTATGAGCGGTAGTCGGGTCGAATAGTGGATAACTTTGTGCTGTTGAGTTACATGTATATTTCCGTGGACTCACGGAATTGTGCAGCGCTGTCAGACAATTGTCGGAGTGTCCATTTAGTCTGAAATCACACCCAGGGCCCAAAGGAAAATATCATTTTCACTAAATCGCCAAGCCAACTAATAGTTTTGTTTCTAATTTGCTGCAAATCTTTTTTTATGGCCGTTCATATTTTGTGATTATAGCTCAGTGCATTCTGCAAAACAGTCATTAACATTTCAATCAAACTGTTTCAGCGCTCTTCAAATCGTGCACACGTGAATTGGGCTCAATTGCATTATACAGCGCACAACCTAAAACCCAGACTGATTTTCGCATGCGCATTACATAATTTATGGAAGTCGATCCTACTGAATCATAAAGACAAAATGTGTTAGTTCACCAGAATATTCCAGTTGAGTTTTTACACACTGGGATTGCAAGTACTTCTTTCTGCTTGGCACGCTCCAGTTTTCAACTGATGATTCAGTAGGATTACTGAAAAATCCCTTCAATGTGATTATTCTGATGAAGCGTCATGGACTCCTGGATGTGAATTATTGGACTACCTTTTCACATTTGAGCCTGGGCTTCAGTTTGCATGCACTTATAATGCAATTGATAATTACCTCCTGTACAGCAGTGTCCACCTCCTTGGCAGGGGAGGGGGGATGTGGTGGGGGGGAGGGGGGGGGGGCAGGCTGGAGTTGCGGCCACCACCTCCTGAAACAGGCCCATGGGCAGTTTCCAAGGTGAGTAATTTAGAAGGCCTGTCTCAATTTGCAGGGATCTTGGCCCTGATTAAATTACAATATGATGAATGTTAAGCATCCTTACCCTTACCCCTCACTCCCTCACCCACCCCCAAATACTACCATCACCCCCCCCCCCCCCCCAATACGCACCCCCCCCCCCCCCCCTCCTCCAATGCCCACTCATTCAGACTCAACTGTAGATCATGAGCCCTATAAGAACGTTAAGAACTATTTAGCTGGTCTATTAATCGGGTTCATAGCTCAGCCAAGCATTCATAATGCAATTCCATGACACAACTCTGTCAACAATGCCTCCAGAGCTGAATCCATATAGACATAAAGGCTGAACAGGTGGCTGGACTGTCAATCAAAGAAATAAGCCATCTTTTCAACTATTTCGAAGGCTACAGAAGCCTTCTGGAATTGGTCCAACTTGGTGAATATTGCAGGAATTCAGAAATCACCACCCTTACAACAGAGCCAACAGCATTGGGATTTCTGAATATGGAATCATGAACAGCCCTTAAAAATAGCAGAGGATGGAAACGGAGTCAGTAATCTTGGAATCAGTTCCCCCTCCAGATGTAGGTTTGCCTGGCATCTGAATGACAAAGCCGATTAAGATTGTTTTTCTTTCCACAAATACTGTCTGACCTACTGAGTATCCGAGGCATTCTGTTTATTGTTACAGATTTCAGATTTCCAGCATTTGCAGTATTTTACTTTTGCGTGACTCTCCTTCCTCTGATATTATTCAGGATGTACATCAGGAAGAGCAATTTCTAAGGTTTCAAATGTATCAGAAGTCACAGTACTTCAGTGTGGAATCATTGCTAAGTGCTATTCACAGACCTAGCTGTGAACTAAAATGAAAGTTCTACAGTTAATGGAGCATCTTGTCGCATTGTCCATAAAAAATACTCCTGCTTCATTACATCTCCGCTGCCACTTAACACCACTGTTGCCAGTATTGCTATGCACCATAATGATTTTGGTGGCTTCTCTCTATCCTCACCTTCTCTGACCATTTAATTGATTATTGAATCAGGCACCCTAGTGAGTCCAGATTTCCTGACATCTAGGTCACTCTGAATTTTTAGCTGAAGCAAGTCTGCCAATGTTCAAGCTTGGATCATGGGCATGCCGACATCAATACTGGAACTTGGAGTTAATGACTTCCCTCCTCAATACTGCATTTAAAGGACTTCTACAGCAATTTTGTAACATGGAACTTTGGTCATGGTTTCCAAGAACACCCTGTGTGATTGTAATTTCAAAGCAATATCTCTCCTCATCCTCCTTGACCAATCAATGTCTAGTTGATTCATTCTATCTTCCTGAAATGTTTCTCCCTCTCATATTTCAGTGCCAAAGATTCTCTCAATCTCTGTCCCAATTTTTAAATCATATGTAATGCTCTGGTTTTTTGGGTTAGTCTTCACAGTGGAAGACACAAATAACATGCCAGTGACTGATGAAAATGAGGCTATGACAGGTGAGGACCTTGAGAGGATTGTTATCACTAAGGAGGTAGTGATGGGCAAGCTAATGGGGCTAAAAATGGACAAGTCTCCTGGCCCTGATGGAATGCATCCCAGAGTGCTAAAAGAGATGGCTAGGGAAATTGCAAATGCACTAGTGATAATTTACCAAAATTCACTAGACTCTGGGGTGGTCCCGGTGGATTGGAAATTAGCAAACGTGACACCACTATTTAAAAAAGGAGGTAGGCAGAGAGCGGGTAATTATAGGCCAGTAAGCTTAACTTCAGTAGTAGGGAAGATGCTGGAATTTATCATCAAGGAAGAAATAGCGAGGCATCTGGATAGAAATTGTCACATTGGGCAGACGCAGCATGGGTTCATAAAGGGCAGGTCGTGCCTAACTAATTTAGTGGAATTTTTTGAGGATATTACCAGTGCAGTAGATAACGGGGAGCCAATGGATGTGGTATATCTGGATTTCCAAAAAGCCTTTGACAAGGTGCCACACAAAAGGTTGCTGCATAAGATAAAGATGCATGGCATTAAGGGTAAAGTAGTAGCATGGATAGAGGATTGGTTAATTAATAGAAAGCAAAGAGTGGGGATTAATGGGTGTTTCTCTGGTTGTCAATCAGTAGCTAGTGGTGTCCCTCAGGGATCTGTGTTGGGCCCACAATTGTTCACAATTTACATAGATGATTTGGAGTTGGGGACCAAGGGCAATGTGTCCAAGTTTGCAGATGACACTAAGATAAGTGGTAAAGCAAAAAGTGCAGAGGATACTGGAAGTCTGCAGAGGGATTTGGATAGGTTAAGTGAATGGGCTAGGGTCTGGCAGATGGAATACAATGTTGACAAATGTGAGGTTATCCATTTTGGTAGGAATAACAGCAAACGGGATTATTATTTAAATGATAAAATATTAAAGCATGCCACTGTGCAGAGAGACCTGGGTGTGCTAGTGCATGAGTCACAGAAAGTTGGTTTACAGGTGCAACAGGTGATTAAGAATGCAAATGGAATTTTGTCCTTCATTTCTGGAGGGATGGAGTTTAAGACTAAGGAGGTTATGCTGCAATTGTATAAGGTATTAGTGAGGCCACACCTGGAGTATTGTGTTCAGTTCTGGTCTCCTTACTTGAGAAAGGACATACTGGCACTGGAGAGTGTGCAGAGGAGATTCACTAGGTTAATCCCAGAGTTGAAGGGGTTGGATTATGAGGAGAGGTTGAGTAGACTAGGACTGTACACGTTGGAATTTAGAAGGATGCGGGGGGAATTTATAGAAACATATAAAATTATGAAGGGAATAGATAGGATAGATGCGGGCAGGCTGTTTCCACTGGCGGGTGAAAGCAGAACTAGGGGGCATAGCCTCAAAATAAGGGGAAGTAGATTTAGGATTGAGTTTAGGAGGAACTTCTTCACCCAAAGGGTTGTGAATCTATGGAATTCCTTGCCCAGTGAAGCAGTTGAGGCTCCTTCATTAAATGTTTTTAAGGTAAAGATAGATAGTTTTTTGAAGAATAACGGGATTAAGGGTTATGGAGTTCGGGCCGGAAAGTGGAGCTGAGTCCACAAAAGATCAGCCATGATCTCATTGAATGGCAGAGCAGGCTCGAGGGGCCAGATGGCCTACCCCTGCTCCTAGTTCTTATGTTATTATGTTCTTGCCTGCCCAGTCATCTGTGATGCACCTCAATGTTAGGTGAATTGGACATTCTGAATTCTCCCTCTGTGTAACTGAACAGGCGCTGGAATGTGGCGACTAGGGGCTTTTCACAGTAACGTCATTGCAGTGTTGATGTAAGCCTACTTGTGACACTAATAAAGATGATTATTATTGTATTATGTTTCAGCCTTAGTTCCCTCCTGTAAGCTTCAGCAACAGTGTTCACTGGCATAGCTAATGTTTTGCCATCATATAATTCGTTATTCACCTTTGGTGCAGTTAATTTGTCACATTGTGCCAGTACCTATTTTATCATGGAGGGAAAAAGGGACGTTTTCAGATAATTTAAAATACCCAATGGCAAAAAATGAATTGAAGATGTGTAGGTGCTCCCGTAGCATTGTTGCTTCACAGTGCCAGGGACCAGGGTTCAATTCCCTCTTGAGTCACTGTCTGTGCGGAGTCTGCACGTTCTCCCCGTATCTGCGTGGCTTTCCTCCAGATGCTTCGGATTCCTCCCACAGTCCAAAGATGTGCAGGTTAGGTGGATTGGTCACGCTAAATTGCCCCATATTGTCCAAAAGTTAGGTGGGGTTGCTGGGTTATGGGGATAGGGTGGAAGGTGTTGGCTTAGGTAGGGTACTCTTCCAGGGGCCGGTGTCGACTCAATGGGCTGAATGAGCTCCTTCTGCACTTTAAATTCTATGAGGACCCCTTCATAGTTAGTTTTGATGCTGTGCCTTGTATAATGAACGAGGGATAAAGATGACTATACCAATCATGCTGTGATTGATACATTTCAAATGATACTTTTATCAATGGTTAGTAATGAAATACTGTGATCCAACCCTCAAAAATACATTGAGCTGGAAATGGAAGGCGCAATTATTTGGAATTCTTGTGCATTCAGACCTCCTAATTGCATTCCAATCTATTTCACTAATCACAGAACAGTTAGCATTGGAAAATATGCAAAGCAACCCCGTATTACCATATCAAAGATACTTTCAAAGATTCTAATCTAATTTATATTTTACTGTTTAGGTTCTTCAGAGGCACCGATTACATCAGTACGTTACTGAACTACATCTTGTTTAGTTTGATCCATATAAAGTTTGCATAATGTACATTTTCAGTCTTCACACGGATTATTGATCTTCAAAGAAGCTACTGTACCGATATGATTGACAGTTTCACTGAGTGAAGAAAGCAACAGAGTTGAAAGTAAATAGCATACCTTTTCTGTTAGCTAATTATGCTAATGCAGATAAATTGCAGGCTTCTCAGTTCAGGACTGTGGGCTGGATTCTCCGCCCCGCCGTGCCACATTTCTGTTTGACCCCGCCGGCGGGACGCTCCGTTACGCCTGCTAGACAATGGGGTTTCCCATTGTGGGGCAGCCCCACGCTGTTGGGGAACCCCCGGGAGCTGGCAAAATGGAACATCCCGCCAGTGACGAATCCACTGTTGAATCCAGTTGCCAACTTCTGGGTTATAGTGCACAAATTGGAGTATAGATAATAGTAAGATTAGACACTGAACATATTGATTACAGTTTTGTTGCTGATGCTTTCACCTTCTATTTCACTAAGCAATGGGAATCTCTCACAATTTCTGGAATATCATTATTAGCAACGCCATATCTTATTGATGAAGGGGAGGCAGTGGCGTTGTGGTATTATTGCTAGACTAGTAATCCAGAGACCCAAAGCCATACCCTGGGAACTTGGGTTCCAAACCCGCCCTGGCAAATGGTGAAATTTGAATTCAGTTTTTTTTAAATCTGGAATTAAAAGCCAAAAATGTGACCATGAAACCATTGTCGATTGTTGTAAAAAACAATCTAGTCCACTCATATCTATCAAGGAAGGAAATCTGTTGTCCTTACCTGGTCTGGCCTAATGTTACTCCAGACCCACAGCGATGTGGTTGACTCTTAAATGCCCTCAAGGATGGGCAATAAATGGTGGCCCAGCCAGCGACGCCCACATCCCATGAACAAATAAAAAAACCCAAATTGATACATTTTATATGCACGTTTTTCTTCAGACTAAAGAGATTTTTATATTCTTTCATGAGATGTCAGCCTGCCAGGGCAGCATTTGTTACCCACCCCTAATTGCCCTTGAGACGGTGACTGCATCTTGAACTGCTGCAGTCCACCTGGTGTAGGTACACCCACAGTGCTATTAAGGAAAGGAATTCAAGGTCTTTGACCCAGTAGGACTACAACTTTATGAATAAGATTCGCACTTGAATTCAGACCTTGTCAGTAATGTGGTTACACCCATTAATTTTAAGTGATGGTTCAGCCTTTGTTTTTAGAGTAGAACAATTTTATATTCTTAGGCTCCATTGGTTAGAACAAACTGTTCTAAATCTTTTTGATGATCACTGTTCTTTTTGTTGGCAAGTCCCTCTATTTAGGATGTCTGGGGACAAGAGGCGTCATGGTTTGACAGTTCATGCTTTTCAGGAGGTGCCAAAGCGATCATTTCCTTTTGCTAAATGTTTAATGCATCTGCTTTGTACTTTCTTCACCAGCTCGGTCAATGTTTTACTGTCTCGCATTGAGGCAACACAACAATCTTTTTACGATTCAGAAAAAAAGGGGCGGCACGGTAGCACAGTGGTTAGCCCAGTTGCTTCACAGCTCCGAGTGTCAGGTTCGATTCCCGGCTTGGGTCACTGTCTGTGCGGAGTCTGCACGTTCTCCCCGTGTCTGCGTGGGTTTCCTCCGGGTGCTCCGGTTTCCTCCCACAGTCTAAAGATGTTCAGGTTCAGTGGATTGGCCATGAGAAATTGTCCCTTAGTGTCCAAAAGGGTCAGGTGGGGTTACTGGGTTACGGGGATAGGGTGGAGGTGTGGGGTGCTCTTTCCAAGGCTCGGTGCAGACTCGATGGGCCGAATGGCCTCCTTCTGTACTGTGAATTCTATGTCTAAAAGTCTATGTCTATAATCTAAGAAAAGATTTGGGCTGCAGTACATCAAAGTTTAAACTTAATTTGTACATACACTGTTGATTTAGTTAGTGCCTTTCTGCAGGCAATGGAGCGGGTGTAGATAAAGATTTACAGCGATAATATCAGCAATGTGTGGGTGTACATATCAGGAAAGAAATTACAGGCTCGGTCTCTTTTCTCTTGAAAAAGACCCAGGGGTGAACTAATCGAGATCTTCAAAATAGTGAAAGGTTTTGATATAGTGGGTAAGGAGTGGATGTTTCTTCTTGTGGGCAAGGCCATAACTAGAGGCCATCAATATGAGATAGGCACAAAGAAATCCAATCGGGAATTCAAAAGAACCATCCTTAACCAAAGAATAGTAACAGGGAGTGGTTGAAACAAATAGTATTGATGAATGTGAGGGGAGACTGGACAGCATATCCAAGGAGGACAGTATATCGGCTTCTGATGATCTATTTATATGAGGAAAGGTGGGAAGAGGTTCAAATGAAGCATGGACCAGTTGAGTTGACATTTTTCTGTGCCATAACTCCAACATAACCCTTTTAAGTTTCTTGGTGCTGCCCTCTGGCTATTTGCTTTCACCTTGGGTGAATTGTTGTTGAGTGTAACTGCAGGTTTGGGCAACAGAAATGTTACTTAGGTTTTGAATGAGTACTTCTCTGAGATCTCGGCCTCTGCTGCATCGTAATCCTCTACCCTCCAGTATTCCAAAGAACCCCTGGAACTTGCCTCATAAATCTTCACAGGTTAATGAGATTCATTAGTGTCCATTGTTTGAAAAAAAGGGAAAGTTTAATTCATTTACGATTTCCTAAGAAATGTTGGCATACTATTCAGAAGAAACTAAAGTTTAAACATGAGATTGCATGAAAAGTTAAAAATAATAATAATCTTTATCATTAGGCTTACATCAACACTGCAATGAAGTTACTGTGAATAGCCCCTAGTCGCCACATTCCCCGGCGCCTGTTCGGGTACACGGAGGGAGAATTCAGAATGTCCAAATTACTTAACAGCATATCTTTCGGGACTTGTGGGAGGAAGCCGGAGCATCCGGAGGAAACCCACGCAGACACGGGGAGAACGTGCAGACTAGACTCCGCACAGACAGTGACCCAAGCAGGTATTGAACCTGGGACCCTGGCGCTGTGAAGCAACAGTGCTAACCACTGTGCAACCGTGCTGCTTAGATTGGGTTAGATTGCGTATCTGTGAACATGGTGATCATGTTGGAAAAAACCTTGGGCGCGATTCTCCCATATGGGGAGAAATCGTAAGGCTGGCGTCAAATCCGGGCGGGTTTGACGCCAGCCCCCCCCTTCCCGACCGGGAACCGATTCTGGTCCCCGGTCGGGGCTAGCATGCCGACGCCGTAAACTCCGGCATCGCGGGCTTAACGAATTTTGTTAAGCCCGCTTGCCAGAGTTAGCGCCGGCTGACGCGTCATATGACGTCAGCCGCGCATGCGCGGATTGGAAGATTCCAACCCGCGCATACGCGGATGACGTCATCGAGCATTTGCGCGAAACCCGTGCATGCGCGGGCCGGGATGCCCCTCAGCCGCCCCGCGAAGTGATACAGCGGGGCGGCGGAGGGATAAAGAGTGCGCGGGCATCGGGCCCGCTGCCCGCGATCGGTGCCCACCGATCGCGGGCCCATGGCACCCTTGGCACGGCCGTGGTACTGCCGTGCCAATCGGTGCCATGGTTTTAAAAATCGAGAATTTACGCCCGTTTTTACGAACGGCCAGACCAGGTGTGTTTGCCGTTCGTAAAAACAGCCGTAAAGGGCTGGGAACTCGGCCCATCGATCAGCTGGGAATCGCTGCCGGCCGTAAAAAAACGGCGGCAGCGATTCGTATCGGGAGTCGGGCGTGGTGGGTGGGGGAGAATAGCAGGAGGGCGTCGGAACAGCGTGGCCGTAAAATTTTACGAGCCACGCTATTCTCCGCACCGTCGGGAGTGCGGAGAATCTCGCCCCTTGTATATGAACGGAATGGTCCTTTGTCCACATGTGATTCTTTCTCGCTACACTCGCTACACCGTCTGTGCCTCGATAATTGGATGTCGATGTTGTTTCCCAATGGCGTTAAAACATTTGTTTAATTAGCATTTAAAATGTCTCTAAATAAGTGCTGTGTTAAGAGTATATTGCCTTGAATATGATGAATGGTATTAATATTGAAAAGTAGGTTTTGGATGTCATTACAATAATGCACCTGATATTTTAAATATACGGGGTGAACAAAAGAACAAAGAGCAAAGAGAAGTACAGCACAGGAACAGGCCCTTCGGCCCTCCAAGCCTGCGCCGACCATGCTGCCCGTCTAAACTAAAATCTTCTACACTTCCTGGGTCCGTATCCCTCTATTCCCATCCTATTCATGTATTTGTCAAGATGCCCCTTAAATGTCACAATCGTCCCCGCTTCCACCACCTTCTCCGGCAGCGAGTTCCAGGCATCCACTACCCTCTGTGTAAAAAAACTTGCCTCGTACATCTCCTCTAAACCTTGCCCCTCGCACCTTAAACCTATGCCCCCTAGTAATTGACCCCTCTACCCTGGGGAAAAGTCTCTGACTAACCACTCTGTCTATGCCCCTCATAATTTTGTAGACCTCTATCAGGTCGCCCCTCAACCTCCTTCGTTCCAGTGAGAACAAACCGTGTTGATTCAACCGCTCCACATAGCTAATGCCCTCCATACCAGGCAACATCCTCATAAATCTCTTATGCACCGTCTCTAAAGCCTCCGCATCCTTCTGGTAGTGTGGCGACCAGAATTGAGCACTATACTCCAAGTGTGGCCTAACTAAAGTTCTATACAGCTGCACACATGATTTGCCAATTCTTATACTCAATGCCCCGGCCAATGAAGGCAAGCATGCCGTATGCCTTCTTGACTACCTTCTCCACCTGTGTTGCCCCTTTCAGTGACCTGTGGACCTGTACACCTAGATCTCTATGACTTTCAATACTCTTGAGGGTTCTACCATTCACTGTATATTCCCTATCTGCATTAGACCTTCAAAAATGCATTACCTCACATTTGTCCGGATTAAACTCCATCTGCCATCTCTCCATCCAAGTTTCCAAATGATCTAAATCCTGCTGTATCCTCTGACAGTCCTCATCGCTATCCGCAATTCCACCAACCTTTGTGTCGTCTGCAAACTTACTAATCAGACCGGTTACATTTTCCTCCAAATCATTTATATATACTACGAACAGCAAAGGTCCCAGCACTGATCCCTGTGGAATACCACTAGTCACAACCCTCCAATTAGAAAAGCACCCTTCCATTGCTACTCTCTGCCTTCTATGACCGAGCCAGTTCTATATCCACCTTGCCAGCTCACCCCGAACCCGTGTGACTTCACCTTTTGTACCAATCTGCCATGAGGGACCTTGTCAAAGGCCTTACTGAAGTCCATATAGACAACATCTACTGCCCTACCTACATCAATCATCTTTGTGACCTCGTCGAAAAACTCTATCAAGTTAGTGAGACACAACCTCCCCTTCACAAAACCATGCTGCCTCTCACTAATACATCCATTATCTTCCAAATGGGAGTAGATCCTGTCTCGAAGAATTCCCTCCAGTAATTTCCCTATCACTGACGTAAGGCTAATTGGCCTGAAGTTCCCTGGATTATCCTTGCTACCCTTCTTAAACAAAGGAACAACATTGGCTATTCACCAGTCCTCTGGGACATCACCTGAAGACAGTGAGGGTCCAAAGTTTTCTGTCAAGGCCTCAGCAATTTCCTCTCTAGCCTCCTTCAGTATTCTGGGATAGATCCCATCAGGCCCTGGGGACGTATCTACCTTAATATTTTTCAAGACGCCCAACACCTTGTCTTTTTGGATCTCAATGTGACCCAGGCTATCTATGCACACTTCTCCAGACTCAACATCCACCGATTCCTTCTCTTTGGTGAATACTGATCCAAAGTATTCATTTAGTACCTCACCCATTTCCTCTGGCTCCACACATAGATTCCCTTGTCTATCCTTCAGTGGGCCAACCCTTTCCCTGGCTACCCTCTTACTTTTTATGTATGTATAAAAGGCCTCGGGATTTTCCTTAACCCTATTTGCCAATTACTTTTCGTGACCCCTTCTCGCCCTCCTGACTCCTTGCTTAAAGTTCCTTCCACTTTCCTTATATTCCACACAGGCTTCGTCTGTTCCCAGCTTCTAGCCCTGACAAATGCCTCCTTTTTCTTTTTGACGAGGCCTACAGTATCTCTCGTTATCCAAGGATCCTGAAATTTGCCGTATGTATCCTTTTTCCGCACAGGAACATGCCGGTCCTGAATTCTTTTCAACTGACATTTGAAAGCCTCCCACATGTCAGATGTTGATTTACCCTCAAACATCCGCCCCAATCTAGGTTCTTCAGTTCCCGCCTAATACTGTTATAATTAACCTGCCCCCAATTTAGCACATTCACCCTAGGACCACTCTTATCCTTATCCACCAGCACTTTAAAACTTACTG
The DNA here is from genome assembly GCF_902713615.1 of Scyliorhinus canicula. Classification (NCBI taxonomy): domain Eukaryota; kingdom Metazoa; phylum Chordata; class Chondrichthyes; order Carcharhiniformes; family Scyliorhinidae; genus Scyliorhinus; species Scyliorhinus canicula. Next base: position 13,441,705 of record NC_052162.1, read on the forward strand.
AATTGTGGTCACTGTTCCCGAAATGCTCCCCTATTGAAACTTCTACCACCTGGCCGGGCTCATTCCCCAATACCAGGTCCAGTACAGCCCCTTCCCTAGTCGAACTGTCTACATATTGTTTTAAGAAGCCCTCCTGGATGCTCCTTATAAACTCTGTCCCGTCTAAGCCCCTAGCACTAATTGAGTCCCAGTCAATATTGGGGAAAGTTGAAGTCTCCCATCACAGCAACCCTGTTGTTTTTACTTTTTTCCAAAATCTGTCTACCTATCTGCTCCTCTATCTCCCGCTGGCTGTTGGTAGGCCTGTAGTAAGCCCTCAACATTGTGACTGCACCCTTCTTATTCCTGATCTCTACCCATATAGCCTCCCTGCCCTCCGAGGTGTCTTCCCGTAGTACAGCGGTGGTATTCTCCATAACCAGTAGCGCAACTCCGCCACCCCTTTTACATCCTCCTCTATCCCACCTGAAACATCTAAATCCTGGAGCGTTTAGCTGCCAATCCTGTCCTTCCCTCAACCAGGTCTCTGTAATGGCAACAACATCATAGTACCAAGTACTACCAAGGGAGTAATCCAGAGATTACAGAGATCCCAGAGGTCCTGTCTTTTAACTTTCTGCCTAGCTCCCTGAACTCCTGCTGCAGGACCTCATGCCCCTTCCTGCCTATGTCGTTAGTACCAATATGTACAACGACCACTGCCTGTTTGCCCTCCCCCTTCAGGATGCCCGCTACCCGTTCGGAGACATCCTGGACCCTGGCACCAGGCATGCAACATACCATCCTGGAGTCACTTTCACGTCCACAGAAGTGCCTATCTGTGCCCCTGACTATAGAGTTCCCCCATGACTATTGCTCTTCTGCGCTTTGACCCTCCCTGCTGAACATCAGAGCCAGCCGTGGTGCCACTGCTCTGGCTGCTGCTGTTTTCCCCTGATAGGCTATCCCTCCCGACAGTATCCAAAGGGGTATACCTGTTCGAGAGGGGGACAACCACAGGAGATTTCTGCACTGACTGCCTGCCCCTTCTAGTGGTCACCCATTTCTTTGCCTGCACCTTGGGTGTGACCACATTTATATAACTACTATCTATGACGCTTTCCGCCACCTGCATGCTCCGAAGTGCATCCAACTGCTGCTCCAACCGAACCATGCGGTCTGTGAGGAGCTCTAGTTGGGTGCACTTTCTGCAGATGAAGCCATTGGGGACGCTGGAAGCCTCCCGGACCTGCCACATCTCACAGTCAGAGCACTGCACCCCTCTAATTGACATTGTGTCAATTAATTACTAAATTAAATTTAAACATTTAAAAAAAAAGTTGCAGTATATGTTTCCTAGCACTAGATTTCTACTATAAACGTGAAAGCTAAATACAGTACTCTCCGATCTTTGGCTCAGATACCCCTCTAAATTATAATTAAGTAATTAAGTTTAATTAGTTTAACAATGCTTAATTTTTAAATTTAGTGTAGATTCCCAACCAGCCAATCAGGTCACAGCTTTACTGTGATGTCACTTCAGTTCCCCCCCCCCCCCCACACAATTTGAAAATGTAATAAAAATAAATAAATACAAATCACTCACCTTCCCAGGTTCTCAGATGCTCTCTGGTTCTCTCCTTGCAAATAAAAAAGTTACAGGCCAGAAGAAAGAAAGAACAAAACAGTAGGGAAAAGGCACCTTCTCCCACTCTGCACCGAATTACCTCACTGCATCAAGTTACCAAGTTCCAAATTCCCACTCTGGATGTGTCTCCTTGACCTGCGCTACACCTGTGAGCAGCTATGCATTATTTTATGGGATTTAAAAAGTGGTAAGATATATAGTTCAGAGAAGGTTCATTCGGTTGATTCCTAGGATGAAGGATGTGGCTTATGAGGAGCAAATCAACAGGTTGGGTCTATATTCTTTGGAGTTTAGTTTAAAAGAATGAGAAGTGAGTTTATCGAAATCTATCTGGCTCTGAGGGTCTTTTCAGACTGGGTGCTGAGAGCACAGTTTAAAAATAAAAGTGGAGATGAGGAGAGTTGTCTTCTTTCGGAGAATCATTAATATTTGGAATTGTTTTCACCATCAAGCAGTGGAGTCTGGTCATTGAATATATTCAAGGCTGAGTTAGACAGATTTTTAAAAAAAAGTCCTTTTATAGGAATTTTCAATTTTACACAAATCGCCTCAAAACAAACTAAAGAGGAGAAAGCAAGCCATAGGTAGCCAAGTACAACAGGTACAGCGTAAAACAGTAATTATCACAAGAATGGGAATAAATAAGACCAGATGAATCAGGGTCAAATTCCCAATGCATTCCCTTCATGGATACGTCTGCACAGACATACGTCGCACCCATAGCTTGAAGCACAGAAGGAAGAAAACAATATCCCAAGAACCCCAGAGCGAAAGAGGAAATCGACTAACGCTCACAGCGCAAATTAAACTCGTCTCCAGGCTCAGGCCAGACCAGACAGTAATATAACTGCAGAATGGCAAGGGGAGTACTTGGCACCAGCATGCAGCAATTCTAGCCAAACAAATCCCAACAATCTGCCTGGGCCTGAAAGAGGAAAGGGTACGAAAGGAAAGTAGATTTGCTCTCACTGGGGGGAACTCAAACATAGTGAGGACAGTGAGGATCAGCAATGTGGCACAATGGTTAGCACTGCTTCCTCACAATGCCAGGGACACAGGTTTGATTCCGACCTCGTGTGACTGTGTGTGTGGAGTTTGCACTTTCTCCCCGTGTCTGCTTGGGTTTCCTCCCACAGTCCAAAGATGTGCAGGTTCGGTGGATTGGCAATGATAGATTAGCCCCTTAGGGTGGGGTTACAAGAATTGGGCACGGGATTGGGCCTAGGTAGGGTGGTCTTTCCATGGGTCGATGCAGACACGATGGGCCAAATGGCCTCCTGCTACACTATAGGGTTTCTATGATTCTATGAACTAATCCTACCAACCCCGACCCTCCACCCCTCCTCCCGTTCCAGCTCTGCTCATCTTTCCCGTCCCTCCCAATAGAATAATGATACTTTGCACAAATCATGAATTTAACATTCAGTTTAACATTGTATAAACTTATTAAATCAGGATAATCAGCGGGGCAGAACATCACACCGGAATTATTCACTTCCCTGCAAGCAAATAAATTGGCAACATCAACAGATAACATCATTATCAGGCAGCCAAGTCCAGGATAATAACTGAGATGTGAGGCAGATATCAGGATTAAGACTTCCCCAGTGGCACATGAAGAAAACAGCAAACAAAGATAAAGCAGGATTGAAGAGAGTGAGCAAGGTTCAGGATCTTCCAAGGCTTCCAACGATCGAAGCATGCAACCTCATTGCTTCCAATATGCTGTCTCACCTGAACCCAGGCTCCAGCAGGGGAGATGGCTAGGCAGGCTCCATCGCCAACCCCTCTCGACTGACATCCAGGACAGGAGAACGTAGGACCTGGGGTAGGAAGGGCAATCCAACCCCAGGCCTCAGAGATAGGATTAAATGTGATCCACCAAGGATCTCTCTGCTCCACCTCTTTGTGCATCTCCAATGCCTCCATAAAAACACTTGCAACTTTTGATATTGGGCTTTGATGACCTGCGTTGCAGAGCTGATACATTTGGGCGGATCAACATCATCGCTGGCAGCCATCATACATCAGAACACACCACACCGCCAGGGCAGGAAGTCTCCCAAAAGCTGCTGCACCACTAATGGGAAGGCCTCATCCCATCTCCTCCAAGGTGCAACAAATTAACGAGGATTTAAGCATTTTGTTTTGACTGTAGCGCTGAAATATTGATCAACAAATCTATGGGCATTGAAAAAACTATATAAACCAAGAAAAGACATAAATGAAATGTGCAAACGGATAAAACAAAAGGTTAAAAGACAAGCAGAGCTGGAGCTTGCAAAAATGCAGCTGCTCTCACACTCACATCACATGACCTGCCAGACAGATTTTTGGTCGACAAAGGGGCAAGAGTTATGAGGAACTGGTGAGGAAGTGGATTTGAGGCCAAAATCTGCTCTGCCATGATCTAATTGAATGGCGGCAGGGGGTCAAGGGCAGAGTGGTCGATTCTTGCTGCTATTTCTTACGTTCTTATGACAATGCAGCACTCCTGCACTGGCACGCTAACACATAGTGAGAGCGGCATCTACGGCCAGGACTCACCGCTGGAGGGTGTCCAGGGGCTGGTGAGCATCCCGCAGCCCCCCCGGCCTTTCGGCTGCAACCTGGAGCTCCCTTACTTCCTACCCCAGCCCCAGGAGCCCTGGGTGGCCCTGATCGAGAGGGGTAACAGCTGCCCTTTCTCCGAGAAGATCCAAAATGCCGCCGGCCAAAGGGCTAATGCGGCGGTCATTTTCAACTACTCCACCCCGGCCAACGAGGTGGTGCAGATGTCCCGGTGACACGGTGGAGGTAATGATTGGCAACATCAAAGGCAATGAGGTTGTGGCACTGGTGAAGGACGGCATTTCCGTTTCCATGGTGATTGAAGTTGGGAAGCAGCACGGACCGTGGATGAGCCAGTACTTCATTTTCTTTGTCTCAATTTCCTCTTTTGTCATCACCGCAGCCACGGTGGGATATTTCATCTTCTACTCTGCAAGGAGATTACGGATTGCCAGGGCTCAGACTAGAAAACAGGTATGTGATTCAGTTCTGTACCTGTGAGCATTGGCACGCACTGCTGGGCAAGCCTCCATCTAGCTATTGAATCAATGAAGATATCCTGTCCTATTTTTGTGTTGGAAAGACACTTTTTAATCTCCTAAAGTATTTTGTGCGGTCACACTAAATCTATCAAATCTTTCTCTACAATATCTTAATATCAAACTTTTATTTAACATGGGTTAGTAGTCTGTGTGGGTTTCCTCCGGGTGCTCCAGTTTCCTCCCACAAGTTCTGAAGGATGTGCTTGTTAGATGAATTGGACATTCTGAATTCTTCCTCTGTGTACCCGAACAGGCGCCGGAATATGGCTACTAGGAGATTTTCACATTAACTTCATTGCAGTGTTAGTGTAAGCCTACTTGTGGCAATAACGATTATTATTATTAGTAGGTCTTTGAATCCTAATATGAGCTTAAGCTACAATCTTTTGACTCAAAGTAGATCAAATGCAAAAGTGTTGACAACCAAGGTCAGCTGACACTTGAGCAGGGGTCAAAAGACCGTATGGAGGGGTCCATCTCCAAGAAAGAAACTCCCAACCTTCTTTATTTCAGCAGGTTTGTAACCCAGGAATGAAGAAGGGAAAAGAGGTGTATTTGTGGAACTGTTCGAAGGGAAGTGAAGAGTCAAACCATACGTGGAAGGTAGAGAAACTGAAAATAGAGACCAGAGTAGGAAATTAAGATTAACCTACTCCGGCTCTTTTTTTATGTTCTTGTAGTATAAGGAGAGCTACTTAAGAACATGAGGAATAAATTAATAGAAGAATTTGTTGACAGTGTAGGGATTTGACCTCTATACCCAGAATGGCGGCATGGTAGCATAGTGGTTAGCACTGTTGCTTTACAGCGTAAGGGACCTGGGTACGATTCCCGGCTTGGGTCACTGTCTGTGTGGAGTCTGCATGTTCTCCGTGTGTCTGCTTGGGTTTCCTCCGGGTCCTCCGGTTTCCTCCCACAATTCCCGAAAGACGTGCTTGTTAGGTGAATTGGAAATTCTGAATTCTCCCTGAATTCTCCCAAACAAGCGCAGAGTGTGACAAAAGGGGCTTTTCACAGTAACTTCATTGCAATGTTAAAGTAAGCTTACTTTTGACACTAATAAAGATTATTATTATCATTAGTGGGGAAAAACTTTATTAGTAAAAATGACTAATGCTAATTAAGAATGCAAACTAACCAGGTTTATTGCACAACATAGATAAATACCTACATTCCACTATTAGACGCATAGCAAAATTCACAAGTTGAATGCATGTCAGTCTGTCTTTCCGTGAATCCCAGGATTACTGAGAACTTCACCTATTAGTTCTTTGAACCTGGTCTCTTGACTCGCGATGTCCATCATGGTTTTAACTTAGTCAATTTAACTCTGACATGGACAGAAATCCCTTGCAGCTTCAAGACTTCAACTCGAGTGAACCCTTTGCTCTTTCTTTAAGTCTCTCTAATCTGTCCCTGCTGAAGACAGTTTTCTAACAGAGATATTTTAGAACATAGAACAGTACAGCGCAGAACAGGCCCTTCGGCCCTCGATGTTGTGCCGAGCAATGATCACCCTACTCAAACCCACCCGATACCCGTAACCCAACAAACCTTTTAGTCATCCACCTGAATGTACCATCCTTAGCTCAGTGATCGCTTGAAACCTCTGGAAGAGTAAGAGAGGTCTTCTTGCATTAAAGGTATTAAATAAACGGCCCATTCCTGAGTTTGCTGAATAATCTAATCAGGGTAGCCATTATTCCTCAGGATGTCTTTGATGTGCTTGGGCCCTATTTACAAAGTTGCCTGATCAGATCATTTCACGCTGTACATTGCGCATGCTCAGGAATGGGCCCAAAGCCATCTCTTTCAGCCCTGAGAAGTGCCCAGTCGACCAGAGATTCGGTATCTCAAAGCTTTGAGCAACAGGTGAAGTTACCTGTTTTGCGCTACTGTTATTCAGTCTCACCATGACTGGTGTTCACTACAAACAGGATACTGCCGTCAAGCCAAAAACATGTCATAACATTCAAGGCTATGGGCCAGGTGCTGGCAAATGGGATTAGGAAGGCAGTTCAGGAGTCTGTCATGCATCGGTGCAGACTCGATGGGTCGAAGGGTCTCTTCTGCACTATTATTCTGTGATTCTGGAATTCTCTGATGTTCTGCTTATTACACATATGAGCAATGTGCTAAATATGAATTTCAGTGCCAGGGTGATGCTCGTTACATGGGCCATACGTCCCAAAGACTGGCAGATTGTATCAAACAGCATGACCCTTCTGTTGTTCACAATGGGCAAGGTTCATATCATACCTAATCAGCCCATGTGTGCAAAACTCAAAACACAGTGTCTAACATTAAATGTGAATCTGTGATCGAATAGCATTTGCTAACTAATTCTCAGTGTGCTAAAAATTACGCTGACAACCAATTTAAGATTGTCAGTCAGACTCAGAGTGTGGCACATTTGCATGTACTGGAAGCTGCCTATGTTAATCCATAGGGCCCTATTCTTTACAGACAGAAAAAACATACTCGCATTGCGCCTGTTTCAGCTGAACAAAATTGGTGATAATCATTTGCTGGTTCATTCCTCAGGGCAACCTCTTAATCAAGCAGAGTCAAGCTGCCTTGTTTAAATTTTCAAACAATGCTTGGCAGTTAGCTAACAGTCATCATTGACCGGTGCATTCTCCATGGCAATACCTCTCCCAATCAGAGTCCACTTTCCAACCAATTGACACCCTCTTCTCACACAGTATACAGTTGATGTTTCCTCTGACACTGTGATTGACCTGATGAGTGCAAGATGAAAAGATTTGACAAAAGGCCTTTTGTCGGCAGTACTCAAATGCTATAATACCAAATTATTATAATTATAATGTGTAAAGCAATTTGGGGCCAAATTGAAAGAGGAATGTGGCATACATAAATGATGCAGTGTTGTTGAGTATTTTTATTGTTCCAAGTTAACTTTCTTCCAGTTAGACATGTACAGTCCATAAAATTACTTTCCAGACTTCCCATTTTGTACATTAATTACCGCATTAATTTGGATTGGCTTTTAAACTCTTATTTTTAAAATTGGCGTCCTTCACTCATATCTCCACATGGCCCCACTTCTCTGGATAAGCGCTACATCTTTTGCAAACACACTGCCTCCAAGCCTTTGTCTTTCCTCCACACATCCTGCCCTACCATTGTTTGCCATACCAAATTACACAATTATTCACTGAACTTGATTTTGCTGATTTCACACATGTAAGCATTGGATCCACTGAGCAAGTATGTCAAACAGAAAGGCAATTGTGCAGTCATGTAACTTGTAATTTAGTTGATTTCTTTCTTTATTGAAGTCAACAGAAGAAAAGCATTGAATTCCAAATGTTCTTAAGTGAACGTTGTGTGGCTATTTAGATCCTTCAGTGCATCTTTGAACGCATTATTGTCCAACTTTTCAGCTTCACTTACGAGTCGAGGGGCTTGGACGGAGTGTGTGGCCTGGAGGCAACCTTGCTTGCTTTATTTTGTGGGGAGGAATGTTGTGGTCGCCGGCTGACCTCCTTTCATTATCATTCCAGGGCACCCCACATCAGTGCCAGAATGGTGGAGCATGCACTGTGCAGAGTTGTTCTCCTGTCACATGGCTCGAAGGCCCGTGGTGACCCAAGTGGAGCATTAAGCGGGGAGGCAGCTGCCCATTCTTGTGCTGCCGCATGCATTTGCTTCCCAGAGGGCGATTCTTTACATGTGGCACTGATCTGGTCAAACCCGGAGGAAAGCTATGCCATGAGGGCTCAGGACCCTCCACTTATATTGCCTGGAGTCTGCCTCCTCATATGTTGAAGCCTGCCAATATTGCAGTGGGGATTATAGATGACAAATTTGCTACAGCATCAAATGAGACATTTAGGACAGCTCGGCCGACAGAATCTCTTTTTGTCAGTCTTTGCAGCCATTGCCAAGTGGGCAGTGGCAGAGTGTGGAGCAAATGGGTCCAAATTGCTAACGTTTGTTGAAATAGGCTTACCCAAGGAAGCCGCACCACCTGTCGACATATCGCACACATTCTCCTGTTACTAACATCCACTTTCGCACTGCTGCATTATTTTTCTCTTGATCGCTATCTCTGTGAGGTCTTATTGCCAAGGTAGCGTTGTGTGGGCAAGTAGCTGTACAGGAGGAGCTAACTCTATATTTTTTGTCTCTTGGCTTTGCTTCTCGCTGCGAAGGAAGCAGATGGTGCATTATTGGTGTTAGAGTTCGGTTATATTAAATGCTGCAGCACTGCCAAAATAAAATACAAGTTTGCGATGTAGCACTTTGTGTCCCCAGATAATAGTAAACTGTAGCAGCATTGTGTTCAACTAATGGATCAACCTTGACCGTCTTGTTTCCCCTTTCTTTAAATCCTCTAAAACCTCCTTATTAAGGGAATTCATTATTGCCTCACTTTGGAGATGAAGGTGATCGCACTGCTGCTTGCAACCTTCAGTGTGCATTCCAGGGATAGCAGAGGTAGTAGCACTGACTGCGCAGTGACAACATTGTTAAGCTGCATACGGCCTTGCTCAAATTTAAGGTTTCCTACTTTTTCCAAAAACTGGGTTCTAACACCATTTTCATGACTATTTTCTCACCGGTTCTTTCAGTGTCAGCATCATCATAGCAGGGGCTCTGGCCTTGGGTCGCTCACTGTGTGGAGTTTGCACCTTCTCCCCGTGTCTGCGTGGGTTTCCCCCGGGTGTTCCGGTTTCCTCCCGCAGTCAAAGGGTGCAGATTAGGTGTAGTGGCCATGCTAAATTGCCCCTTCGTGTCCAAAGGTTAAGTGAGGTTACAGGGATAGGGTAAGGGTTTGGGCCGAGGTTAGGGTGGCCTTTTGAAGGGTCAGTGTAGACCTGATGGTCCGAATGGCCACCCCCTGCCCCTGGGCTAGTGGGAAGGGGGGGGGGGGGTTTTGTCCCAGAAGCCCCGGTTCTGCCATGCCACCGCCTGGATCGTGTTAGATCCCCACGCCTATGCCTCTCCATCCCACCGCCCACCCGTAATCCCCACTGACCGCAGAGGCCTCTGGCCGTGCGGCTGAAGGTAATAGATGATTGCCAATCCTAGTTAAGTGAGCACTTCAAACATCCCAAGCGGATTCCCGTGGTTGGCGTGCCGTGCAGCATGTGGAGGTTATCGCCCAATATCCCAATTAGACAGCGATACCTGGCACTGTATCTGGGCAATGCAGGCAACAACACCACAGACGCAGTGACCAACATCCGAATGCACAGGGGCTGGGTCCCAGCAACGAGGACATTTCCACCCGGGGAGGGGACCAGCACCTGGTCCAGGTAATGTTACATGCAGGTGTCTGGGGTACAGGGTTTGGGGTCCGGTGACCAGGGCCTACCGCTGTGGCCAAGGGTGCATGGGCTGGGCATGTTGGATGGCAGGGGATGTGGGGGCCAGGGTTTGGAATGGGGCAGCAATGGGAGAATGGAGGGTCCCGGGGTTGAAGCCACCACTGGTTGTCAGTCGCTCACCCTTTCCCAATTCCTTACATATATTACATGGGATGGATGATATCTCGTAGAGGCATCCCTCATAGTGCTTCTGGCCAGGCTGCCAGACACCAAAGAAGGCAGCAGCAGCATCAGCAGAAGCTCGAGGCTGCGGCCCATGTGCAGGGCTGCCCCACACCCTGAGGACCCAGCCGTCCTCAGGCCAGAGGGGGGACCCAGAGGGACAGGCCAGCGATGGTGTACAGGCATTATTGGCCTTTCGAACAGATGATGGACAGCATGTGCCGCGACTCAACGAGGTGCCAGTGTGGCATCATTGCTTTGTCCTCGCGGACCTGGCACCATGTGGAGGAGGATGATTCCTACTCCCAGAGGCTGCCAAGATCACCGCAGCCCTGAACCTTTCGGCCTCAGGATCATTCCAGGGCTTGAGCGGGGACTTGTGTGGCATCTCGCAAACTACAGTCCACAAGTGAGGTCATGGATGCCCTGTTTTGTCCGGGCAGAAAACTTTGCAAACTTCGACATAGATGAGGCCCAACAGGATACCCTAGGATTCTCTGCTATCGATGGGATGCGCTAGGTCCAGAGGTAAGAGATGGAATGCATGTCGCCTTGCATGCACCGGGCTGTCAGGGAGTGCCCTACATCAACAGGAATGGGTTCAGAATGTTCAGCTCATGTGTGACCACCACATGAAGATCATGCACGTGTGAGCACACTTCCCAGGGAATGTGCATGACAGCTACATTCTGCAGCAGTCAGACATCCCCGGCCTCTTCGAGGACCACCCCAGAATGACTGGTTGGCTCTTGGGGCCCTCCACAAACTGGCCCAGCAGCAGGGCAACATGCTGGAGGTGGAAGGAGAGGAACATGTGGTCAACTCCGAGGAGATGCCGAACCAGGAGGGACTGGAGAATGGGCCCTTAAGTACCCTGCAATGTAGATTATCAGGCCCTGTGGATTTATCAGCCTTCAATCCCATCAATTTTCCCTAACACCATTCCTTCCTAATACTGATTTTGTTCAGTTCCTCCCTCTCACTAAACCCTGTGTTCCCCAACATTTAAGGTACAGTATTTGTGTCTTCCTTTGTGAAGACAGAACCAAAGTATGTATTTAGTTAGCCAGCCGTTTCCTTGTTCCCCTGTTTTTGATTGTAAGGGACCTACATTTGCCTGCACCAATCTTTTTCTCTTCACATACTTATGGAAGCTTCTCCAGTCCATTTTTATGCTCTCCACCAGCTTACTCTCATATTTTATTTTCCCCTTCTTAATCAATCCCTCCTTTGCTGAATTCTAAACTGCTCCCAATCCTCAGGCCTGCTAATTTTTTCTGGCCAATTTGCATGCCTGATAAGCCATGGCTTTGGCCCTTTCCTGTTTTATTTTGCACCAGCCTCTAATGAACAATTGTTGCAGTACACCCATGCACTCTTGGAATATTTGCATTGCCTATCCACTGTCATCCCTTTAGGTAACGGTCTTCTATCCATCATAGCCAACTCGCACCTCATACCATCGTAGTTTCCTCTATTTAGGTTCAGGACCCGAGTCTCAGAATCATCTCCGTCACTTTCTATCTTGCCTTGGAGATCTGCAAGCCTGTAGATTGGAGTTCGGAGGTGACCGGGTCCTGAGGAAAGGATGCCACTAGTCAGAAGGTGGCTTCTGATAGAGATGCCAGCAGCCCCCCCCCCCCCGCCCTTTTCCTGCCCGAGATTGAACCTCGTTCAATTTCAGCTTCCTGTCCCCCCAGATCTACCATCTGCCCGCCAGCCAAGAATTTGAGGCTGGGCCTTAATTAGAGCAAGGGTGCATTTCACAACCGAGCCTTTGCTCACCCCACTGTTAAATCACATCCATGTCAGGGAGGGAGGGAACCAGGAAGTAATCCTGTCCATACAATTTTACGCCTCGCCCCCGCCGATGCTTCGGACCCTGCTGGAGGTCGAGGATGTTGGGTGGGGTGGGGGGGGGATCCCTAAACTTCTGGTCCTTGGTACAGAGTGTCTACTTTTTGGTGCAAATTCCACTTGATATTGATTATGGTCACGTTTCTCCTCCAGACATTCACATGATCACAAGTGGTCACGATCAGTGCAATCAGGCTGCGGAAAAGAACGTCATTATTAATTTTGCTTTGCACTAAAATGTATCCATTGATTTTTTTACAAGTGGTAAACTGGCGCAGTTTTAATGATACAGCTGAAAATAGGTTCCTACTAAAAATGACCATGTTTAGTAAGGATACCCAGTCCTCCACCTGTCTGTAACTTGGGCCGTGATCCTGAGTCCATGAGATCGGTGGTGCGGACAGAGAATCGCCTGAGAATCGGGAAATGCTGGATTCACACTAGAGAAATCGCATTTTCCAATTTTTCCCGCTCTTCGCTGCTGTCATCGTGAGATACACGCCCGATGTGATGTCATGTTGGAAAGGTTTACAGCAAGCTTGGCCAGGCATGAGGCAGTGAGGGGACCACTCTTGGAGTGCAGAAGTAAATAAACCCCTCGGGATTGTAGAGGGACATTCCCCAAGGCAAAGGTTGGCACTGCTAGGTCAGCACAGTGCGATGGCGGTGAATGCTGGTGGTGGGGAGGAAGAGCTCCGATACCTCCGTGATTTGTCTGGGAGCTGTTCGGCTGCAGGGCGCCCTTTACACATATGGCAACCCGATCTCTTTGGAGCCAATCCCCAGCTCTCTGAAGCCCCTCCCCACTAGGGTGATGATGTAAACCACGCCGCTCATTTCTTTTATTGATAATCTTTATTATTGTCACAAGTAGGCTGACATTAACACTGCAATGAAGTTACTGTGAAGATCCCCTAGCCGACACACTCCGGCGCCTGTTCGGGTAAACTGAGGGAGAATTCAGAATGTCCAATTCACCTAACAAGCACGTCTTTGGGTTGTGGGGATGAAACCCACACAAACCCAGGGAGAATGTGTAAACCCAACATGGATAGTGACCCAGAGCCGGGATCGAAACTGGGACCCTGACGCTGTGAGGCAGCAGTGCTAACCACTGCGCTGGATTTTAAAAAATAAACCAGACTGAGAAACTCACGATTTTTAATGGTGTACATTAGTCAGTTAAATATTTGAACTGCTGACATATAAAAACTTGTCCACTGGTAAATCTCGACCTGGAAGGAAGGTCATAATTGAGGAAAGAGGCTCTTTATTTCGAATCTAGGAGCAGTGTTCAGAATGGTCGAAACTCTATTTAATCTGGATCTGGATGTGACATCTGAATATGACATTCACTGAGTTATTGTGATCTTTCGCGCTGCTTTGGTAAATTTTATTCAGAATGCAATGATGAAAACCAATGGAAATGAGCAGCGACTCCAGACCCACAATTTTTAGAAAGACCTCAGGACAGATTGACGGTACTGGTTGTGACATTTGTGAAGAATCTGTGGCTCATAATGCAATCTGAAATTTAGATACCATACTGAAGTTCACTCGGCCAATATTCAAACTTTTGGGCCTCGATTCTCCGCACGACGACTCCAAAATCGCAGCCGGCGCCAGAGCAGAGAATCCATTTTGGGTGCACGAAATGGGGACCAGCGCCGGTTCCCTGATTCTCCGGGCCCGAAAAGCGGCGTAGTTGGAGAGCACACCGCGCCATGTGTCGCCTACCTGCAGCTATTGCTGGATGCCTGCCCTGCCATTCGCCGGGTCGGGCGTGCGGCCGATTGGGGGCACTATTTGGAGGGTCCAGCTCTGTGGTCTGAGTCCGCCAAGGAGCATGGCGCGGCCGCTGAAGGCCGCCATCGTGCGCATGCGCGGCCTCCGACCCGGAAGCATGGGGGCCCGTATCTGCAGCAAAAGCTGTGAGCTTCCCGAAGGGTCACTGATAGCCCCCTGCAGGACTATGAATATGTGGCCCTTTCACACCAGTTTTTCTGTCCTGAAAGGCCACAGTTTTTACGACATCCTGAAGAAATAGTCCCAAAAACAGAGAATCCAGCCCCTGAGCTAAGTTTGCATATCTAGTTGACCATAAATATCTTGTGGTGGCTTATCATTCAACAGTAACCTATTGTCACATGATTTAAATGTCAGGGTCTTTTCAGTTCAGTGCACTGGGAGAGACTAGGCGGTATTTTACATCCGTACCTGGCCGAAGTCAATGGACCTTTTCATGGTCCTCGTCCCGCCCGTGGCAATCTTGCGGTGGGCGGGGCAGAAGAAGCCAGCCCTAACTTGCTGCCCATTCATGCATGTTTATGAAGCTGGATGAAGCTCAGTGAATAAATCTTTGATTTGATTTATTGTCACGTGTACTGAGGTACAGTGAAAAGTATTGTTCTGTGCAGAGTCCAGACAGATCGTTCCATACATGAAAAACATAGACACACATAAATACACAAGGTAAATACATAGACACAGGCATCGGATGATGCATATGGAGTGTAGTACTACTCAGTAGAGAAGACGTGTGAAGAGATCAAATCAGTCCATACGAGGGTCATTCGGGAGTCTGGTAACAGCGGGGAAAAAGCTGTTTTTGAACCTGTTAGTGCGTGTTCTCAGACTCTTGTATCTCCTGCCCGATGGAAGAAGTTGGAAGACAGAATCACCCGGGTGCGAGGGGTCTTTGATTATGCTGCCCACTTTCCCAAGGCAGCAGGAGGTATAGACAGAGTCAGTGGATGGGATGCGGGTTCAGGTAATGGACTGGGCTGTGTTCACGACTCTCTGTCGTTAAAAATGGCATAAATATTAATGACGTTGAGATTGTTTCAATTTTAATGCAAGTTTATGTTGTATTATGCCAATACATTCTCTGGTCAAACTATCTTTGAAGAGCAAGACATTTTAAAATTATATTTTCTACAAGGTCTTTGCAATAGGTAATAAAAATCCAACTCTGCAGCTCATTATTCTAATTTTCATAGTTTTTCCAAGTGATAGGCCTTCTAATGTAATTGTATCTCTGAGGTGTCAAGGTTTTGGCATGAGCGAAAATTTAAATTTCATGAGTTTGCTTTGTATTTGAGCTGGCTTTATTGGTTTCAGGAAAAGATTATCACAACCGAGTTGTTGCTGTTGTGAATTAGGAAATGTGCAATTAATTCTGAAGTTTGGCACAAAACATTGCTAACGTGTCCAGCATAACCTGTGTGTAGATTTGATTCATGCGCTGGGAAACAGTTCGGTGGCTTCAGCAGTATCTAATCACCCATTTCTGTGTAGTTCTTGAGATTGTTATGCTCCCGTGTGCTATTTAGATTATTTGCGTTCTGACCTCAGCTGATTTTCCAAAATTCTAAACCAAGAGACGTGGCTGACATGAGTTGCATTTCACTCATATTTTCCATTTTAAACAAGGTTTTTATTTTATCATCATTGGGATCACTGGTTATGCCAGTATTTATTTCTCAACCCTAATTGTGCCTGAGAAGGTGATAGTGAGCTGTTTTCTTGAACCAGTGCAGCCCACGAGATGTATGTACACCCATAGTGCTGCTCGGGAGGGACTTCCAGGATTTTGATCCAGAGACAGTGAAGGAACGGCCGATACAGTTCCAAGTAAAGGGCGGAACTTGAAAGTAGTGGAGTTCCCATGTATCTGCTTTCCTTGTCTTTCTAGGTGGTAGTGGTCAGGCATTTGGAAGTTGCTGGCCAAGGTCCCTTCGTGAGTTGCTGCACTCCATTTTGTAGATGGTACACACTGCTGCTATTGTGTGACGGTGTTAGAGCAGCCCCCCCCCCCCCCCCCCCCCCCCCCCCCCTCCCCCACAAATCCAGGGTTGATAGTGGGGGATTCAGAAAGGGTAATTCTTATGAATGTCAAGGGGAGATAATTAGATTCTCTCTCGTTGGAGATAGTCATTGCCTGGCTCTTGCATGGCGTGAATGTTACGATTAGCACAAGCCTGAATTTTGTCCAGGTCCTGCTGCATGTTGTGGATCTGTGGTTTTTTAGTCTAATTTTGCCACATGTTCTATGCGGAACATGCATTCATGCTACAAGACTCCTAGATGACTCCCACTCGGACTGATCTGTTCTCTGTAAGAACACTATTCTCGACGTCCTATGCTGCTCTTGCTCATGTATTTGTTTTGTTTGCCCCCTTGTTCCACACTGTAACCAATCACTGTTCTGTAAATGTACATTTGTCAATGTTCTCTGTTGATTATTATTGTGTCTATTATGTACTTATGGTGTACGTTACTCGGCTGCAGAAAAATACATGTGACAATAAATCAAATCAAATTTAGAGTACCCAATTATTTTTATTCTTTTCCAATTAAGGGGCAATTTAGCGTGGCCAATCCACTTAACTCGCGCATCTTTTGGGTTGTGGGGGTGAAGCTCACGCAGACACGGGGAGACTGTGCAAACTCCACACGGGCAGTGACCCAGAGCCGGGATTCGAACCGGGTCCTCAGCATCGCAGTCTTAGTGCTAACCACTGCACCACCCTGCTGCCCATTCATGTATGTTTATGAAGCTGGACGAAGTTAACAAATTACTACCTTCCTAAGTCTCAATGAATAAAATCATAGATGATGGAGATTGTAACAAAATTCAGTATTTTCCAGATCCTAGTAACGAGTCTGTAATGTCTTCATACATTCCCTTGGCCGCAGAAAAATACTTTTCACTGCACTTCGGTACATGTGACAATAAACCAATCAATCACTGAATCAATCAGCTATTTCTGTGAATAAAATACAAGTTTGTCTGTGCAAACATCATGTGGTGAATGTATAATATTAGTAATTCACCAGAGTATTAGTATCGTGTTCTGCCATTGTGTTACAGCTATGTTGTGTTGTTGACCTTGTGGGCTCCACCTATGGGCCATTGTGTGGCTTCACGAATAGGGGGATATGTTGGGACTTGTACGGGCTCCGCCCATGGCTCCTCCCCTTGAAAGGAAGTATAAAGAGCAGTTGACCTGCAGGAGGTTCACAGTATTGTACCAGTCGCACGCAAGCACTGTTCTAAGCTGATTAAAACCTCGGTTTGCTTCTACTCGTGTCTTTGAGTGAATTGATGGTCGCATCACATCACAGGGCCGCACAGACACAGGGAGAACGTGCGGACTCCGCACAGACAGTAACCCAAGCGGGAATCGAACCTGGGACCCTGGCACAATGAAGCAACAGTGCTAACCACTGTGCTACCGTGCAATGTGTTGTCTGTTCGAATTGCCCTCAAACAATGTGCAATGGAAAAGTTAAACCCAAAGCATTTTCAAGTTAAGCTGATCAACATGTGGGACAGGAGAAGGCAAAATAGAAACTCGTAAAAGGAAAGTTCATAACCAACATCGAGAATCACTTTTTCATGCAAAAGAGTGAACTATACATGGAATTGTTTTCTGATTAAGATTGTGGCAATATGAACTCTGGAATCATTCCAGAAGTAGTTTGATGCAGGGATGGGAAGATGTACTGGTTGGAGCCAGATGGCCTTCCTCATTAATATCTATCTTAATGATCTGTAGGCTTAATTTTGGATTTCATTCTCTTTCACCATGATATATTTAGTTCAGTTCCAATATTTTGTAACTTTTTAATGCAATCCAAATACACATTTGCACAGAAACAAAACCTTAGAAAGTTTTGCCTTCATGGTTTGTACATTGTCCTTTTTTTTTGTCTTGTCCAAGGAGAGAAGAATTTTCTCCAAGTGTTTTAATGAGAATGTCTCCATTGCTTTGAGCTTTACAACTATTCAGGTGTTAGCACTCTTGATTAGCGAATACATCCAAACACTTCATCCTGTTAGCTTATCAAATCCCAAACAAAGGTATATCACTGTTACTGCTGCAAAGATATATCCTTCATTTCCAGCAGTTGTCACTGTTTGTACGGCAGACAACATCAAAACAAATGGGTTTACGGTACAAAGTCCAGGCACTCTATTTAGCATATACTTGCACAGGATTTGAGTATAAACCTGGAACGCTTCTTGAAAACAGAAGACTGTATGGTTTTGCGAGATTCTACATAACCATCTTTATCTTTTATTTTTTTTTATTTTATAAATTTAGAGTACCCAATTCATTTTTTCCAATTAAGGGACAATTTAGCATGGCCAATCCACCTACCCTGCACATCTTTGGGTTGTGGGGGCAAAACCCACGCAAACACGGGGAGAATGTGCAAACTCCACATGGACAGTGACCCAGAGCCGGGATCGAACCTGGGACCTCGGCGCCGTGAGGCAGCAATGTTAACCACTGTGCCACCGTGCTGCCCGACAACCATCTTTATCAATGGATGCATATCCTGTGATAAATCTCAATAATTAAAGTCAAACCATTCACCTGAACTTCCCGTTGAGCCTCAACGTGAGCTTTGAAGAATTGAAGTAAGCCCCAGGCATGGCTTATTTTTAATTAAAAATAGTAGACCCAATGCCTCCGGCTAAGCCAGGAGCTGGAATCTTGCTGCCATTGTGTTAATTTTCTGCCCAGTTTTACTGTGCCTCGGATTGATGTTGTGCATTTTAGACACGAGGAGGGGGAAATTAGAATTTGTTTGCGTAGCGTGGTGTTTATTATTGACCCCAAAACAGGGAATAATTTCCCCCACCTAATGGGATTGCAAGGAGTACCTTCAACACAGAAACTATGGCTGTTCATGAAGGCTCAACACCACCAATTTTACAAAAGCAATCAGGGGTGGTCATTAGCGTTGGCCTTGCTGATGATGCTTACGTCTTGAGAATGAGTTTTAAAAATGATGAGCTTCATGCACTTAGGACCTGTAGAAATTATAAAAGCTATGACATACAGTTCCATTCTATTGTCAGTCTGTGGCAGTGGTTGTTGTTATGGGTCGTAGAGGACAGAATCCTAATAATTAAGAATTTACAACTCACCGTAATGGTTATCACCTTACTTTTGCACGTTCTGTACTGATTACATTTTTGGCCAGTCAATTAAAGAAACCTTTTAGAACAAGTTAGAGCATTCTTTGGGAAGCAGGGCATGTAGCTTGATGTATGCAGAAGCAATTCTGTAACAGAGCGAATCAAATGGCCAAATAGCTGCGTGTGTACAGTTAGTCAAAGGTAATGGGAGAAAACCTGCATCTTGTTTGTTGGGATACAGAGTATTAAATTTAATGGGTCTACTGGGACATTTTTTAGCCCCATACATTGTGAGGTTGAATTAATGAATGGGCTCGCTTGCAATGCTCTGTCCAAATATACTTGAGTTGGTGCCAATATTGAACAAATGCAGTGCTTTTCTTAGTCAAAGGCAATTCATGAAGGCGTTAATTATATTTTATTTTGTACAAATACAAGGACTATTGGGGCAGCTTTATACTTCCGAGTGCGTGCATTTGTGGGTGTCAGTTTGGTTACTGACTTTCCCCCTCTGTTTGAAAGAATAATTAACAAGGGCTGACCTCTAAATACAGTCGACTGACTAATATCCAAAACTGGCTGCAACTGAGCTGATTGCATTCAAAATATATTTCCAGTATAAGCAATAAGAAACTTAATTATTTACTGATGAGGTGGTGGACAGAGAGATAGTCCATAAGTAAACAAAACCTTCTGGCACCTATTGAATATATATTTAAATATTGAGCTAACGTCTGACTGGAAAGGTTTACCGCACTGGCAATTTTTCAGAAAACTAATGAACTGTCTTTAAAATACTGGATTTAATGCTGCTCGACACCCACCTGGATTGTCTGCAGGCATCGACCACAGCAGCTGTTTGAATTTTAGCCCAGTGTTAACAAACAACAGTTCTAATGGAGTACCTTAATCTTTTGGACATTCCTCTTCATGTTACTTTTGGCGAAGGGTTAAATCATTTCAGAAGGGAGATGGATGAACGCATCTGCCAAAGTAGAGGCCAGCAGAATCACAGAATAACACAGCAGAGAAGGGGGTTATGTGGTTCATTAAATCTATACTGTTTCTTTCAAAGATAAATCCAATTAGTGACACTCCCTGGCTCTTATCCCTGATACCTATAACCTATGTTCTCATTCAAGTATTTATTCAAATTCCTTTTGAAAGTTACTGTTGAATCTGTGCATTCCCAATCCTAAGAAATTAATAGATAAAATATGTTTTTGTCGTATTGCCTCTGGTTCTTTGGCAATCACCTTAAATCTGTGCCCGTCATGTTTATCGACCTGTTAACTGTTGGAAACGGTTCCTTACCCCTTCAGGATAGAAACTCCCTCTATTATATTTCCTCCTCCCCTCTATTCTGAAGAGAACAACCCTCGCTTCTCCAGTCTGTCCTCATATCTATGGGGGTCAGTTTAGCTCAGTTGACTGGACGGCTGGTTTGTGATGCGGAGCGACCCCAACAGCAGTGCGGCCTCAATTCCTGTACCGGTTGAGGTTATCCACGGAGGCCCCGCCTTCTAAACGTTGCCCCTCGCCCGAGGTGCGGTGACCCTCGGGTTAAATTGGCACCAGTCAGCTGACTCTCAAAGGTGAAAGTAACCTCCAGCCTTCTGGGAATATGCCGGCTTTTCTTTCATCCAGGTAACTGTAGTCCCTCATCCTGGGAACCATTCTGGGAAACCCCGTATGCGCCCTCACCGAAACCTTCATGACCTTCCAGAATTGAGCACAGTAATCCAGCTCGAGCCCAGTCAATATTTTATATGCGTTCAGCACAGGTTTCAGGTTTTTGTGCTCTGTGGGCAGGTTTTGATGTGTCTCCAGGGGGTGAAGGAAGTAGAGCGGAAAGTGAATGGTCCCTCCCACTTTGCTCCCGCCATCTCCACTCACCCAATTGACACACCCCAGGTGCAACACCCATATCCCATGAATTCATTTTTAAAATATTGGTGCAAGAGATGATCTCGAGATGATATAGGGCGGCATGGTGGCACAGTGGTTAGCCCTGTTGCTTCACAGTGCCAGGGTGCCAGGTTCGATTCCCTGTCTGTGCAGAGTCTGCATGTTCTCCCTGTGCCTGTGTGAGTTTCCTCCGGGTGCTCCGGTTTCCTCCCACAAGTCCCAAACGACATGCTGTCAGGTAATTTGGACATTCTGAATTCTCTCTCTGTGTGTCCCCGAACAGGCGGCGGAATGTGGCGACTAGGGGCTATTCACAGTAACTTCATTGCAGTGTTAATGTAAGCCTACTTGTGACAATAAAGATTATTATTATTGAGTAATATGGCTTTATAGGAGAAATATTTAGCATTCGGAATGAATCTCTCTCTAATAAGTGAGGGTGTATACATATTTGGGAAGTTATAATTCACTGAGAAAACTCCGCACAGTGTGCTTGATTTATCTTAAGTAGGAAATTATGGCATAATTTCACTAGACTGGTAAACTAGAGGTTAAGGCTAATTCTGTGGGGTTATGGGTTCAAATCCCATAACAACAGCTGGTGGAATTTAAATTCAGTTCATATGGTATGGAATTGGTTCACTAATGTTCTTTCGGGAAAGAAATACCTGATCTGGCCTCCATGTAACTCCAGATCACAACATAAATATATATGTGTGGTTGACTTTCAACTGCCCTCTGAAATGGTCCAGCAAGCCACTCAGTTCAAGGGATATTAGGCATGGAGAATGGATGCTGGCATTGCCAGCAGTGCCCATGTCAGAGAGACTAAAGAAAAAAACATAATACTGACAAACCACGGTGGTGGTTAGGCTGATTATCTGCGATATTGTATCCTGCTAGCATGTGAGTTCAAGCGTACCGTTTTCTCAAACTTTTTCATTTCAGTATTGAGAGAGGACACACTACCTAACGTGCTCTTGGAAAGATCACTGTCAAGAGTTCCAAGAGCAAGTTCCTTCCTGTCTCTCAATAGGAGAAAGGCACATTGTGCGGCGAAAAAACGAGTGGGGTGGTCAGTAAATGTGTGTTAAATTAGCATGCAAATTTACAATAGTTCATTTTTCTTTTTGTGGTAAGTCATGAAATGTAAAGCACTTTCCACTTCAACAAGCGCCATTGTTTATTTTGGCTGAGGACAGACAAATCCATCTGTCACGTGTCGGTGATGTCTTTTTTCCAATGTTTCCTGGTGAAAAAGAGAAAAGACTCACGTTCATACAGCAACTGTAACGATCTCAGGAGTGTGGAAACTTACAAACAGTGAAACATCTTTGAATTGTAAGTACTGATGTAATGAGGATGGTGTGACAGCCAGTTTGTGCACAGTAAGCTCCATCAAACGCCAGTGAGACATAATCAATAAACTGTTTGATTTTGTGATGTTGATTGAGGCCAACAATAGTGGCCAGACTGGGGACAATTGCTCTTCTCTGACATGGTACTATGTGATCTTTGAAACCCACCTGACAGTGAAGACAGAAGAAATTCCTCATCTCAAGAGAACACCTCTAACTGTGCACCTCTAACTAATTCTCAGTGCTGCACTGGAGTGTCAATCTAGATTTGTGTGCTCATTCTTCTCTTGTGGGACTTCGAACCTACACAGTTCTGACTCAAAGGCGAGTGTACATAACTGCAGAGCAGATATTAATAACATAATAAAATCACAGAGTCACAGGATCACATCAGGACAAAAGGAGGCCATTTAGCCCCCTGTGTGTCTGTGCCAGCTCTCCGAATGCGGAATTTACATAGTCCATTCCTCCACTTTCTCTCATGGCCCTACGCATTCATCCTCTTCGGATATCAGTGCAATTCTTCTTTGAATTCTTCGCTTGAGCCTGCCTCCCTCACACTCTCAGGCAGTGCAATCCATACCCCAACCACTCACTGCGGGGGGAAAGAAAATATTTTTCTCGTATCACTTTTGTTTCTTTTACGAATTACTTTAAGTCTGAGCCCTCTCAGTCTGGACTCTTACATGAGAGGGAACAATTTCTCCCGACCGACTCTGTCCAGACCCCTCGTGATTTTGAACACCTCCTTCAAATCTCTGCTCAGCTGTCATACCATTCATGTCCTCAGGGTGACGATTCCAATGAGCTATCGTTTGATCCTGTCCACCTCCATTCGGGTTTTCACTCTTAAATGTGTCCCTTGGCTGTGATCTTGATCTGTTGCCGCATTGAGAAATTTGGCCAAATTTATTCCTCCATTTTTAATTAAATCAGCTTGTGCAATCCATCAGCCTTTGGATGCAGGCGGTTCATTCCAGACACTTAATAAAATCAATCTGCTTCATCGGTAAATTTCTGTCTGAAAGGTCTTAATCTGTTGCTGGTGCTTGCAGCTAATTTTAATTTTGTGATCTGATTGATGTAGATAGTAATTTCTCAGTCTAAATACTTACGGGTTATATCTTTTGAAAGTAACATTGCTGTGTGCATTTGATTCCAGGGGGTTTTCTGTGTCAATATTCCTGTGCAAGATCTAATTTGTTCTAAGATGACAGTGGGTGGCTGGAGACCAACAGAGGAAACAATACTGCAGCTGGGCATTGTCTCTACGTTAGCAGTTCCCCATATCAAAATTCAAAGCTATTTTGTGCAAGCGTTTGGAGGAGAAGGAAAGACTGGACCTTGCCTGAATACCGTTCTTCCATTTCACAGCACCTTACAAATAAAAAAGTGCGTAAAATCTATCATCCAACAGAAATATATTTTCACTGGTTATTTTTGGCCAAAAAAGAGCAATGATTTGCATAATATTAACTTTTGAATTCATTATTATTTGCATCACTCTATTTAAAATATTCACTTTTTACCAATATGGTAATCGCACCAATTGTGTAGCACAGTGGTTAGCACTCTTGCTTCAACGCACCAGGGTCCCAGATATGATTCCCGGCTTGTGTCACTGTTTGTGCGGAGTCTGCACGTTCTCCCTGTGTCTGCGTGGGTTTCCTCCGGGTGCTCCGGTTTCCTCTCACAAGTCCCGAAAGACGTGCCTCTTAGGTGAATTGGACATTCTGAATTCTCCCTCAGTGTACCCAAACAGGTGCCAGAATGTGGCAACTAGGGGCTTTTCACAGTAACTCCATTGCAGTGTTAATGTAAGCCTACTTATGACAATAAAGATTATTATTATAAATAAATGTATTTTTAAACTTGCTTGCTAATCAACCAGGGGCAAAATTCTCCGACCCCCCGCAGGGTCGGAGAATCGCCCGGGGCCGCCGGAAATCCTGACCCCGCCGTGGCAGAAATTCTCTGCCACCTGGGAATTGGTGGGGGCAGGAAACACCACCCGCCGATTGGCGAGCCCCCTGCGGCGATTCTCCGGCCCGCGATGGGCCGACGTCCCGCCGCTGGGAGGCCTCTCCCGCCGCCGTGGTTTGAACCACCTCTGGTGGCGGTGGGATCAGCGGCGCAAGCCGGCCCCCGGACCCAGGGGGCGCGCGGGACGATCGGACCCCGGGGGGTGCCCCCACGGTGGCCAGGCCCGCGATCGGGGCCCACCGATCGGCGGGTGGGCCAGTGCTGTGGGGGCACTCTTTTTCTTCCACCGCCGCCACGGCCTCCACCATGGCGGAGGCGGAAGAGAATCCCCCAGCGCGCATGCGCCGGTGGTGACGTCAGCGGCAGCTAACACACCAGCGCATGCGCAAACCGGCGAAGGCCTTTCGGCCAGCCCTGGCTCCAGGTGGCGGGCGTCAAAGGGCGCTGGAGTCGGTTTGGGCGCCAGTCGGTGTGGTGCCAACCGCTCCGGCACGGGCCTAGCCCCTCAATGTGAGGGTTTGGCGCACCTTTGGGGAGGCCCGACGCCGGAGTGGTTGGCGCCACTCCGCTACGCTGGGACCCCCCGCCCCGCCGGGTAGGGGAGAATCCCACCCCAGATCATTGCTTCTCTCCAAATCTGTACAAGTTATCAAGATAAGTGACATGTCCATGTGTATCCTGGAGCAGGATGTGTAAAAGATGGTGGAGCAGATCATCAGGTGACTAGGTTCTTCCTCAGGCTAAGATGCTCATGCCCAGACAGTAATGGGGCTTTCTCCCTGTTTTCCTCAACCACCTCCCTCAGCTCACCCAGCTCTCCTGGCTTGAGAAGCTGCAGTATATATAGTCCTGTATTGTAGCTTCACCAGGTTGATATCTCATTTTTAGGTACACTTCTGGAGTGCCTCCTGCACTCTTTATTGAAACAATGTTGAGCCTCTGACTTGGTAGTCATGGTAGAGTGGGGGACCTGCTGGGCCATGAGGTTACAGATTGTGGTTGAGTGGTTTTGGGATAAAAGGTTCTTTTTCGGAATGGCAACCGGTGACAAGTGGTGTCCCGCAGGGTTCAGTGTTGGGGCCACAGCTGTTCTCTTTATATATTAACGATCTAGATGACGGGACTGGGGGCATTCTGGCCAAGTTTGCCGATGATACAAAGATAGGTGGAGGGGCAGGTAGTATTGAGGAGGTGGGGAGGCTGCAGAAAGATTTAGACAGTTTAGGAGAATGGTCCAAGAAGTGGCTGATGAAATTCAACGTGGGCAAGTGCGAGGTCTTGCACTTTGGAAAAAAGAATAGAGGCATGGACTATTTTCTAAACGGTGACAAAATTCATAATGCTAAAGTGCAAAGGGACTTGGGAGTCCTAGTCCAGGATTCTCTAAAGGTAAACTTGCAGGTTGAGTCCGTAATTAAGAAAGCAAATGTAATGTTGTCATTTATCTTAAGAGGCTTGGAATATAAAAGCAGGGATGTACTTCTGAGGCTTTATAAAGCACTAGTTAGGCCCCATTTAGAATACTGTGAGCAATTTTGGGCCCCACACCTCAGGAAGGACATACTGGCACTGGAGCGGGTCCAGCGGAGATTCACACGGATGATCCCAGGAATGGTAGGCTTAACATACGATGAACGTCTGAGGATCGTGGGATTATATTCATTGGAGTTTAGGAGGTTGAGGGGAGATCTAATAGAAACTTACAAGATAATGAATGGCTTGGATAGGATGGACGTAGGGAAGTTGTTTCCATTAGCAGGGGAGACTAGGGCGCGGGGGCACAGCCTTAGAATAAAAGGGAGTAATTTTAGAACAGAGATGAGGAGAAATTTCTTCAGCCAGAGAGTGGTAGGTCTGTGGAATTCATTGCCACAGAGGGCGGTGGAGGCCGGGACATTGAGTGTCTTTAAGACAGAAATTGATAAATTCTTGATTTCTCGAGGAATTAAGGGCTATGGGGAGAGAGCGGGTAAATGGAGTTGAAATCAACCATGATTGAATGGTGGAGTGGACTCGATGGGCCGAATGGCCTTACTTCCGCTCCTATGTCTTATGGTCTTATGAGTGAAATTCTGCTGCTGCTGATGGCCCACAGCACCACATGGACGCCCAGTCTTGAGTTGCGAGATCTGTTTGAAGTCTATCCCATTTAGCTGGTTGGTAGTGCCACACAACACAATGGAGAGTTTCCTCACCCTGGCACCCTGGAATTGCCACCTGTGTACCAGCATGGCAAGGTGCCCAGGTGGTACTGCCAGGCTGGCATTTTTCCTGCAGTGGAGATTGGGCCTGGGGTGCCCTGACTGTATGAGGTGGGGTGCGGGGAGCCTAAGGATCACCTTATAGGTGAGTCGGGGCTTTGGGAGAGTTTGGGGGTCATGTCGGGGGGGTTCAGCAGATCAGAACGCCATTTTATTGACATCCCAATCTCTTTCTGGACTGAGGAGCTCTGACGAGTGAAGTTCCTCGTTGCAGGTATTGGGCCTAACAGTGGCCTTGGTGGGGCGTTCTCCGCTGAGGCCATGAATTGCAACAAAGTCTGGAGAGATAGTGGGGTGTCTCTTAGTGCTCACGGGAAACACCTGGCTAAACGTGCTCATCTCGGGACTTTTTTACCATGTGGTTAGATCGTGCCCACAGTCTATGGAGTCCTCAGAAAGTGGTCACGTTTATCCAGCTCTTTGGTGTAAAATAAATATTGATTTTTAAATAGTCAGAAGGAGATTTGCCACAGCGGCCAACAGCCTTACCCAATCTCTCTTTCTTTTTAAACCTCTCACATCAACGCTCATTTGTTTGTGATTTGAAAAACCTACCAGAAGATCACATTGCTGCTAACCAAGTGTTTTTAAAGGAGAATTCTAAATCTGCAGTTCAATTACTCCTCTGTGGAAAAGGGTACCTTTCCCCTGTGGAAAAACATCTGGAGAGTTTATAATTTTTTTCTGACTTGTTACTTGGGCAAACTTTCAAGATCTGTGAGCTCAAGGAGACGGAGCAGCTGCAGGAGAAGGTGCCCAGTATTTTCCCTGAATAGTGACTCAATTGATGGCCAAACAAACCCCATTGTCAGCAAGCAAATTGGCACCACAGACAGATGACTCTTAGCCAGACGTCAGAGTCTTTCACTTATCTGAAATGTTTTTGGGAGATTTTGATGACCCAATGAAAGTGATTCCCTGGTCGATGCCCAGCAAACTGACCCGGGGTTTCAGAAAATTAACCTAAATTGCCCAAATTGAAGCTGAAATTCCCTGCACCATCTGTGAAGTGGACTGCTGATGGAGGCCCCACCCCAACCTTCCCACCCAAGATCGAGGATGTTAACTTATTCTATTTCCCACCCTGCGTTATCCATCATCCATCAACCAGAAAATTGAGGCTGGTCAGCAAAATACTTTTACCTGGTCATTAATTGACCATTAAAGGCCTTAATTGGGAAAAGGGTGAGCTTCCCACCTGAGGCCCTGCACTCTCTGCTGCATCCGGACTGAGGTACCGGTGGGAATCATGTTCATGCAATTTCATGCCCCCCCCCCCCCCCACCTCAGAACCCGCCAAAATCAATACATTTCAGGCCTATATCTATTTTATTTTATGAAGTTATCTATTTTATGAAGATATACAAAGTTAGGGTTTTAATCCCCTCGCAATTAACTTATTCAGTCTCAGTCCAAGGCTTTGGGTCCAGTGCTGTCAAAATGGATTAGGTAGGGAGTGTAGTGCTATCATGGTTGTGTTGTAATGCACCGACTGACCACTAGAGTCTCATTAGTATATAAGTGAATGTTCGAGTCAGGTGACCTCAGACTGACCAGGAAGCTGGAATGGAGAACTTGCTTGTGCAAGATAATACTATTATTCATCTGTTGTTTTGTATATATTTGACCCACAGTGAATGCTAATAAATCATTTATAGCTTGAGCTACAAATGTTTTTGTAATATAAATCAGGTCATCCGACAAGAAGATTACAGGGAGGTCAGGTGTCTTTCATCTGTGCAGACTCGATGGGTCAAAGGGCCTCTTCTGCACAGTATGACCAAAAAGGTTAGGAGGGCTTATTGGGTTATGGGGATAGGGTGGAAGTAAGGGCTTAGGTGGGTTTTCTGCACTGTATGTTCTATGTACTATATGTACTATGTACTATGTATTATTCTGCGATTCCAATCCTGAAGCAATTCAAAATCATAAAACAATTTCCCTCCATAGTGCCCAGTTCAGTGTTTGGTTTGGTCCTTCCATACACCCAAATCTTCTCGTACTTTTTTTGAACTTTTCTTGCAGTAGTGCAGTTTCCCTGCACTGGCCAGCCTTTCACTGATCCCAACCCCCCAGCTTCCTATTCAGTCATAGACCCTTTTTGGTATTTGATCCTTGGACTTTGTAGAGTTTTTAAACTATTTGCTGGAAGTTATGGTTAGGCTCTGTTCACTGCTTTCCTCCCATTGAGGAACCTTTTTTAAGTAGTCTTTTTTTTCTCTTCAATCGCTGTTGGCGGTTATCATCTGCAATGGCACTGACATCGGACACTGACTGTGGGATATATCGGAACTCACGATCAGTAAAAACTGAATTCTCCCAGTGCTGCCTGCTTATTGCAGTGTTAAATTGAAGATGCTGACCCTTTTTTCAAGGGTTTCTCACCTTTTCTTGATCATCACAAGGCTCTCTGACTTTGCTGCCAGATCAGGGTGTCCACGGGCCACCAGGTGCTCTGGTGCAGCCCTTACAAAATTGAGCTGTTGATTTATTTTGCCTCCCGCTGCCTCGCGTCTTCAATTGAGCTCTTTTGGAGATTTGCAACTGCCTTCAATTTTGGTGATTTTTTTCCCCCCTCTGGTCAAACTTCTTTAAAGTTGATTTTCGGAGAATCCGGGGTCCTTCAGATCTGCCACCATGCTTTATTCAGCTGTGGCTGACAAAAGAACAATTGGTGAGACATAGGTATGTCAGAGCGAAAACTGGTTTCTTGGATAATCATAATCATATTATGTATATCTTATATATATAATGGGTGGGATTCTCCGCCCACGTTCACCCGCCGACCGGAGAATCCCGTCCAAGGTCAATGAAGTTTTCCATTGTCGGCTTCTCGCCCGTGGTGTTCTTACAGTGGGCGGGGCGGAATAATCCAAGTCTATCGGCGCGATTCTCCACTGCCCACGACGGGTCGGAGAATAGGGGGAGGGCCTTCCCGACAATTTTCACGGCCTCCTGCTATTCTCCCCTCCCCCCTCCGACCACCCACCGACACGAATCGCTGCTCGCCATTTTTTATGGCAAGCAGCGATTCTCCGCAGGCCGATGGGCCGAATACCGCAGAGTGTACGGCCGTTTTCACGGCCGCAATCACACCTGCTTTCAGCGTTCATGAAAACGGCCGCAAAGTTCCCGTTCCGGACAACCATGGCACCGATGGTGGCATGGGCCTGCGATCGGTGGGCACCGATCGCAGGCAGTGGGTCCGATACCCGCACACTACTTGTTCTTCCGCCGCCACGCAGGATCAGTCCGCGGGGTGGCTGAGGGGAATGACGGTCTGCGAATGCGTCGGTTTGACGCGTCTGCATGATGACGTCATCCGCACATGCGCGGGTTGGAGCCGTCCAACCTGCGCATGTGCGGGTGACGTCATCGTGCGCGTCAGCCGCCGTGACTCTTGGCGGGCGGAGTTAGCGATGTTCGCTAACTCCGCGTCGCCGTGATTCCCCCGGCCCCGATACTAGCCCCGCCCGGGGGGAGAATCGGGTCCCGGGACGGAGCTCCGAGGCTGGCGTGAAACACGGCCAGTTTCACGCCAGCCTTCACAGCATGCCGGATTTGCGGAGAATCGCGCCCTATATATATCAGGGGAGGCAGTAGTGTAGTGGTATTGTCACTGGACTAGTAATCCAGAGACTCAGAGTCATGTCCTGCGGATCCGGGTTTGAATCCTGCCATGGCAGATGGTGAAATTTGAATTCAATTAAAATCTGGAATTAAAAGTCTAAAAGATGACCATGAACGCAGTGTCGAGTGTTGTAAAAGAAAATCATCTGGTTCACTAATGTCCTTTTGAAAATCTGTCGTCCTTACCTGGTCTGGCTTACATATGACTCCAGATCTACAGCAATGGTAAAAAAATACATACATGTATATCACTCAGTCTAAGCTATGAGCATTCTCTCTCTCACCTCTTGGTCTCTTCACGTGGGATGTACTGTTTCCTCAGTCCCACACATCATCCCTTTCAACCTTGAACACCTAAATATTACAATTAATCATTTCTGCATCTTTACCCGAGTGAGTCGTAACAATAAAATTAACTCTTCACGTGTTAACCTAAAGAATCTGGCCAACAGGGGCAGCACGGTGGCACAGTGGTTAGCATTGCTGCCTACGGCGCTGAGGACCCGCGTTCGAATCCCGGCCCTGGGTCACAGTCCGTGTGGAGTTTGCACATTCTCCCCGTGTCTGCGTGGGTTTCACCCCCACAACCCAAAGATGTGCAGGATAGGTAGATTGGCCACTCTAAATTGCCCCTTAATTGGAAAAAATAATTGGGTACTCTAAATTTTTATTTTTTTTAAAAAGAATCTGGCCAACTTATTTCTTGCACTGAGAGCCAGATAGTTAGATAAATACTGAGCTGGCACCATCAGCTCCAAGTTAAATTCAAACTCTGTTATCACCAATTCAGGAGCTATCCGAGTTGTTACTTGTTGTCACCGTACATCATTTGCATGCCTTTTGAGAGCAAGAGGTCAGATATGTTCCAGAAAAGATTATTCTTTATCTGTCTTTTTCTCAGCTGTCTTCTGACAGAGGGATAATGTGCCAGTATTGTCAATACCACCACCTCATTACAGTACATCCTGCAAAGCTATTTATTCTGTTGCTGTTAAGGTGCTGAGTAAGCCACATTTAAAGTGTTCTTTATTGCTTTTTCTTTTGCTCCCCCAGCCGGTACTGCTTATCCAGCAGTGACATTATATCTCTTTGACCCTCTCTGCATCATAGGCACAGACTGATATTGGGTTAGATTGAAGTTCGGATATGAATATAGGCATTGACACTGTGAACTGTTTCCCTCTGAATTCTTTGTGTTGCACTTGCAATAAATAACTTGGTGTACAGTGAGTCTCATGTTGACCCAACAGTTGGTAGCAATTACATCAGACACTAACCAGTGAGTCCCATAGCGCAACGAAACTGCGATATAAAGTTACAAGTCACCTCACCCTCCTTGTTCTCTATTTGCTTTAACGAGCTCAGCCTCAATCTCTGGCCTGAAGGCACGCTTTCCACTGAGGTCATGATGTGAGTTGACTCCTGTGAACAGGAATATGTGACTACTTTTACAATCTTCCACGCTGTTGTACTTGGTTTATTGCTGTGGTGTAGTTGGCAGTTTACAGTCATGTCCACTTTCTTTGTGGTTTTCAAGGTCAACCGAACCGGGCGGCATGGTAATCACAGTGGTTAACATTGTTGCTTCACAGTGCCAGGGTCCCAGGTTCAATTCCCGGCTTGAGTCACTGTCTGTGCGGAGTCTGCACCTTCTCCCCGTGTCTGCGTGGGTTTCCTCCGGGTGCTCCGGTTTCCTCCCACAGTCCAAACATGTGCTGTTAGGTAAATTGGACATTCTGAATTCTCCCTTCGTGTACCCGAACAGGCGCCGGAATGTGGTGAATCGGGTATTTTCACAGTAACTTCATTGCAGTGTTAATGTAAGCCTACTTGTGACAATAAAGATTATTATTACATTTTCAATTGAAATGAAATGAAATGAAAATTGCTTATTGTCACAAGTAGGCTTCCAATGAAGTTACTCTGAAAAGCCCCTCGTCGCCATATTACGGCACCTGTTCGGAGAGGCTGGTACGGGAATTGAACCGTGCTGCTGGCCTGCCTTGGTCTGCTTTCAAAGCTAGCTCTTTAGCCCTGTGCTAAACCACCCTCAGAATTGTGAATATCTTGTTTCTCTAGCTTCTGGCCATCCCCCAGTTTTAATTGTCCCCTGTCCCAGTTCTGTTACTTAATTTTCCTTCCTCCATTTACATTCAAAGCTTGTTTTAAATTCAGTGCGTAAGTGGTGTCTCAAACTGCGATCAGGCCCTTCAAACATGTAACTATTTCCACTTTCCAGATTCCCAAGTATTGTGCCTGATACGTTCTCTCCTTTTTCTACCTTCCTGCAGCAGTGTGTCAGTCTTCATTGTTTTGAGTCCTCACCACCTGAACCTCAGTATTGTACTTTCTGCAACATGTTTCTCAACTGTTGAATTCCCAGTGCTGATGTTGGGTTTTCACTGGCCAGAGGAGGAGTGAATAACACCCATCAGTTTCAGCTGAACATTGATATCACTGCCAATCCCCAGCGAGTACCATTAGTCTCCTCATTAGTCTCCCATAACTCAGTTCCAATAGTTTTCCTCTGAGTGAAAAGATGTGGGTTCACGTCCCATTCCAGAGATTTAATCGCATATTCCGGGTTGATCCTGCCTCCAGAGGGAGTGTGGCGTTATCTGGGATGCTGTTTTTTTGGATGTGGCAATAAACGCTCAGGTGGGTGTATGAGATCCGATGAAACTACTTCAAAGGAGAGTGGGGACTGATGTTAAAAGACCTCTCAACCCCCCTCCCCCCCCACACACACACCACGGCCTCTACAGAATAGAGGGTGCTCGAGCCTCCCTAACCCAATCTCATAAGGCAACCCTGGGCATGATCCCCGACACGGCCAATCTTGCACCCAGGCACCTTGGCACTGCCAGCTTGGCACCCTGGCAGTACCCTTGCTAGCCTGGCAATGCAACCTGGGAACCCTGGCAGCAGCAGGGTGACACTGCCAGGGTGCACAGGTGATAGCGGCAACGTGCCATGTTTCCAGTGCCAGGGTGCCCTGGTGGCATCGGAGATGCCAGCGATTTTGATTTTGGATTCAGATTTATTGTCACGTGTTCCGAGGTACAGTGAAAAATATTGTTCTGTGTACAGTCCAGGCAGATCGTTCCATATGTGAGAAACATAGGACATACATTAAATACACAATGTAAATACATAAACATAGACATCGGGTGAAGCATACGGAGTGTAGAACTACTCAATAGAGATCAGTACAGTCAACAAGAGAGTCATTCAGGAGTCTGGTAACTGCGGGGAAGAAGCTATTTTTGAATCTGATAGTGAGTGTCCTCAGACCTTTGTTTCTCCGGCCCAATGGACGTGGTTGGAAGAGAAAATAGCCCGGGTAGGAGGGGTCTTTGATTATGCTGCCCGCTCTCCCAAGGCAGCCGGAAGTGTAGACAGAGTCAATGGATGGGAGATGGGTTCACGTGATGGACTGGGCTGTGTTCACGACTCTCTGTAGTTTCTTGCGGTCCTGGGCCGAGCAGTTGCCATACCAGGCTGTGATGCAGCCAGATAGGATGCTTTCTATGGTGCATCTGTAAAAATTGATAAGATTCAATGTGGACATGCTGAATTTCCTTAGTTTCCTGAGGAACATAGGCGCTGATGTGCTTTCTTAGTCGTTTTATCGACATGGGTGGACAAGGACAGATTTCTGATGATGTGCACACCTAGGAATTTGAACCTGTTATCCATCTCCACCTCGGCACCATTGATACAATACTTTTGCTTGCTGAAGTCAATGACCAGCTCCTTCATTTTGCTGACATTGAGGGAGAGATTGTTGTTGTTACACCATTCCACTAGGTTCTCTAAGTCCCTCTTGTACTTTGACTCATAGTTGTTTGAGATCTGAACCACTAGGGTTGTGTCATCAGCAAATATATGGATGAAGTTGGAGCCACATTTTGCCACACAGCCGTGTGTGTATAGTATAACAGGGGGCTATGTATGCAGCCTTGCGGGACCCCGTTATTGAGGACTATCGTGAAGGAGTTGTTGTTGTTACTGATTGTGGTCTATGTGTCAGAAAGCCAAGGGAGGAGCCAAGTCCTAGGTTTTGGAGTTTTGATATGAACTTTGCTGGGGTTATGGTGTTGAAGGCGGAGCTGTAGTAAATGAAAAGGTGTCTGACATAGGGATGCGTGTCAGGCCAGGGGGATAGTGTCTGCTGTGGACAGTATGCGAATTGAAATGGATCAAGGCATTCTGAGAGTATGGAGTTGATGTGTCTCATGCTCAACCTCTCAACATACTTCATAATGATAGATGTCAAGGATACTACCCTGCCCAGAGCCTGACCAGCCAATCGCCTGGGAGACCCTTCAACTGTCATTAGGTCTGGTCCACTTTTGTAGAAACCTTGTGAAATGGTGCCACAACGAGGTATCCCAGTCGTAGGCATTCGATCTCGCACCTTGGGATCCTCTGGTGCAGGCATAATAAGTGAAGCTAACTGCTTACTTAAATATGCAAGTCTGGGTCCGGCCAGTGAGAGTGAGAGCCAGATCACAACATCTTGCTATCTCTCCAGAGGCATCCCACCATCGTAAATAGCGCGAGAGGCTCTCACGGGATTGAACGGCCTTGTCACGTCACCGAGTCAGGCAGGATGAGGCCGTATAGAACATAGAACATAGAACAGTACAGCACAGAACAGGCCCTTCGGCCCTCGATGTTGTGCCGAGCAATGATCACCCTACTCAAGCCTAACGTATCCACCCTATACCAGTAACCCCCCCCCCCATTAACCTTACTTTGACACTAAGGGCAATTTAGCATGGCCAATCCACCTAACCCGCACATCTTTGGACTGTGGGAGGAAACCAGAGCACCCGGAGGAAACCCACGCACACACGGGGAGGACGTGCAGACTCCGCCCAGGCAGTGACCCAGCCGGGAATCGAACCTGGGACCCTGGAGCTGTGAAGCATTTATGCTAACCACCATGCTACCGTGCTACCGTGCTCATTGGCTGTAAAGTGCTTTCAGATGTCCTGAGGAGGCCTTTCCTCTTCATTGTAATCTTTCATTCCAGGGTCATCATTTCACAATAGAGTTTTATTGATTGGAATAACAATAGCTTGATATGAAAAGAACTTCTTGACTGGATCCAATTGCAATTTATCCTGAAATTCTAAACAGAAACTTCTCAGATTTAGACATTTCTCAACTAGACTATTGTTGAAACCCTCATTCATGCCTTTATTACCTCTTGACAACATGGCAACTCCAAGTCACTCCTGACTGGTCTCCCACATTCTACCCTCAGTAAACTTGAAGTCATCCAAAACTCTGCTACCTGTGTTCTAACACACAGCAAGTCCCATTCCCAACCATCCCAGTTCTCATTGATCTATGCTGGCTCCTGGTCAAGAAGCACCTTGATTTTAAAATCCTCATTCTTGTTTTCCGATCCCTCCATGGCTTTGCACTTCCCTCTCTGTATCTCTTCCATCTTCACGGCCCTCCGAGGTATCTGCATACCTCAAACTCTCACCCCTTGCGCATTTCCAATTATAATTTCTCCCCAATGGTGCAGTGCCTTCAGTTGCTTAGTTCCAAGCTCTGAAGGACCATCTTGAAACCTCTCTGCCCATCTCCCTCATCTTCTTCCTTTGAGATATACCTTAAAACCTAGTCCTTTGACGAATTTCTGAGCCATTTTACCTAATACCTCTTTACGTGGCTCAGGGTGGTACTTTGTTTTATCATTCTCCTGTGAAATGCCTTGGGATGTTTTATTACATTCAAGGCACTATGTAAATATAAGTGGCTGTTATTCAAGGACATTTGCGATTCAAATAGTTTAATGAGGCTCAAACGCTCTGAGTTAACCCGTTTTCGAGTTTTTGCCATTCCCTTGGTCTCAGAAAGCCTGGTGTAGAAGGAAGGCCGGAATAAATTTGGGGAAAAGGTAAATGTCTCTACACAATTCCTTGTGGGCAAGGAGGACCCGGGACTTGTCCTCTAGCAATCTCAAATCTCCACTCCCTGGTCTGCGAACCTGTGCTGTGGACAAAGGATTCACATTGTGCAGGTATAGGTTAGCCGGTGTCGACACGATGGGCTGAATGGTCTCAATCTGTGCCGTAATAATTCTGTGATTGCTATAGGATTAGAACTCCCACAACATACAGGAAAATCCACACTTTCACCATCTAGCCGCCCCATGGGAATGATTACCATGGGAATGGTCCTGTACGTTGGCCATGGATTGGCTACAAAAGAGGCCCCTCCCAGGAAACAGCTTGGACACCACTAGCGTTCGCTCAGCAATCTTTCCATGCAGCAACAGCTCCTCCAGATGGGAGCAAAAGGTAGGCAGGCGCGAGTCAGCTGGCACATTCGGCACAATTTACCACCCAGTGGGCAGTTACACCACTGAGCTTCCTCTCACCATGGTAGCAGTAAGATCATGGGTTTCCATCATGACTCCTGTGACTACCATTTTGCTCGCCCGCCTGCTGCCCAGGGTATTTCCATAGGGCCTCTAAATTCCAACGATCAGGCCAACAGACAGAATTAGCTACAAAGTCTTTGCTTGGACCTTTAAAACACACCGGTTAAACCACATCATTTTAAAAATTCAGTGGCCGGGATTCTCCCCTACCCAGCGGGGCAGGGGTCCCGGCGTGTTGGAGTGGCGTGAACCACTCCGGCGTTGGGCCGCCCCAAAGGTGCGGAAGTCTCCACACCTTTAGGGGCCAAGCCCTCACATTGAGGGGCTAGGCCCATGCCGGAGTGGTTCCTGCTCCGCCGGCTGGTGTGAACGGCCTTTGGCGCCATGCCAGCCGGGGCCTGAAGGACTTCGCCGGCCGGCGTAAGTCCGCACATGCGCCGGACCGTCAGCGGCTGCTGACGTCATACCGGCGCATGCATAGTGGAGGGGGTCTCTTCCGCCTCCGCCATGGTGAAGACCATGGCGAAGGCAGAAGAAAAAGAGTGCCCCACGGCACAGGCTCGCCCGCCGATCGGTGGGCCCTGATTGTGGGCCAGGCCACGGTGGTGGAACCCCCTAGGGTCAGATCGCCCCGCGGCCCCCCCCCTCCCAGGACCCCGGTGCCCGCCTGTGTCGACAATCCTGCCGGTAAGGTAGGTGGTTTAATCCACGCCGGCGGAAGAGTCTTGTCAGCGGCGGGACTTCGGCACATCGCAGGCCGGATAATTTCCGCGGGGGGCCGCCGACCGGCACGATCTTTGCGCCTACTCTACTATTCAATAAGATCATGTCTGTCTGATCCTGCAACTCAACTCCACCTTCCAGCACTTTCCCTATAATCCTTGGGTCTCTCAGTGTGGGCAACCAACCTGTTCAATGGAGGCAGGTTGGCATTTGAAATATTGTAATGAAGCCTCATTTATATTAATTTGAAATTCAAACTTGGATGGCTGCATATCCCGGGCCTTTATTAAATTGTATTTGTTCACTGATCTGGCATCACTGGCTAGGAGAGCATTTATTGCCTTTCAATTATTATCCTTGCGAAGGTGATGATGAGCCACCTTCTTAAACTCCTGCAGTTCATGTTGTATGGGTATGCTGACATAGCTGTTTGGAAGGGAGTTTCAGGAATTTGACCCAGTAACTGCAAAGGAACAGGGATATTCTAGAACCAATCAGCAAGCAGGCTATTCGAGAGCTGGTATTGGGCAATGAGATAGGATTAGTTACTGACCTCACAGTGAAGGGATCCCTTGGTTCACAGCAATCTTAACATAATTGAATTTTACATTTAGTTCGAGGGAGAGAACAGTGGGCCTAAGGCTAGTATGTTAAACAGAAACAAGGGAAATATGAGGGCATGAAAGCAAAGCTATCTGAACTGAACTGGCAGATTAAGAGATAGATTACTAGAGATGCAGTGGCAGATATTTAAGGAGATATTTCAGAATCCAGAGAATAAATATATTTCGACAATTCAAGGTGTAGACCCACCAACTGTGGTTAACTAAAACAGTTAAGAATAGTATAAAACTTAAAGAAAAAAGCATATAATTGTGCAGAGTGGACAGAATCTCAAAAACAGAAAAGAAGGACTAAAAGATTAATCAGGAGGGAAAATCTGAACAAGTAGAGAGAAACAAAAAAAATCCAGCTAGAAATAAAGGCAGATCAAGAGCTTCTATCGATATTTAACAAAGAAAAGAGTTAACAAAGATGTGAGTCTGGGGAATAAACAATGGAAAATAAGGAGATGGAGGATACAAGTAACATCCCAGAAACAACAGTATATCAGGAAATGGAAGGAAGGCAGGAATTCAAGAAAATTAGCATCACCAGGGAAGTATGACCGAGCAAACTGGATATCATTTATCATCCTTAAAAAAGCTGCCAGTGAGATGCTTGATGCATTGGTATTACTTTTCAAAAATTCCCAGAAAGAAAAATAGCAAATGTAACTTCTTTATTCAAAAAGGGAGGGTGACAGATAGCCGGAAACTCTAGGCCGGTTAGTTTTACATCTGTCGCAGGAGAAAAGATTGCACCTGTTACTTCAAGATGCTGTAGCAGGGCCCTTAGAAAAATTCAAAGTAATCAGGCTGGGGCAGCATGGTTTTGTGATAGTGAATACAAACTTATTGGAGTTCTTTGAGGAAGTAGCCTAACTTTTGGATGAACGGGAACCGGTATCTGCGCTGCACTTAGATTTCGAGAAGGTGGGCGTTGGGGGATTTTCAATTGCAGCGGCGAGGTACAGAGAATCCCTGTCATGGTCTGCACTCCCGCATCATTGAGTTTGGGATATTTATGGACCTTCACCTTCTGTTCGATGTTTAATTGTCCACGACCATTCATGACTGGATGTGGCAGGACAGCAGAGCTTAGATTTGATGGGCTGGTTGTGGGATGGCCCAGCTCTGACTATTGCTTTCTCTGTTTGGCACGCAAATAGTCCTGAGTTGTAGCGTCAGTATGTTGACACATCAGCTTGAGCTATGCCTTGTGCTGCTTCTGGCATTCCCTTCTGCACTCTTCATAAAACCAGAGCTGATCGCCTGGCTTGCTGGGAATGGTAGTGGTGGATACGCCAAGCCATGAGGTTACAGATTGTGGTTGAGTACAATTCAGGGCGCCTTGTGGATGCCAGTTTTGAGTTGGTAGATCTGTTCAAAATCTATTCCATTTAGCATGGTGGTAGTGCCATACAACACACTAGAGGGTACTGTCAATGTGAAGAGGGGACTTCGTCTCAAAAAGAACCTTGCAGTCTTCACTCGCGCTAATACAGTTATTGGTAGATGTATCTGTGACCGGTAGATTGGTGAGGACAAGTTAGTTTTTCCACACGGCTTCCTCACCCCCTCGAGCAGACTCGGCTTGAGAAAGCTGCAGAAAGCTGGTCTAGCCACAACCCGTAAATTAATTTAAAAATGAATTTTTAAAAACTGAACTCGGGTCAGGACTTGCTTGATTAGGAGGTAAGTGCCTTTCTATTTATCTGCTGAATCCATTGTCCTGCCTTGCCAAATGCCAGCAATTAGAATTCATACCCAACTGCAGGATTTGCTTTGAGTTCTTTGATTTATATATTCAAGAGGGAGCTGGACTGAGACTTTGTGCCTTAAGGGATTAATGGGTATGGAGAGAAAATGGGAGTGGGATACTGAATTTGCATGGCCAGCCACGATCTTATTGAATGGTGGCGCAGGCTCGAAGGGCCAAATGGCCTCCTGCTCATATTTTCTCTGTTTCTATTTCCCTGTTCCCCATTCTGCAGAGGGCTCTGATAACCACCCTCCCTCCCTCCACACATTCTCCATGCCCTAGAATTCTATCGTACAGCCCTCCCATCCCACCCCTAGATACAAGAGTCGGGATTCACCCCCCCCCCCCCCCCCCCCCATGCTTTGAAAAACCCTCCCCATTCTGGGAACAACACTCTCCTCCCTATTGTGGTGTGAGCTTACTCACTGATGACCGTCTCTTTCATTCGACTGTAAGGCTGACTTGTCAATCAGGTTCATTTCGGGGTCAGGAACCTGCTGCCGATGTCAGGTGAGCATAGTTAAATCTCCATAAAATGCAGCTAAGCCACTATTTCTGGGTTCACGCATCTTACTGGTCCCCCAAACCCTGCTTCCATCGTTTCAAAGAAGTTAAAATCCCATCTTTCTTTGTTGCTGTCTTCACTCAAGCATGAGAATAATATTTTTTTAGAGATTTCTTCCTTCAGAAGTTCTTGTACTTGGCTGCTCTCCAGTTAGATGGCGAGCTCCATTAAAGCTGCATTTATTTTTTTTGCAAAGTTCTGCCACATTAGGCACTCCTGTCTGCTCTTCCTTGGAGTAGATGCACAGGATCTACCAATGGCACTTGGCTCAATCCCGGCATTTGCAAAATGAACCTTTCCATTTCATTCTATGTATTTCTATTAAATTCAATGTTAGGTTCTCTTTTTGAGGCTCTTTGAATCAATGCTTTTTCTTCAATTACAGTTTGGTTGATGAATTCTTGAGGTGAAGGTCAAACAGTACAAAATGTAAAGTGAAATTCTGTGGATTCCCCTCCAAAAACCCAATAGTGGGCTGGCAGACGGGGATTAGTGACACATAAAATTAAGCGTCAGAGGGTGGCAGGGTGGCGCAGTGGTTAGCACTGCTACTCACGGCGCCGAGGACCCGGATTCGATCCCAGCCCAGGGTCACTGTCCGTGTGGAGTTTGCACATTCTCCCCGTGACTGTGTAGGCCTCACCCCCACAAACCCCCAAAAATATGCAGGGTAGGTAGATTGACCACATTAAATTGTCCTTTAATTGGAAAAATAAATGAATTGGGTACTCTAAATTAATATTTTTTTAAAATTAAGCACCATGTCTGTGGCACCATGCCCTTTGGCTGGTATTTTACCTTCAACAAGGGAGGCATCAGACCAACTTCCTGCCCACTCTTGAGCCAATTGAGACCCTTAAGTGACCGATTTAATGGACACTTAAGGAGCCTCCTTCCTCCCCATGCCACAAAGTGAGGCCATTGGGTGAAACCTGATGGCCCTTTTGCAGGCAAAGGCTGTTGGTGTGGGCCGGCGGTGGGGGGTTACCCTCCTTTCCCCGGGTGTTTGTCCTATCTGCCCTCCCAAACCCACCTTTCAGATTGGTCCCAGAAAAAAACTCCAACTTACCTTCCAACTGATTCCATGGAAGATTACTTACAATCCCAGCAATGGCCACCATTCCCAATAGCGTGCTGGGTTTGGAGTTCTGCTAGATTGGCTGGCAGCTCTTGGAGGCAGGACCCCTTCCCAGATAGGGGCCCTGCACCCATTATTCTGGGGCAACCTTTCCATGCTTTAGTGTGTGCCTTTAAATTCGCTTACTTTTCATCGGGAGCGGGCTCCGGATTTTCGGCAGGAGCAGGGGCCTGTCGGGAAGGTGAGTGTGTGCCTGTAAATTCGCTTACTTTTCAGCGGGAGCGGCCTCCGGATTTTCGGCGGGAGCAGGGGCCTGTCGGGAAGGTGAGTGTGTGCCTGTAAATTCGCTTACTTTTCAGCGGGAGCGGCCTCCGGATTTTCGGCGGGAGCAGGGGCCTGTCGGGAAGGTGAGTGTGTGCCTGTAAATTCGCTTACTTTTCAGCGGGAGCGGCCTCCGGATTTTTGGTGGGAGCAGGGGCCTGTCGGGAAGGTGAGTACCTGTATATAAGTTGGGCGGTTGCTAAACCTGAGACACTACACTTGTAGTGTCCCACACCCTTCCACCTCCTCTAACCTAAGGGGTTGAGGGAATATCAGGTAAGCTCTTCCTTTCTTTTTCTTGTTTTATCTGGAGGGGATGGCAGGGAAGGCAGTACAATGTTCCTCCTGCAGAATGTTTGAGATGAGGGATGCCGTCAGTGTCCCTGCTGATTTCATCTATGGGAAGTGCACCCAACTTCAGCTCCTCAAAAACCGTGTTAAGGAACTGGAGCTGGAGCTGGATGAACTTCGGATCATTCAGGAGGCAGAGGTGGTCATAGATAGAAGCTTCAGGGAGGTAGTTACACCAAAGAATAAAGCTAGATGGGTGACGGTGAGAGGGGCTGGGGGGAAGCAGTCAGTACAGGGATCCTCTGTGGTCATTCCCCTTAGTAACAGGTATACCGCTTTGGATACTGTTGGGGGGGGGGGGAACTTACCAGGGGTCAGCCATGGGGTACAGGTCTCTGACACGGAGTCTGTCCCTGTTGCTCAGAAGGGAAGGGGGGAGAGGAGAAGAATATTAGTCATTGGAGACTCCATAGTTAGGGGGATAGATCGGAGATTCTGTGGGAACGAGAGAGACTCACGGTTGGTGTGTTGCCTCCCAGGTGCCAGGGTCCGCGGTGTATCGGATCGTGTTTTCGGGATCCTTAAGGGGGAGGGGGAGCAGCCCCAAGTCGTGGTCCACATAGGTACCAACGACATAGGTAGGAAAAGGGGTAGGGATGCAAGGCAGGAATTTAGGGAGCTAGGATGGAAACTTAGATCCAGGACAAACAGAGTTATTATCTCTGGGTTGTTACCCGTGCCACGTGCTAGCGAGTCGAGGAATAGGGAGAGGGAGCAGTTGAACACGTGGCTGCACGGATAGTGCAGGAGGGAGGGTTTCAGATTCCTGGACAATTGGGGCTCATTCTGGGGTAGGTGGGACCTCTACAAACGGGATGGTCTACTCCTGGATCAGAGGGGTACTAATATCCTAGGGGGGGAAGTT
Source organism: Scyliorhinus canicula (assembly GCF_902713615.1). Classification (NCBI taxonomy): domain Eukaryota; kingdom Metazoa; phylum Chordata; class Chondrichthyes; order Carcharhiniformes; family Scyliorhinidae; genus Scyliorhinus; species Scyliorhinus canicula. Next base: position 13,484,547 of record NC_052162.1, read on the forward strand.
TACTAATGCTCTTCGGGAGGGTTTCAACTAGTTCAGCAGGGGATTGGGAACCTGAATTGTAGCTCCAGTACACAAGAGGTTGAGAGTAGTGAGGTCATGAGTAAGGTTTCAAAGTTGCAGGAGTGTACCGGCAGGCAGGAAGGTGGTTTAAAGTGTATCTACTTCAATGCCAGGAGCATCCGGAATAAGGTGGGTGAACTTGCAGCATGGGTTGGTACCTGGGACTTCGATGTTGTGGCCATTTTGGAGACATGGATAGAGCAGGGAGAGGAATGGTTGTTGCAGGTGCCGGGGTTTAGATATTTCAGTAAGCTCAGGGAAGGTGGTAAGAGAGGGGGAGGGGTGGCATTGTTTGTCAAGGACAGTATTACGGTGGCTGAGAGGATGTTTGTTGAGGACTCGAATACTGAGGTAGAATGGGCTGAGTTTAGAAACAGGAAAGGAGATGTCACCCTGTTAGGGATTTTCTATAGGCCTCCGAAGGATGGGTGAGTAAATTTGCAGATGACACTAAAGTCGGTGGAGTTGTGGACAGTGCAGAAGGATGTTACAAGTTACAGAGGGTCATAGATAAGCTACAGAGCTGGGCTGACAGGTGGCAAATGGAGTTTAATGCAGAAAAGTGTGAGGTGATTCATTTTGGAAGGAATAACAGGAAGACAGAGGACTGGGCTAATGGTAAGATTCTTGGTAGTGTGGATGAGCAGAGAGATCTCGGTGTCCATGTCCATAGATCCCTGAAAGTTGCCACCCAGGTTGAGAGGGTTGTTAAGAAGGCGTACGGTGTTTGAGCTTTTATTGGTAGAGGAATTGAGTTTTGGAGCCCTGAGGTCATGTTGCAGTTGTACAAAACTCTGGTGCGGCCGCATTTGGAGTATTGCGTGCAGTTCTGGTCGCCGCATTGTATGAAGGATGTGGAAGCATTGGAAAGGGTACAGAGGAGATTTACAAGGATGTTGCCTGGTATGGAGGGAAGATCTTATGAGGAAAGGCTGAGGGGCTTGAGGCTGTTTTTGTTAGAGAGAAGAAGGTTAAGAGGTGACTTAATTGAGGCATACAAGATGATCAGAGGATTAGATAGGGTGGACATTGAATGCCTTTTTCCTCGGATGGTGATGTCCAGCATGAGGGGACATAGCTTGAAATTGAGGGGAGATAGATATAGGACAGATGTCAGAGGTAGGTTCTTTACTCAGAGAGTAATAAGGGCGTGGAATGCCCTGCCTGCAATAGTAGTGGACTTGCCAACACTAAACGCATTCAAATAGTCATTGGATAGGCATATGGATGAAATGGGAATAGTGTAGATGGGCTTTAGAGGGGTTTCACAGGTCGGCGCAACATCGTGGGCCGAAGGGTCTGTACTGCGCTGTAATGTCCTATGTTCAATGCAGAGGCAGGCTTGTCTCTGACTTTTCAGATGGGAGGATGGGGCCACTGTCTCCATGTCAATTCCTGACCAAAATATTTAGGAAAATTAGATAGAGGATAGAGTAACATTATACATCATAACAGCTCCATTGGGTGGCACGGCAGCACAGTGGTTAGCGCTGTTGCTTCACAGCTCCAGGGTCCCATGTTCAATTCCTGGCTTGGGTCACTCCCTGTGTGGAGTCTTCACGTTCTCCCCATGTCTTCGTGGGTTTCGTCCGGGTGCTCCGGTTTCCTCCCACAAGTCTCGAAAGACATGCTGTTAGGTAATTTGGACATTCTGAATTCTCCCTCTGTGTACCCGAACAGGCGCCAGAATGTGGCGACTAGGAGCTTTGCACAGTAACTTCACTGCAGTGTTAATGTGAGCCAACTTGTGACAATAAAAATTATTATTATATTATTATGATACATTACTAATGCATGATATAATGGAATAAGCAAAGACACATCCAGTCCAGAAAACCCCTTTTTCTGGCACCAACCAAGTTCAATCTATTGCATGGTGGATTTTATTGCAACATTTAATGCCTTGATGAACAATTCTGTTTAAGTTCTTCCTAATCCAAGAAAATTTTGTTTTTGGGAAGGTCCACGAGTGAATGCTAAGTTGTTGTTCTCTGGAACATTCCTTTTCAAGTGATAATTACACTGCCACTTACAGTCAAATTGCTTGACAGCTAAGCTAACGGACTGGACAAAATCCATTTGGAAACAATGTCAAAAGATTGACCGAGTATCACATGACCTTTTGCCTCTGCGCTCTTCCAGGATTTTATTAATCATTGGTCACGTTCTCATGAAGCTAGGTAACAATTTGTGCAATTTTAGAAAGCATAAATTTGTGTCGGTTTTTCGTGTAAACTGCAATGTAAGCTTTACAAAAATTAATTCTCTGACAAGGCCGCCAACTTAGTTTTTCTCCCTCCCACCTGCTGGCACCAGACCCAGTTCTGACACAAATCTGACGCTAACACAAGTCTCGGAAGGGGAAAACAATATTCCTATATTTAGTACCGATCTTGATGAGTATTAGGGGCAATGAAATATACCGGAAAGTATTTTGTCTTATTTTTACCATTAATGAAGTAATCTTGGTACTTCCCCATCACTTTGCTATTGATTCAAAGAACAAAGAACAAAGAAAATTACAGCACAGGAACAGGCCCTTCGGCCCTCCCAGCCTGCGCCGATCCAGATCCTTTTTCTAAACCTGTTGCCTATTTTCCAAGGATCTACTTCCCTATGTTCCCCACCCGTTCATATATCTGTCCAGATGCATCTTAAATGATGCTATCATGCCCGCCTCTATCACCTCCGCTGGCAAAGCGTTCCAGGCACCCACCACCCTCTGCGTAAAAAGCTTTCCACGCACATCTCCCTTAAACTTTCCCCCTTGAAATCCTTGAAATCGTGACCCCTGGTAATTGACACCCCCACTCTTGGAAAAAGTTTGTTGCTATCCGTCCTGTCCATACCTCTCATAATTTTGCAGACTAAGTTGAGAAATTCTGTTATAAGTGATGGGTCTTCAAATTTTCCCTGTCAGCGCTACCCTGACCTGCCTGCCCTAGGGATAGAAGGATTAGGTGTTGTGAAAGTTCAAACTGGTCTGAAGGTATAGCTGGGTAAGAGTCCCACTAAAGCCAATGAACCCTTGGGTGGTTTCAAATTTTTATGCCTCAGGCATCGAGCCTGAAGCTAGGAAGCTGAAGACTAATTCTTAGCACTGACTATTGTTTCCTGAGTAAGTAGTGACAGGATCATCTGCAAGGTACATGGAATCATGGATCATGGCAGCACTGAAGAAACTCACTTTGACAGTTCAATCAAGTGAAAGTATCGAAGGGTGGAGACGCTCGTGAAATGCAATCAGCGTCTTCCATTGAAAATAAAATTCTAGATATCGAATAAAATTAAGGAGAGGAGTGAGAAAATGGGGCAATATGATGCCATTTGAGAAATACATGTACTTCATTTAGTTTTTATTGAGAACCATTTGAAATAATAGTGCAGATTAAAATACATTGATAACCTACAGACAAGTTTAACAGTATATCTGGCAGGGCTCCAATTGTACTATGAATGCTGACACAATTCGACATCCAAAGTGCACTCTGTATTTGTGTCTGTCCGACGTAAGACAGGTTTTAGTTAGCTGCTGAGAGGAAGCATGGATTTGATTTGCCTCATTTCATTGTAAGCTGCCCTCTGTGATTGTGGAGTGGAAATGGAATTGGTGTACTGCAAGAAAAATGTTGATTCCCAGTCGACATGACACAAGATATTGATAGATTGCTTTACTTTGCCCAACCAGTTTCTTTGGAATAGAGTAGAAAATTAAGTTGTCATTGGGAGCTATCTTTCAAATCATCTACAACTTGAACTAATGGCCTTTAATTCCTTGATATGTGATGGACTTGATAATATTTGCTTCCATGTTAGTTTCTATGGAAACCACACATTTTTGCCTGCATCAAAAAAACTGGTTGCATCGTTTCAATAAATTTGTTGCTCGCGATCAGAATATGACTGCTAATCTGTCACGTTGTTTGATATTTCTCATTGAATTGGTCAGGGTTTGCAACCAACGGCTTGTTAACTAGGGCGGGAAGTGGCAACATTAACGGTATGCATGTTTTGTTTGAAGGAAAGACCTTGGATTTATATAGCAACTAACAACTTTGGAGCTAATGGAATGTTGTCCTGGATTGAAGTAGACAACCAATTTTCACACATGGTCTCAGAAAGCAAGTGAGAGTGCCAACCACTCCGGTGTCGGGCCTTCCCAAAGGTGTGGAATTCTCTGCACCTTTAAGGGCTAGGCCCGAGCCGGAGTGGTTGGCGCCACGCCGACTGCCGCCAAAACCGGCGCCAACGGCCTTTGATGCCCGCCGCCCGGCATCGGGGCTGGCCGAAAGGCCTTCGCTGGTTCGCGCATGCGCCGGTGCGTCAGCAGCCGCTGACGTCACCACCGGCGCATGCGCGGTAGGGGGGGTCTCTTCCGCCTCCGCCATGGTGGAGGCCGTGGCGGCGGCGGAAGAAAAAGAGTGCCCCGACAGCACAGGCCCGCCCGCCGTTTGGTGGTCCCCGATCGCGTGCCAGGCCACCGTGGGGGCACCCCCCGGGGTCCGATCGCCCCAGGACCCCGGGGGGCCTGCTCGCAGTGCCAATCCTGCCGGCACCAGAGGTGCTCCAATTCCCGCCGGTGGGAGAGGCCTGTGAGCGGCGGGACTTCGGCCCATCGCGGGCCGGAGAATCGCCACGGGGGGGCATGCCGATCGGCGGGGGGAGCCCGCCGATCGGCGCGCCGTGATTCCCGCTCCCGCCGATTCCCGTGTGGCGGAGAATTCCGGCCACGGTAGGGGCGGGATTTACGCCGGCCCCGGGCGATTCCCCGACCTTGCGGGGGGGTTGGAGAATTCCGCCCCTGTTCCTTTTCAAATAGTGCCATTGAATCTCTTATCAACTGGCAGAGTAAAGATTCTCCTGCCCCAGGGCTCCTCACAGTGGGTCGCAACACTGGGATGTGAAAAGGAGAAAGACTTGCATTTCTATCGTGCTTTCCATGGCCTCAGAATGCCCTAAACTGATTGATCGCCATTGGAAAACTTCTTCAAGTGTGGTCTCAGTTGTAACAAAAGGAATTGTGGTGTTGGGGAACTGAGAGTCTGGTGTTAATTTTGGAGATAAAAGCAAATCACTGCAGGTGCCGGAATCTGAAACAAAAACAGAATATACCGAACAATCTCAGCAGGTCTGACAGCTTCTGTGGAGAGAGAACGGAGCTAACGTTTCAAGTCTAGGTGATTCTTCGCCAAAACTGGAGAGAACTGGATATTGGATACAATTTTTACTGTTGCTGGTTGGGGGGGGGGGGGGGGGGGGGGGGGGGGGAGAGCAGTCGGGTTTGGACAGAGGGCCAGCGATAGGTACAAATTGATATTGTTGTGGTGGACAAAAGGACAAATTGAATGCAAATTGTGGTGATCAATCACATATAACTACATGTGGGACTTTTACTATTTAAAGTTGTCCACTCCTGGCAACCATGTGGTGTTCTTTGTGTTGCTTATTTCAGGATGGTTAGTGTCGTGTTCACAAAGAACACAAAATAGCTTCAACTTAAACAAAGGTATGATTTTATTTACACTACTAACTTGGATTTGGCGCATACTCTTTAAGAATACACAATTGAGCAATAACATCTAATTACACACATCTACTGCTAATCTCACTGCTGGTTTAAACTATAATCTAACCTTACTTGCAATATGCGCTCTTCTAACCTTCACTAGCTAACTCCTGCATACACTCCTCCCCTAAGGTCTAGCATCACTGCCTTAGATAGTTGGAACTGTAGCTCCCTCAGTGGCTACTCTCGACACTACATTGTCCCTTTCAATACTGATAGTTGTGATAATACCACAGAGTTGACTGCACTTTTACTCTCTCGATAAAGTAAGCACTTGAAATCATTTAAATAATTTCTGGAAGGCAGCTGGGATCAGGACAAACAATGCCTCACGTGACTACTTTGCAGAGGAAAACCTGAAAGGCTGACTCGTATTTACTTGCATTAAATCAAATGCAGCTTATTTAAAGAACACCATCTTAGTTTATGATGTCAGATAAATCAGTCCTGGCTTTTCCCTGTCCATAGCATTGGGATATTGTCAAACTGGATCCAGGCAGTTGGAGATAGGCAGCCAGAGAGGGAACAGCTCTCAGCTCTGCTAGAAGAAGGAAAGCTACATAATGGAGTAATGGGCACGAAACCAAGCTCCAGCGAAGCTAAAAGGCAGTTAGTTCCGGAAACTAGAATTTTCTGGGAGATTTCAAGTTAATGGAACAAAGAGGAACTGCCACTGGAACAGTGTTGGTCACTGAAGCTGAAAGCAGAGCCAAGTTGGTTTGGGAAAAGAAATTGTAAGTTTGATATCCTTATTCCCATCCTTTGGAAACAATAACATGCTATTGGGGAGTGAGCATTTGGGTTTTTGTTTCGAGGTTTTCATACTGTGGCAATTCAAAACAAAGGAATACTGAAAGGAGAGTTTGAAACTCTGGAGGTGGATCTTTGCTCAAACAGCTGAGAGAAAGCCTTGTTTGAGAGGAGAGTTGGAAAACCTGGAGCTAGCTCCTTGATGAAGACAGCTGATGGAAAGCATTTGTTGAAAGATGATTTGTAAGCGGGCCGTTTTGAGAGTGAATTTGAGAACAATCATGTGACAATCATCTGAGAGAATTTGAGGAGAAATCTACAGAAGATCAATTGAATGGCATTTGCCTTTGATTTCAGAGTCAGCTAGCCTGTTGTGTGACAGGGATTGTGTGTATACTGAGAACATTACAGTAGAAGGCATATTTGGTAACCTGTGTTATCCTGAAAACCTGCAAACATTTGTGACGATCAGTGAGAGTGAAGGAGGATTGTATCATAGTCAAACTTGACATGTTTAATAAATGTTTTTCTTTGGTTGATACATGATAATCGGCAACCCTGTCACTCTGTTCTTCAGTGTCTTTGTATGTGGTGAACCACTGTGTGCACCTGTATTAGGGGATGTAAGGTAGGACCTGCACTACAGGTTCGCCGGTAGCCCCTGCCGGCTTGCTCCGTCCACAAGGAGCCATGTAAACATGCGTGTCCGCCTTCTGATCTGCCATTTTGCCAGCTGCAGTAGGAGGCCACGCATCTGACTGTAACAAAGCCACAGTTGTACCAATCTGAGTCTTTCGTGCAATTGATCGTGCATCATCGTAAAAAAGATAAAGTTACTTCTGAGCCAGGGTTGCATTCTGGATCTTCCTGTCCAGTTCTAACATTAACATGGATCATGGGATAGGAACAATAGGAGACCATTTTATCCCCTGTAGCCAGTTCTACCATTCAATGTAATCACAGCAGATCCATGTACCCCCCTTTTGTCCTACCATCTTCCTGCCTTTAGGAAATAAAAACCTATCAATCTAAATTATAAAAAGTTGACCTATAATCAATTACCCATTGCAGAAGAGAAGTCCAGACGTTAACCACTTTCTGTATCCTTCATTTTTATCTCTTGCCTGTAATTTGTTCACATGCTCCATTTTTCACATGGGACCTGCTTCTCTGTAATGTGTTGTACCCCACTCCATACACGCAGAGGACTTTGTATTATGACAATTTGGAGCATGTATTTTAAGGTGGGACCAATAGGAATCCTCTTTTAAAACTTGGTGCCCACGACTGTAATACAGTTAGGTAGAGCAGAAATTTACATCTAAAATTAAATGCCTGACACACTTGCAAGCAACATTGACTGTGAATCAGACAACCATGGGCAGGATATTTCAGATAGGGGCTTCCAACGCCCGAAGAGTTGATGGGGAATGCATCCCATAGATTTTGGCTGACCTGCGGCCATTTAACATTTGGTGGGACATTGATTGGCTGAGGGTGAGACTTCAACACCTATCTTGGAAGAATGTCCCACCTTAGAAAGTGGCTGGAAAGTCAGATTGCTGCTTTGTAGTCACAATAGTGCCAAGTTTGGGTAGTGGCCACTGTTGGGACTATAGCCAGTCTCCGAGGCATGGTGGCAATGGGTGACATGGTGGCACAGTGGTTGGCACTGCTGCCTCACAGCTCCAGGGACCGTGTTCAATTCCGGCCTTGGGTGACTGCGTGGAGTTTGCACTTTCTCGCTGTATCTGCGTGGGTTTCCTCCGGGTGCTCCGGTTTCCTCCCACAGTCCAAAGATGTGCAGGTTAAGTGAATTGGCCATGCTAAATTGCCCTGTTAGGTGGGACTACGGGATTACTAGGCGTGGGCCTAGGTAGTGTGCGCTTTCAGAGGGTCAGTGCAGACTTGATAGGCCGAATGGGCTCCTTCTGCACTGTCGTGGTTCTATGATTCCAATTGAGCCTGCACTGAAGGTAAGTTTGGGTTATGAGCAAAGCCTGGGTGGCAGGCCCCTAGTGAGGGGAACCGGGGTGTTGGGGGCCAGATTTAAAGATGTTGTGACAGAGTCTTAAAGGGGACTGTGTAGGTGGTGCCTTTGATGGGCACAAGCACCCCCAAGGGCGGTAATCCACTCTTGCCTGATTCCAGCTCACGCAGCGCCTACTGGAGCTACCCACTTGAAGTGGGCCTTCCCCTGCCATGGATAAAGTAGCAGCGGGGGCGGGATAAGGCACTTTCTTAATAGGTCCAAGGGTGGGCAGGCTGCACTTCGCCAACCCCTGGAAGATGGGAGACAAACTGGGGGCAGGTCAGGTAGTTGGTGGGCAGGCCATTCGCTGCATTTTACGAGTCCCTTATCTTCAAACCTGTTGGGATGAGTGATGCGAGTGGGGGATTGGGAATGTATTTCGCCTCGGGTTTCTTTTGAAAAGAACAACCTACAAGTGAAAAATGAATCCCTGCGACCACTTTAATTCGCCTTGGTCAAACAGTCTTTTAATATTTAGTGCTGCACTTTCCAGCAATGACCCTCTTGAGGCTCTGAATAGATTTACAAGTTGGAAATTCCTCATCCATCTGCATCCAATATTATCAATTCTCCTGTACTCCCTTTGAACACACTGGTGCATTAATGGACCGAACCTGGAAATGACTGATTGCTGTGTTTTGTTGACCTTTTCTGGGCTTCAAATCAAAGCTGCCAGCATCCAAATAAAACTCCTGCAAAGACGCTACACAGACCTTTGTTAAATAATTCAATTATTCCGAAGGCTCATTTCGTGGCAGTAAACTATAAATAGGAACCAAATGAGTGGGAAAGGAAAATGCCTTTTCAGTTGGATTTGCAGCACTAGGGCAGCACGGTGGCGCATTGGTTATCATTGCTGTCTCACGGCGCCGAGGTCCCAGGTTCGATCCCGGCCCTGGCTCACTGTCCGTGTGGAGTTTGCACATTCTCCCCGTGTTTGTGTGGGTTTCGCCCCCACAACCCAAAGATGTGCAGGCTAGGTGGATTGGCCACGCTAAATTGCCCCTTAATTGGAAAAAAATTAATTGGGTACAATAAATTTATTTAAAAAAAAGAAGGATTTGCCGCACTTGTGATCCATGCCGCCACCTTTGTCAAGAGGATTGGAAACATCAGGAGATAAATAGACGATGCAACTCTTTGGTGTACTGAATCAGAGTGCCTAATTCACACCCATAATTTCTTTCACAGTGAATTTCCCCGTGTGGCCAAATTATTTGTTGGCACACGTTTCAGTCACCATGAATTACCCATAATCCCCTCACAGTTATCTGGACACTCGTTAGCTGGGGTGCCCTGGGAGGTTTTTCTGGAATTCATTTCCATTTGCTATTATTTTGATAGGAGTTGACAGTTTGGCCTGGATTTCACTTCTAGGTCGGGAGCACAGAGTCGGTACATTTCCGTGCTCCACAAACCTGACCCAAGGGAAAGTGGACCAGAAGGTCGGATTTTCAATCTAGGATTGGGGGATTTCCTCCAGGTCTCACTGGGCAATCCCAGAAAGTGAGCTGAGGGTGCCAGGTGAGGAGAGGCCTCGGTGCTCTGACACTGCATCAGAGGTTTGAAAGAGAGAAAAATATAAAACATCCCTCCCTGCCCTCACCCCCAAACACTCCCCATGCTCCATCCATGCCAATCCATGCCATCCCATGGTTGCTCATGTCTTCCCTGCTTGCCTGTGCCCTCTGCCCAACCCTATGGCCCTTTTAGTCCCTCTGCTAACTTAGTGCCAATTCCTGCCAACCACTCACCACCCTTTTCACTTACATCCTCCATGCCAACTCACCCAGTATCCACCATGGGTTCATCATAACCTCTGCTAGATTAAATAAAATAAAATTCCAAGTGTTTATTGTCGACTTCATTAAAAAAGAAACACATTCATTCATTAAAGAAATTACTCAATTTACATTAGTTCGACTATACGATCCCTTATGCCAGCAAATATTTAGTTCAATTGCATAATCCCTTGTAAAAATACCGGGCATGATTCTCCGGTTTCCCAGCCGCGTGTTTATCAGCGGCACGCTGTTTGCTGGTGGTGAGATTCTATACTCCTGCTGCTTGTCAATAGGATTTCCCGTTGAAGCTACCTGTGCAGCTGGGAAACCCGTAGGCTATCGGAGGGAACAGAGAATCCCAACAGCCGGAGAATTCCGGCCCACATTTGAATTCATAGTCCGACTTGAAACAACCCTTAGCCACTTAGAGCTGTCAATCAAACTGTGAAATTGCAGGCACCCTCCTGTGATAATGCAAAGTCGTGAAATCAGTCACGTTGCACTAATCCAAGCATTATAACCCTAAAGCTTATATCAACAGACAGAAAGAATTAAAAATCATTTTTATTAACACCCCAGCCAGTTTTCTCAAAGAATTGAATGGTAGGAATTTCGAATATCTTGACAGCCTGGCAGTTTGCTTTTACATTTCATCTTGGGACTTTTGACCGTTGTAATAGTCAGTTTTAAAGAGTTTCACAGTTCCAATAAGTGTATACATTTTTACGCACATTCATGACTAATTTTAGCATCCAAAAGAGCATCTGACCTTCCCCAAAGTGTACCTGGCTTCTTGCAAAGAGCACATGCCCTCCCCAAAACATGTCCTGGAGCCAATTTAAAATGATGTGCCTTACCACATGTGCATGCATTAATCCCGACCATGTTGCATTCTTGCTCTTAGAAAAATAATAGGTGCCATCTTCGGGCAAGGGACTTCTAGTTTTGGAACTATGCACCATTTTTGCAATGAATCCTGGCCTTTAAGTCGATTAAACCTGGCTAGCATCTTTCATATACCAATAGCCGCTGTCCTGTGCCGGCAGCACAGTAGCACAGTGGTTAACACTGCTGCCTCACAGCTCCAGGGACCCAAGTTCAATTCCGGCCTCGGGTGACTGTCTGTGTGGAGTTTGCATTTCCTCCCCGTGTCTGCGTGGTGTTCCTCCGGGTGCTCCATTACCTCCCCTAGTCCAAAGATGTGCAGGTTGGGTGGATTGGCTGTGCTAACTTGCCCTTAGTGTCCAAAAGGTTAGGTGAGGATACTGGGTTACGGGGATGGGATAGGATTAGCCGGTGTAGACTCGATGGGCCAAACAGCCTCTTTCTGCACTGTAAATTCTATGATCCTATGATTCTTATGCTTCAATAATACTAAAGCCTCTGTGCAGATTACATTTGCACAGATATAAAGATGGTGTTTGAAGATAGCACAGAATTTGCAATGTGTTCAGATGTGATATTGATGCAGTGTTAAATATTACTGGTTTGATCTTTGGGTAATTAGCAGAAATGGTGATTTATACAGAACACATGAATATTCATTCATAAATCCAAGAAGGAATTCATCAGAATTCTTTACCCAGAGCACAGTTAGAATGTGGAACTTTCTACCACTTGGGATAGTTGGAGTGAACAACTTTTAAGGAGAAGTTAGGCGAATAACTGAGGGAGAAATGAATTTTCATGTCACTGTAGCTGAAGCACAGTGGGGGGATATTCAAATGGAGCACCAGGTCTGATGCTGATAAGGCAATCTGTTCTTTTAGAATTCCTAAATTCAACATCATTCTGCATTATTCAAAATGTTTTCCCGGGACCCACGTTTGCCAACTGGCTGGCCTTTGATTGATTGATTGATTTGATTTATTGTCACGTGTACCGAAATACAGTGAAAAGTACTTTTCTGCGGCCGAGAGAACGTACACAGTTCGTACATAGTAGACAAAAAGAATAATCAATAGAGAACATTGACAAATGGTACATCGACAGTGATTGGTTACAGTGCGGAACAAGGGGCCAAACAAAGCAAATACATGAGGAAGAGCAGGGTGTGGTGAATAGCGTTCTTACAGGGGACAGATCAGTCCGAGGGGGAGTAATTGAGGAGTCTTGTAGCTGTGGGGAATAAGCTGTTCTTATGTCTGGATGTGCGCGTCTTCAAAATTCTGTACCTTCTGCCTGATGGAAGGGTCTGGAAGAAGGCAATGCCCAAGTGGGAGGGGTCTCAGATAATGCTGTCTGCCTTCCTGAGGCAGAGGGAGGTGTATACAGAATCAATGTGGGGGTGGAAAGCTTGTGGTGTACGTTGGGCTGAGTTTACCACACTCTGCAGTTTCTTGCGATCTTGGACTGCACAGTTGCCATACCAAGCTGTGATGCAGCCGGATAGGATGCTCTCTATCGCACATCCGGAGAAGTTTGTGAGAGTCGATGCAGACATGCCAAATTTTGTTCGCTTCCGTAGGAAGTAGAGACGTTGTTGGGCTTTCTTGACTGTTGCATCAACTTGATTGGACCAGGGCAGACTGTTGGTGATGGTGACCCCCAGGAACTTAAAATTATCGATCATCTCCACTTCGGAGCCATTGATGCAGATGGGAGTGTGTTTTGTGCTACGCTTCCTGAAGTCGATAATCAGTTTATTGGTCTTTCCAACAATCAGACAGAGATTGTTTTTGGTACACCATGCAACCAAGTGAAATATCTCCCTCCTGTAGTCTGATTCATCTTTGTTTGAGATATGGCCCACCACAGTTGTATCATCCGCAAACTTATAGATTGAGTTGGAGTGAAATCTTGCCACACAGTCATGTGTGTATAGGACCCACGCCAGCCAACCTTTGTGTTCCATGTCCCTTTCACTTACCTATAATGAAACAGGTGAGCCTGCTTGACCTTCATGATCTCACTCTAATCAGGTTCACAGTAAGGAGCAGGAAATGCACATATCAGGCGCCGACTTTTACCGGTCTATTTGTGCCACTTTCACCTTGGTGAGAATGGAAAATCCAACCTCGCACATGTCGGTCATCATGAAGGACAACAGCAACAAAATGCTCATTTTACTCAGCAGTGGAAATTCCTGGGAGATGTTTTGACAGAATGCTGACAACCTCATGGACTTGTTGTGTATTTTTAATGCAGTGTCACAGATCAGATGCAGCAGCTCAATCTCCCCATTTGAAGCCAGCTGTAAGTTAATAATTGACCCTGGATCTATTAGCATACCAGACCAGACCCTAACATTTATTAGGCTGCCGGACAAGAACCCCATACAAATTGTTTTTAATTTGTTAAACTGTGAGGAAAGGATATTTCACATCAGGAGTGATGACTCTGACCAATCAGTATATTTTATGTTAAAACAAACTTTAATTTAAACACAGAATTTACCATATTAACACAAAGAAATAGCCATCCAATTATCAGTTAAACAGTTCCTGAACAAAAGGAGAAACTAAAACTTACTATTGTTCGGCTACTAACTCCAACTAAGCAACCCGATACAGTTCCAATGCCCACTTATAAATAAAGTTGACAAACAGGTTACTTGCTGAGTTGGGTAGAGAATTTTGGCAAAAGAGGACATTTCAAGAGCAGAACCAGTACATTTCTGGTCAACATAGCAGCATCTGGCAAACCTGCTGTTCAACTTAAAATCCTTCTGTCTTGTCAGAGTTAAATCCTATGAGAAAACTGCAAAACTACGAACAGACCTGGTTCCAGCAATCATAACAATGTTCCATTAGCCCTCTATATGTAAACAAGTAACGGGCTGGAACGAATCATGACCTCACTTTTTACAGCTTTAGCAGATATACAGCCTGCACCCTTTACCTAGGATCTTGAATAATCTTACTGAAACAAATATATATCTCAACCCAGGCTTTTAAAAATCTTACTACCACAAATATAAAATACAATATATATACATATTTCTTACATTAATCACAAGTCTCAAACTCAAAGGGGTTTTTAACCCACCTCTTTCAAAATCTGAAACTTCTCTGGAAACAAGCATCAAACACCATTGATCAGGAAGATGTGACTGAATGAAGCCAATCTATTGACAGTTCTCTTGCTAACACTATTTTCTTCAATGTGCCAGAGCAGTGTGGGGAATATGTAAAAGTTTTGGTTTTGTATTCGCCCTTGCCAAACTTCGGAAAGCATTTATTTCATCATTGTGCTGAAAGCAATCATAATCCTTTCCTTGCAATTTGAGGTTCAGTTCATTTAGACTTGAAAAGATGTATGCAACGTCAAACATATTTAGCATCCAACTCCCCAGATGGGGTGATTTTTCAAGGAGGAATATATGGATTTCATACCTCAGTTCATAAACTCTGCCAAGCACTCAACCCCTTGACTGCCAACGTGCCTCTGTGTGGAACAATAAATGTTTGTTCTCGGCCCCCATATTGGAACACAGAGCCTCAAAAAGCCTGGGGCGGGATTCTGTGATCCTGAGGGTAAGTGTTGACGCCGTCAGAAACGCCGTCGCGTTTCTCGATAGTGTCAACACAGCCTCAGGGTCAGCAATAGGGGCCAACACAGCACTGGAGTGGTTCACGCCACTCCAGCTGCTGATCCCGGCGTGAATTGTGCGCCGCGGGAACCGCACATGCGCAGTGGCACCCGTGCCAATGCGTGCATGCGCAGTGGCTTCCTTCAACGCGCCGGCCCCGAAGCAACATTGTGCAGGACTACAGGGGCCAGCGCGGAAGACAGGAGGCTGGCCCGCCGATCGGTGGGCCCCGATCGCCGGCCAGGCCACATCGGAGGCCCCCCCTCCCTGCCCCACAGTCCGCCCCCTGACCCTTCCACGCGAGTTCCTGCCGGCTTAGAGCAGGTGTGGACAGCGCCGGCGGGACTCGGTGTTTTTACGACGGCCGCTCGGCCCATCCAAGGCCGAGAATCAGCGGGCCGGCCGCATAGAACGGCCCCCGACCGGCACCGCACCAATCATGCAGGCACCAATGGCACCGAATCTCCGTTCTGCGGAGAGTCACGTGCTGGCGTCGGGGGTGCATGCCGTGATTCGCACCAGTCGCGGGGATTCTCCGGCCCGAGGCTGAGAGAATCCCGCCCCTGGTGCTGGGTGCGCTGCATTTAATGAAATTCACGGTTTTCACAATTCCTTTCAACACCACTTCAAGATCGGAGGAATTCCTTTTGGTGCCAATGACTCGTAGTCAATAAAGCAATGATTCCGAAGAATGGCCTGACCAGCTTGCCTCTTCATCCTTATTATAACTCCGCTGTTTTTCCCAGGCATGATGGCTGCTGCATCGCTTGTCATCCCTCCGTAATGAACCCAGTCGAGCCCACACTTTCCAACCACATAACTGTTCAATGCTTCAAAGGCCTGTGTGCCAGTTGTGGCAGTTGGTAATGTCGGGCAGCACAGAAAATCTTCAACAAATGCATTGTGCCAAACATATCTAACGTAAACTAGCAAGGTTGCACAATCTGAAATGTCTGTATGAGAACTATTGTGCTGACTTTAAATGAGAAATAAGCTGTATGTCTAAATTCTCAGCAATATAACAAAGTTGGTGAGCCAGTTTGTTATCACTAAGGGGGATGCAATTTAATATTTCAGCTGACCTCCCGTCTAGGACTGTACGAGCCATGTCTAATGCTGCAGGGACAATTAATCTCTCTGTTACAGTGTGGGGCATTTTCTTTTTAGCTATGTGGTAAGCCAACATGCAAGAGGCTAATTGTGCTTTGTCATTCAATGTTACACTCCTGCTCAGGACTTCAGCTGATGTTTTCAGATCTCGCTGGATCTTTTGAAAAACGTCAAAAGGTCTGTTCTCGAGCACCCGATGTTTAGTCTTCAGCTGCCTGTGCAGTTTTGAGGATTTTAAACTCCTGTTTGCCAGTAGTTCCCATCATAAAATGCACGCGGGGCTGGATTCTCCGCCTCTGGGTGTTCCAGTTTCCTCCCACAGTCTAAATATGTGACGGCGAGGTGGATTGGTCATGCTAAATTGCCCCTTAGTGTCTAAAGGTTAGGTGGGTTACGGGGATAGGGTGTAGGTGTGGCCCTAGGTAGAGTGCTCTTCCAGAGGGTCAGTGCTGACTCGATGGGCCAAATGGCCTCCTTCTGCACTGTAGGAATTCTATGAGTCTAAGAAGAGAAAACGTGGATCAGAATTCTAAAAGATTTTCCATTAACAATCCCCATTACAAATAGCAAATTTAAATTTGAACACTGTCTTATAACAATTTTAGTGATATCCTAACTTGCCGCCCATCTACATCAGCTTCCAGTCAAGCAACGGCTTCACTTTGAAATTCTCAACAATCATGGGCGGAGAGTCCACGCCGTCATAAACGCCATTGCGTGTTACGATGGCGTGAACGGGCCGCTCCCACGACTAATTCTGGGACGACGGTTCGCGCCGCTCCAGCTGCAGATCCCGGCATGAACTGTGCACCGCGGGATCTGCGCATGCGCAGTTGAGCCTACGCCAATGAGGACATACACAGTGGCACCGGCGCCAACGCACACATGCACAGTGGCCTCCTTCAACGCACTGGCCCCAACGCCACATGGCGTAGGACTACAGGGGCCGGCGCGTAGGAAAGGAGGCTCCCAGCCACAGAGGCCGGCCTCCCGATCAATGGGCCCCGATCGCGGGCCAGGCCACATCGGAGCCCCCCCCCACCGCCAGGGTTGGACCCCCCCCCTCCCCCTCCAAAGGCCGCCACCCAACCCTTACACGCCGAGGTTCTGCCGGCCCAGAGCAGGTTGGAACGGCCGCGGCAGGACTCGGCTCCTTTCTTACGGCAGCTCGGCCCATCCGGGCCGGAGAATCAGTGGGCCGGCCATGTAGAGTGGCCCAAGATTGGCGCCGCACAAACCACGTCAGCGCCAATGGTGCTGGTTCTCCACTCTGCGGAGAATCGCGTGCCCGCGGCGCCCATCTGACGCCGGAGATTGGCAGCTGGAGCGGTGTGGGTCGCTCCAGTGCCGTGCTGGCCCCCTGTAGGGGTCAGAATCTCTTTTCCTGAGGCCATGTTGATGCCGTCCACTGTGGCCTGACCCACGATCTGGGCCTACCAATCGATGGGCCGTCCTCTCGGGCCAGCCCCACGCCAGCCCCTGTAGCCCTACGCCGTGTTGCGTCGGGGCCGGCAAGTTATTCTCATTAGAGAAAATTCTGATGAAAGATGGGGTGGCACGGTGGTAATGTTTTAGGGAGTGTGGATGGAAGAATAAACAAGCTAAGTGTTCGAATCTTGAACGAAAACTGCAAGTCTATTGTCAGAGGCACTGTAAAACAATTAGGATGTCAGTGTTAACAACATTCATGTCTTTATAAACTTCCGCATGCAAATGGAAACATGATTGCAGGGAGCAAATAATTTGATCTAAAGGCGCGGCTTAACATTGAAATTCATGAACTTTATGTGACATTGCACAACCTTCAAATAAAACAGCTGACCTCCCATTCTATCTCAGATTAATCATATTCAACGGAGAATGTAGTCAGTTTGTGCAAGGTAACTGGATTACAGAGTAAATTAATGAACGTGTTGAAATTGCACAGCTAAATCAGATACACCGTAGTCCATCTGAGGCCATCACCAAATGACCTTCCATCATAGAGTGCAGTAGCTTGAGAGCTTGAATAGCTGCAAAAGAAAAGTAGGTGGACAAAGTTCGTTCTTTGAAATGTTTGGAGGTTGTCCAATCATGAGCTGCAAGGTATGGCCCACTCTTAAAAAAAAAGTTTGCAATTGTAATTAAATTTGAATTGAGGCTATGATTAGAAACTGCTCTGTGGAAAGTCGGAAGTAAATGAGGCAAGTGAACCACAAGAAATGGGAAGTGACACGTTTTAGTTTGAATTGAGAATGCATAGAACATACAGTGCAGAAAGAGGCCATTCGGCCCATCGAGTTTGCACCGACCCACTTTAAGCCCCCACTTCCACCCTATCCCCGTGACCCAATAACCCCTCCTAAACATTTTGGACACTGAGGGCAATTTATCATGGCCAATCCACCTACCCCGCACGTCTTTGGACTGTGGGAGGAAACCGGAGCACCCGAAGGAAACTCATGCAGACACGGAGAGAACGTGCAGACTCTGCACAGACACTGACCCAGCAAGGAATCGATGCTGGGACCCTGGCACTGTGAGGCCACAGTGCTAGCCACTGTGCTACCGTGCTGCCCACAAATGCCCACAAAATGCAGTAGGTGATTTCACAAGTTCAAGGCAACAAGTTAAAGGCAACATTTTTTCACCACCATCTATCTTTGATTTAGCAATTTAAACAGCGCAAGTACTGACTCAATAAATAGTCTAGGTGATCTCCCATAGCATTACTCAGGGTAACCTGTGGTTCTGGTTCCTGACTTCCCCTATTGTCCACCTCTGTGGTACAGCAAGGTCACTTGTCCATTACTACCACTGTGCTTAAACTCCAGGTGCTCTGGAGGATTTGTCATGTGAGAGTACCTTTAAGAAATTGGTGTTTATAAATGGGTGTGTATATAAGTATCTGTAGTGAGAGTACCTTTAAGAAATGGGTGTTTATTACTGCAGTGATGTCAGAGAGTGGGTGGAGTTGGGCTGTCTGTCAGCTTGTTACTTTTATTCTAGGCTGTTTGCTGCAGGGTGTGTTTTAGTTTCACTTTCAAAGTTGGATAGCTGCAGTCACAGCCAGAAGGTGTATGAATCTCTCTGTAATCTAAAGACTGTAAATCAATCCTGGTGATTTAAAACGAATAACAGTAGTGACCTTAACCTGATGTGCTTCTGGTAAAAGGTGTTTTAAGTCTTATGGATGTCAAAATGAAAGCTTTAAAGGATTACTTAGTGTTGTATTCTTTAGGGGTTGTATTTCAATTAATGGTTGCTGAGATGTTTACTGTATGTTTTGAAAAGGTAAACTTGAGTTCATAGAATAAACATTGTTTTGCTCTAAACTTTTCCATTTCTGCTGTACCACACCTGTAGAGTGGGGTGTGTGATCCCCATACCAGCATCCTGGTGGCAATCGTTGGGAGTGTACTTACCACCTTGCCACCCCTCAGACTGCAAGCTGCCAGCTCCACATTCCTCAAGACTTGCACCAATTCACGCGAGCGGGACTCTCGGCTGGGAGTGCCGGTGCATCCCAGCTGCCAAGTGAACCGGGCATCCTGCCTGTCAATCAGATGTGCGACAGTTCTCATGAGCTGTTTGCATGGTCTGACCGGCTCAGGGCAGGATCTTCGGCTGGGACGTCGGGAGACCCCTTATGGCCGGCAGCACGGGACCCGCGACCAGTTTAAAATCCTGATTTTGGCCCAACGTAGGATTCAGCAGACCATCGCGAGGAGGGCGGCTAGCGAGAGGCCCCGGAGAATCCCAGCCTTTGTATTAAATTCGAAATGTTCATTCTTGTCCACAAATCCCTCCTCAGCCTTGGTTCTCTCTGCCTCTGAATCCTCTAGCATGCAAAACACGTCCAATATCTCCCCTCTTCCCCATAGTGATAGTCAGTCAGTGATATAGCATTCTGGTCCCATACTTTAAAAAACTTTGAGAAGCCTTTGGTCAGTTCTGCCAATTGCCCTCCTGCCACTCATGTTTAAACCCCAAGCTGTGCAAGACTTGGGGGACGGTCTCCTCTGATCCCCGAAGGCAATTTCGTATTCGGCGATCGGACGGAGAATCCCTTTTTCAGATGGAATCGGGGGGTAGTGCCTGTTTTTGCATGTGGTGCCCCCTCCAATCCGGCATCATCGCAGCGCACACCTCACGCCGTTGGGACGGCCTCAGGATGTCACCTGTAGGCCCTCCCAGAATGCTTTGCCCCCGATGTGGCATGTTCCCAACCGTGCAGTTTCCTCATGGTCTCAGCATCGGAAACCCAGCGTAGCGGCTGCGGACTGTGTCCCTTGCCGCCACAGTCGGGTGGGAGCCGTGTTCCTGGCCGGGGGTGGTGGGGGGGGGGGCCTTCAGCGGGGGCTGGGGGGACAGGTGGGGGGTGGCCAGGGGGTGGTGAGGGGATGTCCAGGGGGCACTATCTGGCATGTCGCGTACGCGCACTGCCGGCGACATGTTGCACGGCGCGACCAGTGCAGGTCGTCTCCATGCGCGTATGTGGCCACGGACCCGGTAATTCTCCGGTCGTTTATTTAGTGGAGGCCGGGCGTTTTATATGGCGCAGCTGCTAGCCCCTCACCGGTCGGAGGAGCGGTGCAGGAGAGTCCCCAAATGTTTTGACGTAAAATGCCGTGGATCTTCTGGACATAGGCTGAAAATCGGAGAATCCAGCCCGGGATGTTTTGATAAGTTGGGACATGGCGAAATTCTCCGGCCTCCCGGCCACGTGGTGCCCAGTGGAGGGAGGCGGCACGCCATTTGCTTGTGGCAGGATTCTCTGTTCCTGCCACCGAGTTGGATTTCCAATTGAAGCTGCCCACGCCGGCGGGAAGCCCACGGGCGGGGACGAGCTGCCGGTGGGATCGGAGAATCCCACCGCCAGCGAAAGGCCAGAGAATTCCAGCTCAGATTGAAGAATGCGCACGTGGTCTCTGTTTAAATAAAGTGGGTTGACAGCATCTTCACATTTTCGTTCCACATTTCAAAAAGAAAACGATTCAGATCATCACTTCAACTGGTCATTCTTGAAGAGGTTTATAGGCAACAGTTTCCCCATGGGACATAATTGGAGAACTTCTTTAAATTTTAAGCTCATTATTTTCACATTAGCTGCCTAATCTCTGTTGTGAAAATAAATCACAGCTGGCCATCAAGGGGATTGAAACCTGCTGTTGCTACAGAAAGTAGTAATCATTGAGCTCGAGATTTATACCCACAATACGTGCTACCAAATTGCTGCAACGAAGAGCCAAGAAAAGGTTTGGCTTAAAATGGATTGATTTCACTGGATGACACTTGAAAATGTTGTAGAGGGGGTGGTAGGACATCCTAAGCTCATTTAGAAATTAGTTTGGTCTGACATGGTTGTCGCTGTAATGTACTGTAGAGTTTTGGCAATTAATTGCAAGCTGTTTCTGAGCTATAAACCACAAAATTGGAACACAGAATAACATTATTCCAATAAAATAATAATCCATCGACATCAAGGGCTCCATGTAAAAACAGTTCACATGTTTGAATTCCACGCCTATTTTTGCTTTGCCGACCAATTTTCCACCTCTCCTGTTGTATTGCGGGGCAGCATGGTGGCACAGTGGTTAGCACAGTTGCTTCACCGCTCCTGGGTCCCAGGTTCAATTCCCCGCTGAGTCACTGTGTGTGCGGAGTCTGCACGTTCTCCCCCTGTCTGCGTGGGTTTCCTCCGGGTGCTCCGGTTTCCTCCCACAGTCCAAAGATGTGCAGGTTAGGTGGATTGGCCATGCTAAATTGCCCTTAGTGTCCAAAAAAAGGTTAGGTGAGGATACTGGGTTACAGGGATGGGATAGGCTTAAGTAGCGTGCTCTTTCCAAGGGCCAGTGCAGACTCGATGGGCCAAAGGGCCTCCTTCTGCACTGTAAATCCTATGATTCTATGAGCATTAGCATCCATAAAATGTCACTGAGTCCCGAACAGAGACACAGATTCAAAATTGCCACCCTTTTGCAAATACCAGCCATGCAGCAGCAGACTGCTCGTACAAAGATGCAAAATGCAAGAATTGTGGTAAAAGGGACAATGAACATGTGTGTTGGGGAAAAAAGCAACAGGTTCCAAACAAGAACTATAAAAAGCAAGACCCCTGGGCGGGCTTCTATCAGCTCGTGGCCGGGCCGGAAAATCCCCGCGACTGGCACGAATCACGCCACGCCGCCCCCAACGCCGGGACGCGATTCTCTGCAGAGTGGAGAATTGGCGCCATTTGCACCGGCGTAGTCGCCGTGGCGCCGGTCGGGGGCCGTTCTACGCAGCCCCCCCCCATCCCGGGCCGAGCGGCCGTCGGGCCGGCGCCGTTCACACCTGCTCTCAGCCGGCAGGACCTCGACGTGGAACAAAGAACAAAGAAAATTACAGCACAGGAACAGGCCCTTCGGCCCTCCCAGCCTGCGCCGAACTAGATCCTTTATCTAAACCTGTCTCCTATTTTCCAAGGATCTACTTCCCTCTGTTCCCCGCCCGTTCATATACCTGTCTAGATGCATCTTAAATGATGCTATCGTGCCCACCTCTACAACCTCCGCTGGCAAAGCGTTCCAGGCACCCACCACCCTCTGCGTAAAAAACTTCCCACGCACATCTCCCTTAAACTTTCCCCCTCTCAACTTGAAATCGTGAGCCCTTGTAATTGACACCCCCACGCTTGGGAAATGCTTGTTGCTATCCACCCTGTTCATACCTCTCATAATTTTGTAGACCTCAATCAGGTCCCCCCTCAACCTCCGTCTTTCCAACGAAAACAATCCTAATCTACTCAACCTTGCTTCATAGCTAGCACCCTCCATACCAGGCAACATCCTGGTGAACCTCCTCTGCACCCTCTCTAAAGCATCCACATCCTTCTGGTAATGTGGCGACCAGAACTGCACGCAGTATTCCAAATGTGGCCTAACCAAAGCCCTATACAACTGTAACATGACCTGCCTACTCTTGTACTCAATACCCCGTCCAATGAAGGCAAGCATGCTGTATGCCTTCTTGACCACTCTATCGACCTGCGTTGCCACCTTCAAGGTACAATGGACCTGAACTCCCAGATCTCTCGGTACATCAATTTCTCCCAGGACTCTTCCATGGAAGGGTCGGTGGGAAAGACCTGTGGATGGGGGAGGGGGGGATCGACCCTGGGGGGCCCTCCGTTGTGGCCTGGCCCATGATTGGGGCCCACCGATCAGCGGGCCAATCTCTCGGGCTGGGGGCCTCCTTTCTTCTGTACGGCCCCTTCAGCCCGACACCATTTGGCATCGGGGCGGCGCAGAGAAGGAGGCCGCTGCACATGCGCGCCCAGTTGATGCCAGGAGTAGCAGCTGGAGCGGCCAGAATTGCTGACCCTGAGGCCATGTTGACACTGTTGAGAAATGCGACGGCTTTTCCGACAGCGTCAACACTTAGCCTCAGGATCAGAGAATCCCGCCCCAAGTATTTCAAATGGAAAACCATATAGAGGGAAACGGGTCCATGTGATACA
This sequence comes from Scyliorhinus canicula, assembly GCF_902713615.1. NCBI lineage: Eukaryota > Metazoa > Chordata > Chondrichthyes > Carcharhiniformes > Scyliorhinidae > Scyliorhinus > Scyliorhinus canicula. The sequence goes on from NC_052162.1 coordinate 13,507,860, forward strand.
GAAAGGGCACAACAAAGGGCCGGAGTCACAATCAGATGATTAATTGTTGTTGAATGCCACTGTGAGTGTAACAATCTGTTATTGGGTCACAACCTTGCTAGCCGAACAACCTGCAAAAATGGAGGTGGACACTGGAGCAGCAGTTTCATTGGCATCAGAAATCATTTACCAAGAGAAACTATGACACTATGAAGTAGTTGAGGGGCCATTTCGATGTAAGTGCGCTGCTAAGCGGACAGACTGCAGACTTGCCCCTGAACGTCATTAAAGGTAACTGTCCAGCCGTAATGGGGAGAACCTGGCTGGAGAGAATCAAACTAAACTCTGCCGGGGTGAATCTCACGTTGGAGTCCAAAACAGATCAACCGAAGATTTTAAACCAACATGCCTTTGACTTTAGTGGAGAACTGGGAAGCGCAAAAGAGATCTCAGTCAACTAAAGATTCAGGATGAAAGCCAAGCAACATACTTAAAGACTAGGTCAGTGCTGTATGCCTAAGGTCAAGGCAGAATTAGAGAGGCTGTCAAGACAGGGGTCCTCAAACCTGTCACTGTAAGTGATTGGGCCACATCAATAGTATCTGTGATGAAGAAAGATGGTTTGGTATGAATATGTGGTGATTTTAAAGTCACTATCAATCCGGTACTAAGTCTCAAACCTCTTCCTTTAATTTATTATTTATTGTTGGGTTATCTGGAGGCCAGCATTTCAATAAAGTTGACCGTAGTCAAGCTTATATCCAGATAAATGTGGATCCAAATTCACAACAATATTTGACAAGCGTGACTCGTAAAGGGTTATTCAGATATAAAAGACTTCCATCTATGTTGTTCCATCGTGCCATGGATCAAATTTTAAGTGGACTGGAAGGAGTCCAGTGCTACTTAGATAATGGTCGGAGTTCTCCGGTTGTTGTGATTCACTTTTCTCGCTGGCAGCACTCATCTTGCACTCATCGGGACATTTCGCAAGTGTGTCAAATGTGAAGGGAACAACTATTTCTGCTATATGAGAAGAGAGTGTTGATTTATTGGCAAGTGAACTCCGGTTGGTAGTGGTATTATCATGGAGAATACACAAGTTGATGGTGACTGACAGTTAACTGCCAAGCTTTGTTTGAAATGCAAAGCAGGCAGCTTGCCTCTGATTGGTCAAGACATAGCCACAAGTAATGAACTAGCAAATGGCTGTCACTAATTTTGTTTCAAAGAAAGAGGTGCAATGTCTGTGCATATTATTTCTGCCTGTGAAGGGCCTTGTGTCTTAATATGTGCAGCTTCCAGGACACTCATTTTGCCCCACACTACAAGCTCAACTGACAATATTAGATTGGTTGTCAGAACACCAAGGATTATTTTGGAATCTCTATGCAGTGGCAGGATTGTATCTAATGTTGGACTTTGGGTTTCGAGTTTTTTTCAGCTGGTTGAGTATGATCTGTACCTTGCCTATTGTGAATAGTGAAAGGGACATACTGTTTGTTACGATCCATCAGTCATTGGGATGTACCACCTACATACCCAGCATCACACTGGCACTGAAATCAGAGTTTCAAAAGTCTAAGAAGGTTAGAGAGGAATTCCCCGGATTTTGTCCAAATTTTCTTGTCTCTGCCACAGGATCAGTTATTCTGGCGGTGTAAGGAGTTATTATGTCAGATTATTCCCCTCTCTGTCATTGTTCATATGTCCATGTATTTACATTAAATAGTTGTGTATCGACAAATTTAGTGTCTTAATGTGGAGACCGTGACACAGTGGATCAATCCATTTGTCGTTGCAGTATTTAGCTTTCAGAAGATGGAAGTGTTTGTCAACATTTGTTGACCATAATTAGTAAGTGCATTGATGTGGTGTCAATGCATCAGGAAGCTGTCTCCTTCCAATGGAGACACTTTTGCCTCAATTGCCAATCTTCAAACTTTCTGGCTTCATTATTTGTTGATTTTGCAATATTGAGAATTGGCTGATATGTTGCTACCCATCGACAGATCTCTTGTATTGAAAAGTAAGTCAATGGAAAACTTCAACATGTAAATGGCGAGAATTCCAATTTACCTTTTTTCGCTGACTACATAAAGGAAGGAAAAAGAAATCAACATATTGGATTCATGCAAATGAGTTTAATGAAGTTAGTTCTGTTCTTCAAAGTACATTTTTGGCTGCAGAATGATGGAGATAGCGTTTTTTTTCCAGTGGCTCTGCAGATCTGCGCAAGCTTTTTCCTGTCACTTGTTACGTGAGGAATGATTAGATCACAGTTTTAACATTTCCACCATCCAGACATGGGAAAAGGCCTTCTATCCATGAGGTCAGTATGTCAAAACCCACCACCCCCATGCCGCACCTAAACCCCACATCCCGAATCCGTAACCTCCTCCAATTCTGCAGCCCTCCAATATCTCTGTGCTCCTCCAATTCTCCCTGTTCCGCATCCCCAGTTTTTTTCTTTGCTGCCAAAGTCCTAAAATCTCTCATTCCCTTTCTAACCCTCTTCAACTCTTTACCTCGCCCCCTCTCGCTCCTTTAAGACCTTGCTTAAAACTTAAATCTTGGACCAAGAATTTGATCACCTTTCCAAATGATGGGAATTTTTACTTGCTAATGCACTGGGAGCGGGGTGAGTGGTGATGGGGGAATTGCAGAGACCGAGTGTCTGACTTTCCCTGAAATGCTGTTGAATGTGAACTCCATCCTGTAAAACCTCTGGACCTAATAGGCCGACAGTCGTCTTCCAGTCAGTTGGGGTGTGTGCTGGAGGAGACCTCAAATTCGGGTAGATCTACATTCTGACCCTGGAGGGTGGTGGGTCGATTCCAGGGGGCAAATAGTATCCTGGGGGGGGGGGGAGGGGGGGGGGAAGACAGTGGGTGATGGTGTTTTGTGGTCTTGGAGTTGAAGGACCACATGGAGTGCTGAGGAGACACTTGCTTCTTCCCTGAGGTATCTTCATCTTACTGAACCTGTGGGAAACCTTGTTGACCATAGTAAAACATGCAAAGTCGGTTAAACCCAAAGCTTCCAGTATCTTTGGCATATTTGAAATGTCAATCTGTCTCTGGGAGCAGGGTGGCCGCATATACTTTGTCCCATCACAGTACAACCTGGAACCTGGCACAAAAGATGCTCGGAATCTGGACAAATAACAGAAAATGGTGGAAACGTTCCGCAGGTCTGGCAGGATCTGTGGAGGTGATGAAAGGTCACAGACACAAAACATTTTCTCTTCATAGACCCACTGAGCTTTTCCAGCATTTTGTGCTTTTTTATTTCAGGTTTCCAGCAGCTGCAGTAGTTTGCTTTGGTGTTTAATTCCCTAAGGCTTCTTTTCCAAGAAGCTTGGGTACATATTTCCGGAAGGCTTTTTTTTCTGGGAAGCTACTTCTGTTAACTCTCCAAATACATTTTCATTTTGTTTCATCTTCACCTTCATTGCTTTCAATTTCCTTTCCTGGATTTGATCTGGAAGTTGGTGGACTGGAGTCAGTTCTCTGACCCAATCAGATTTTCTTTGCTCGGTTACCTCCCACAACAACCCCGCACCAAATCTTACCTCCTCCACACCCCCCCCCCCCCCCCCCCCCACACCCCAGCCCCCTGCACCCACACCAACATGTTTATATTTCACCAGTTTGTCAATATTCAAGATCGAATTGAATAGGTGAACAGAGGAAGTGGAGTGAAGGGGCTAGGGTAAAACGGCTGACTAAATGTGGTTAGAACTATTTACTCAGGTAGAGGCTAAACAATGGGTTGAATTGAACTGCCGCGTCCAGTGTTGAAACCTCGGTGTCCTTCTATCAAGGATGGTTCAGAGATGTTCCAAAACACTTGGCTGAATTAACATGTCCTAAGGTACCGATCAAGGGGGCGGGAATCCAGAACTAGGGGTCTTAGTTTGAGGATAAGGGGTAAACCTTTTAGGGCTGAGGTGAGGGGCAATTTCTTCACCCAGAGTGTGGTGAATCTTTGGAATTTGCTGCCACAAAAAATAGTACAGGACAAAATGTTCTGTGATTTCAAGAAGGAATTAGTCCTTGCTCTTGGAGCCCAAGTGATCAAGCGATATGGGGGAAGGCGGGAACAGGGTATTGAATTTGATGATCTGTCATAGTGAATGGCGGAGCAGGCTCCAAGGATCGAATGGCCTCCTGCTTCTATTTTCTGTGTATGTTTCTATGTGTGTTCTCTAAGTCTTAGTGGTGTATCATAAAAGATATCACCAAATGTTTCAAGTCGACCAAACATATCAGTAACCATTTCAGTACATATTCCAAACATATTGTGGTGATATGCATCACTGTAAATACACAAGGGGTTAATGTAAATATACGACGACTAAGTAAACACCAGAGGGAGCATCAGAGACGCCATGACATGCAGACATACAGCTAATGAACACATAGAATAGGACACGACCAATGGGCAATCAAGAAACCAAAGGTGATTCAAGTGAACCGGACATGACTCCAGATGGGGAGCGCCGAGGAATCAGAGACGGCGCGCTCAATGAAACAGCAGATGCCACAAAGGACACTGACACAAGTAACTTTGCGAAGGACTCGAATTCTCCGTTTGGTGTGGTAATTGAGCGCAACAAACACAACAATAAGCACGTCAATAACAACAATGACAACAACAATAGAACAACAACTGAGAGTACATAACACATCACATATCAGTAACCAAACCATACGGGGCTGGTTTAGTACAGTGGGTTAAACAGCTGGCTTGTAATGCAGAACAAGGCAGCAGTGCGGGTTCAATTGCCATACCGGCCTCCCCAAACAGGTGTGGGAATGTGGCGACTAGGGGCTTTTCACAGTGACTTCATTGAAGCCCACTTGTGACAATAAGCGATTATTATTATTATTTCATTTTTTAACTCACGCGATTATTGTCCCTGAATGTTGTACAGGTTGCAGTACAATAGGGGACACGTGTCGCACAACAAATTGTGGATTCATGTATCGAGTGCTTGATATAGTTACACACAATTGCATGCATTTTTTTTATGGAGGGTGATTTATTTTTATTAAAAGAAAGCTTCTCAAACCTCTCTTCCCACGCTGAGTTTTATTCTTGTGTTTGCTGACAGCTTAGCCACGCTGAGCATTTCTTTTAATCCACAAATGTCTTTTTCCTTGAGAAAATTCAGTCTTCCCAAGAGGAGCCGGCTGAGTAAAACGAGCCCTGAAGCAACTTAAATTACTCCAGGGTGATTGTTTTATTGTTCCGTTATCAGCCTTTAAAATCTGTGTGGATAGTTAAATATTCTGCTGGGAATCGCTATTAAATTTGTATCTTTCTTATTAATTCCGACTTTTTAAAATATATGTCGTCAAATAGATTCCGCCTCGTTGTTTGATGCCTTTGCTGTGCTCGGCTTAGCATTTAATGACAGCTGTGTGTATTTAGTGTCACCTATTCTAACGTGTTAAATAATGGCAGATTTATAGACTCCAGTAAACGTCAACCGACATTTATTCTTGAAGAAGTGGTTTACAGCTGAGAAACATGTACGCTTTTACTGCCTGGAACTCTTTTGACTCCAGCTGCTAGTTGAAGCAGCCAGTCAAGAATCCCTGCCCAGGTTTCACCCTGAACAATGTTGACAATGTTGATGCCCAGGTCCCACAGTTCAGCAAGTAGCAAACGCTTTTAAGGGACAAAGGAATAATACTGGTATATGTCATGATATGCAGATGATGATATACAGACAGGCACAGACAGGCAGCTAATGAACACAGAGAACAGGACATGACCAATGAGCAGGCAGGACACTCGGGGTGGTATCTCACTATAAAAGACACGAGTCACTCACACCCTGACTCACTCTGTAGATGTTCATCAGTGGAAAGAGGCGGAGTGTATGTACAGTATCACACCTCCAGCACGTGGCTAAGAGCTAGTCTGGTTCAGTCAGACAGAATAACCACACTTAGGTTAGCAGAGAGTCGAACTCACAGAGAACTGTGCTAACTGTGCTACTGGTTCAATAAATCAGAATGAACTAACTTCAAGGTTTAGAGTATCTTTTGGTTAAAGCTGCATCCAGTTGCAGCCTGTATTATCCCAGAGTACATAACACAACAGTATAGAGGTCGCGCTGTACAACATGGCGCCAGCCGCACGCGGACAGGACCTGCCAGATAGTGCTTGCTGGACAAGCCCTCGCCATCCCTGGGCCACCCCCCACCAGTCCCCTCTGGCCCTCACCGAAGCCCCCCTGGCCAGGAGCATGGCTTCCCCAACTGTGGCGGCGCTAGACACAGTCCGCAGCCGCCACACCGGGTTCCCGAAAACTGAGAGCACAAGTGAACCGCCCTGTCATAAACCCGGGCCATCAGCGGAGGGCCTTCAGGTAATGTCCTGAGGCCATCCCAACTGCGTGCAGCGTACTCCCCGATGCCGCTGTTTTGGAGGGAGCGGAGCATCCGAAAACAGGCGCCGTTCCCGATTTGGTTACAAAAAAGGGATTTTCTGCCCGATCACTGATTACAAAATCAGCATCGGCAAGCGGAGAATCCCATCCTTGGTCTCTCAGGGAATCTAGGCATGTGGGGGATGGGCAGGGAAATGGAGTTGGAGCTGATGTTCAGCCCTGATTGTGGAGCAGGCTCGAGGGTCTATATGGCAGATTGATGCTCCTATTTCTTGTGTTCCTTTGAAATAGGGTTGGCTATTGGGCTGGTTTAGCTCACTGCGCTAAATTGCTGGCTTTTAAAGCAGACCAAGCAGGCCAGCAGCACGGTTCAATTCCCGTACCAGCCTCCCCGGACAGGCGCCGGAATGTGGCGACTAGGGGCTTTTCACAGTAACTTCATTGAAGCCTACTCGTGACAATAAGCAATTTTCATTTCATTTTCAGATTTAGATTAGCCAATTATTTTTTCCAATTAAGGGGCAATTTAGCGTGGCCAATCTACCTACTCTGCACATTTTTGGGTTGTGGGGGCGAAACCCACGCAGACACGAGAACGTGCAAACTCCACACGAACGGTGACCCAGAGCCGGGATCGAACCTGGGACCTCAGCGCCGTGAGGCGGTTGTGCTAACCACTAGGCCACCGTGCTGCCCTATTTTCATTTCATTTTCAAATACCTATTAAAATAGCTGGCAAAGCATTCTTCATAACTATTGCTACAATTCTCCGTCTGGGAGACTATTCCGCCGGAGATGAATTGCTACAGATTTGCACTCCCAGCAATTCCCAATCCTCAGCCATGCGAATTTATGCGTGGACAAGGATAATACTGAGATCCTGCTGTCGGGTCGCCATGGCGAGCGAGCGGCCCAGTGGTGAGGTCCCATGGTTGGCCACCCAACTTCCCCACATCGCAAATCAGCTGCCTAGCCTCCCCTTGCATCGCAAATCAGTCCCATACCCCTGGGTTGTCTGGGTCCCCTCTTTCCCCGAAGTACAGGGGTGACCTGACCCACCTTCCGAGACCTCTAAATAGGGGATAGCCGACAGAAACCCCCCAATTTCAGGCTGTGCTCTTCAAAATCACTCAAGTGAGAAGAGGGTGTTGATTGGCATGCAGTTACCTTTCTTTTCTGGGGGTCTTCCTGACAGGGGTCTCATTTCTGGGGGTTTCCTACCAAGGTTCTCATTTCTGGGGAGCTTCCTGACAGGGGTCTCATTTATGGGGGGGTGGGGTGGTGGGGTCTGTGGGGATCTCCCTATTTAGGGGTTCTATGTGGGTGGTCCCTCCATTAGGGCTCTCTGGGGTCGGGTCTCCTTATTTATTGGTCTCTGTGGGGGGGGGCGGAATTTGGATGTCTCTGGGGGGGGGGGGGGTTCTTTATTTAGGGGATCTCTGGTGCTGTGAGGGACGATGTTCGGATTGGGGTGGTGTTGGCAGTTCTGGCTTTGTGGAGATGAGAGTGGCCCTCGGATAAACTTTGAGGGCAACTCTCTCAAGGGGTTACCCCCTTGGCCCACCATGAGGTCCACCTCATCAAGTCCACGCTGGGCAACACCAGTAGTAAATCCCGTCCACGTGACTCCAAACCTGGCGACCATGTTCAATTTAACTCAACCAAAGCCACGGGTATTAATATAAAATTGAATTTTACCTTGGTTGCAATCCAGGAATTGACCATGCACTAGCCCAGGGGGTTCTATTAAAGACTTACCGAAAATACAAAGTCCAAAGATTTGTTGCAAAGTTCCACATTCATCAGACCATCCTGCAATAAGAGCAAAACGCTGGAAAACAGAAATAAAATCAGAAATTGCTGGAAATGCCCAGCAGGAAGTCAAGAAATTATGAATGGAAAATAAAAACACAAAGGTGCTGGAAATCAGCAGGTCTGACAGCATCCACGGAGAGAGCAACAGGGTTAACGGTTTCTGGCGAAAGGTCTCAGGCCTGGAATGAGCACTGGGATATTTCAGCCCCGACACCACAATGCCTCCCACCAGTGTCGGAGCCAGAAATCCCTGCCTGGTAACTCAGCTTCTCTCTCCCACAGATGCTGTCAGACCTGCTGATTTCTAGCACTTTGTGTTTTGTTGTTTACCTCCTTATGAACAAGATAAAAACAAGGGCCGGAATTCTCCGTCTATTCACACACGGCTGGAATCGGTGGTCGCGCTGTAGTGAATGGAGCTTTGGCTGAGCGGGACGCGGATATTGAACTTAGAAACAGAGGGGGCATGATTTAACGGAAATGAAGCAGAGTCCCGTGTTCAGCCTGCTTAGCCGGGTGTTTCCTGGCGCTGCCAGCATCAGGAACGACCCGCTATTAAACGGAGCTCTGCTTCATTTTGGGGAGTCAGCGGGGAATGCCAATGGAGGCTGCACTTAGTCCGATCTCCAGACTCTCTACTCTGGCCTGCAGACCCTCCAACAACCCAACTCACCTATAAGCCCCCTCGCATCGCATAAGGGCAGGGACCCCCCCCCCCAGGCCCGATCCCTGGCACAGTAAGATGCCATCGGGGCACCTTGGCACTGCCAACCTGGCACCCTGATTGCCTGGGAGCTCCAAGTGCTGGTAGGCCTGCTCCACGTTTATGGAAACCAGTGCGAAACGGTGCCAGCTCAGGATTTCCGAGGCTTGGCCATTAGTTCCTGGGTGCTGGTTGTGCTTGGCTGCTCACTGGAATATGCAAATCTTAGTCCCAATTTGAATCGGCGGGATTCAGATCACAACACCTCACGAGATCTCATTGCAACTCACGGGGCATGCTGAGGCTGTTAAATCTGGCTAGAGTTTGCCAGCCTCGACGTGTCCTGAGTCAGGCGCGGCGCTGCCAATAGATTGCACCTGGAAACATAGAAAATAGGAGCATGAGGCGGTAACTTGGCCCTTTAAGTCCGCTCTGCCATTCATTATGATCATCCAACCCAATAGCCTAATGCCGCCTTCCCTCCAGATCCTTTGATCCGCTTCACCCAAGTGCTATGTCAAATGCTTCTTGAAAACATTTTGGCTTCAACTACTTCATGTGGTCATGGATTCTGCAGGCTCACACTCTCTGAGGGAAGAAATTCCTCCTCATCTCTTTTGCAAATGGTCTACCCCGTATCCTCAGACTGTGCCCCTGGCTCTGCACCCCCCCCCCCCTCCTCCCCCCCCCCCCCTCCCCCACTCCATCAGGATTATCCTTCTTGTGTCCACCCTGTCCAGTCTTGTTAGAATGTTATAGGCTTCTGTGAGATCCCACCTCATTCTTCTGAACTCCAGTAAATATAATCCTAACCGCTTCAATCTCTCCTTATCAGTCCGTTCTGCTGATTAGTCTGATAAACCTTTGTGGCATTCTGTCCATAGAAAGAACATTCTCCCTTTGAGAAGGAGACCAAACCTCCCGGTGTGGCCTCACCAAGGCTCTGTATAATTGAAGCAAGACATTCTTGCTCCTGTACTCGTATCTTCTCGCTGTGAAGGCCATCATGCCATTTGCCTCCTTTACCGTCTGCTCCACCTATCTGCTTACCTTGGCAGTGTAAACCTGTCACCATGGCAGTGCCATACCCTGGCTGGCACTGACAGGGTCTCCATGTGGTACCACCAGTACCAGGCCACCATCCTACCTAAAGGGCATGCAGCGTGGGGCCTCTGATCCTCTGGGAGACCCCTACGGGTGCTGCTCCCATTTTGAGGGAATCCATGCTAAGCAACACTCTCCTTAGTTCTCCAAGGTGAAGGGGATGAATCCCAAGGCCTCAGGTACCTCTGAAATCTGCACATTAGAGTGAGGCTAGCTGTCTCGCTCTAATATGCAAATTTGTCGTAAAGTGATCCCGGGCACAATGGGCGGGATTTACATCGTACCTTCTCACATTGGATCTCGCGAGGCGTGGCGAGCCAGGTAGATCCTGGGAGTGGGGCCTCCCGGCTTCCATTGGCCACGTGGCGAACTGCTTTTCGGTGCAGCGTGGCCATTGAATTGCGCTCACACTGTTCTCCGCCGTGTTCATGGTGGAAAGTTGCTTACGTAAGATCATAAACTTTAGGATAAATTGTGTTGTACACAAATGGAATTAACTCTTTTGTCACTACTGAAACAGAAGAAAACAAATGAGTGAAAATATTTTTTCAGAGCAACTTAATTTCCCAAATGATAGGGCTGGATAATGTGGTTCAGCAGTGAAACAATGGTACTTAGCACAGACCTCGAAGAAAGCTTCTCACAAAGATCTAGTGATCCCTCTGACGTTGGTCATTCCTTTTCTGAGAACAGTTTGAATCTGGTGCCAAGTCAGAGCGATATCCAACTGCTCAGCAGCAGTGATTTGAACAAGCAGGTAAACCAACTAATTGCATTGAAGTATTCTCACAGACAGCAAACTAGAAGGTAAAAACCGCTGATTACCTTCATTTTTCAATTTTACAGATAGCCAAATAAATTATTAGAACATACAAGCAGGATTGAAGTAGAAGTTAAGATGTCAATCTCTTTTTAAAAAGTGGCACCTCAAAAATTGGACTAGATTTGTTTATTGTCACGTGTACCGAGGTACAGTGAAAAGTATTGTTCTTGCGTGCAGCTCAGACAGATCATTCTTTTCATGAAAAGAAAATACATAATCGAGCAAACATAAAATAGTATGGTTATGGATGTAAGAAGTGGATCTGTGTGAGAGTTGCTACGCTCTGGTGCCATCTTGCAGGATGTGTCATTTCTTAATACGTAGCACTTCTTAACATAATGGCGAAATTAAATGTTCAACAAATATAAGTGGTTGAAATACATGAGGCACCAGATTCCCCACACCCTCCCCTAGCTAAATAATTGAAACGGGGAGACTTCCAAGATGAAGACCATTTGGCCATTAATAGACTGGAGACAGGTCTTCCATCCTTCTGACTCAGGAAGCCCTGCCTCAAAGGGCTTCTGGCTAATCAGAGGTTGACAGCTTTCCAGCATTTTGGGGCAGAGATGTGTGACGCTGGATCAGGATTTGGGTAAATGTTTAGGGGTTTCGCCAAGTGCGAAATTGCCAGACCCCAGCAAGGGTGGAAGGGTGAGGGGTGATGTCTAAGAGGCCATGGGGGAGGGAAACCAGGAATGATACCACTTCAGATAGGCCAAGGGAGTCGACTATTGAGGGACATTCCACCCATCGCCAATCCGTGCAGGGAAACCTCCTTGGCCTGGTCTTTTTCCGATGTGAATGAAATCCCAGTGCCAGTGGAATAAGGCCAATATTTGACCACTGAGGGGCATCATTTGGTCCACAAGAAGGCTGTCCACATCTACACAACCCTACCACTTGTATAATTCTGGTGGGTGGGGGCAGGGGTGGATGTGGAAGTGGTGGACAGGCCATATGTGAGACTCGCATCTTCAAACCCACCAGCAGGGTTTGTGAAATCTGCCAAAATTACACTTTTGGCACCCGGGAGGCTATTTAGCAGTGTATATAAAGTTAAAACCTCTGATCATTTAACCAGGTGTAATGTTTTCAATTGTTTTTTTCAACAAGGTTAAACATGCACGAGTGGATTCAGTGATTTCTAATTGATTGAGTTGTGGGGGAACCTCAACTGTCTGGGGAAGCGTATAATCTTCATCCTATAGATTTCTGTGCTCAGGGTGTGCAGACTCCCAGGGCTGGATTTTAAAGCCTTCTACTGGACATGTTTTCAATGGGGGGGGTGTTTCAATGGGGGGCAGCCGACCATCTCTGCACCCAGACCGGAGCTGACCCTCTTAATATGGCCTGCTGCAAAATTGCCAGGCTACCTACTGTTTTTGAATAAATAATTAACGGGCAACTGAGCTTGTTAACAAGCCAACCTGATAGTATGCTGTCCCTGGCATGATATGGTTGACATGGGTATGCAGGCGGCAATGGGCAGATCATTTCTAAACATACAACTGGTTAAAGAGTTGGAAGGAAGTTCTTTGAGGAGGTTACCCTATGCACATTGGGGCCCTAATCCTCCAAAATCCACCTTCCCCACCCCCCTCCCTAGACTGTCCAATGCTTCCCCACCCTAAAAACAAGGAGCGGGATTCTCCATTGCCCGACACCGATACCGTAATCGGTGATCGGGTGGAGAATCCCTTTCGACCCCAAAATTGTGGGTGGCGCCTGATTTCGGTGGCCACGGACCAACAAATCTTTGGCTGTTTATGCCGGGAACGCCAGGAGTTTTGCGTGGCATGGCTGCTAGCCCCCCCCACCAGGCGGAGCATCGGTGCGGAGGCAGTGCCGACTTTTTCATCGTAAAACTGGACACATGGCCTCAAAATTGGAGAATGCAGCTCAAGGAATTTACCCAACTCCATGATCCATTCTGTTTGCTTTGTGGACCAGCTTGCAGTCCCAGCAGGGCCCACTGTTGAGTTCTGGTGCTGTTGATACACCTGATTAACCGGCGGTTCCCAAGGGTGAGACCCCACTCTCAGCCTGTTTAGCTCACTAGCAGAGCATTATGACTGCGGGGCGTGCCTTTCCCGCCCATGGGTGGGGAGGAGAGTGGGAGGGTGAGGATCAATCAATACACCTGTTGGGAAATCCCACCCCTGAAGCTACTATCAGTCTCCGAGGCGTAATGGCGACAAACATTGGGAATTTCTCTGTTGCTACTACTGCAAACATCTGCATCGTTTTCATTTATCTGTTGTACTGGCTTGTGCCAGCAGAATGTATTTTATGTTATAACCTGTATTGATATTATAAACTAATGGATGGTCCATATGTTTTGTGAAGCACATATTCTGCGCAAAGATAACATCAGCAGTTTTCAGTAAAATGCTCAGGTGTGTTCGAAAGTGCACAAAATGCATCTTCCTCTCAATTTCATACAACATCGAACAATGATATTTGTAAACTCATTAACGAGGCACGGCTGAGGATGGACATGAAAGATGCTAATGTTACTGTGAGATTCAAACAGAGGCCTGGAAATAAAGAAAATACAAGAAAACTCGCATTCCCGACTTCAATGTCTGAATAAACCTGATTTAAAAAAGCGAGCTTTGTATTTTCATTTTCTGCTTCTCCCCTCCCGCTGTTGATTGTTAAATTCTTCACCCGGTAGTCTGGCTCAATAAAATGAGAGATGGATTTGTAGGTATAGTATCATTTAATAATAACTAACTTGCAAGGCTGGCCTACTGGGAGAACTCCAGGACACACAGCTGCCTCCTGTGAGTTCCGCAGTAAGTGAGACAGAAGACAAAAGGGTTTTTGCTGATGTATTCAAAATCACAGTAAGAGTCACATATAAGCTTCCCATTGGTCATTCTATACACCTTCTGACCTGGCCCTATATCCTAATTGGTCACTTTGCATTGTAACCCCAGCATCCTCTTCACCTTCTGACCATGCGGCCACCCTCCCCCGATAGTTTCAAAGAGGCTTTGGCTGAATCTCTTTGTTCTTTGTCTGTGAGCCCCCTACCATCAGCCGGCCCTACTAACTATCCTATCTTAACTAATAATTCTAATTTTATCACATTCATTTATTCATTTCCTCACCGCCCGCGGAGTATTTTCCGAAGGCAGGGGTTACCTGCCACTGGCCCGTGACGGAATTCTCTGGTCCCGCTGATGTGCTATTTGTGAATTCATTTTTAAAAGGAAAAAAAAATCTTCCATCTGTCTCTTCCTCTGAAAAATGTACTTCTTACTGATAAAAAAAATTATATGTTGAAATTTTACCCCGCTTCCTGTTATGGGATCTTAAGAGAACCATAGAGTTCTTACGATGCAGAAGGTGGCCATTCGGCCCATCAAGTCTACACCGACCCTCTGAAAGAGCACCCTGTTGGATCCACTCCTCCGCCCCATATCCCCACCTAACCTGCACATTTTTGGACTGTGGGAGGAAACCCGAGCACCCGGAGGAAACCCACGCAGACACGGGGAGAAAATGCAAAGTCCACGCTGTCACCCAAGGCTGGAACTGAACCACGGTTCCTGGTGCTGTGAGGCAGTAGTGCTAAACATTGTGCCAACGTGCTGTGAGAAATTTGTTAGTATCCAATTTCTTCCTCACTCTATGGTGGCTATTTTACTTTTCAGAAGGTCTGGAATGATCAGGGTGGCCATTAGCACTGAATATTTAGACAGAGATGATTTATCTCAATGATCTTCTATTTTCACTTTTCAGTTAAGAATTGCCACCTAAAGCAGTGTAAATTTCTATCTGTACTTAAGGAAAGTTCACCTTTCCTGTTGTGATGCTAATGGTGTGAGTGTCAGTGCACCATTCGTATTAATAACTTGAACTTTGCAACTGCAATTTAGTATCTTCCGAATTGAGTTGTAGCTTTGGAGTTTACTGCAGGATGTGCGTTGCCTTTGTTTTGGGCTAGAAAATTTGAGTAATCTGAGGTTTAATTCTTCGTTCATGTTCGCACAGAACCAGCGAAGTTTTATTGAACTTTGAATATCCCATTTTGGTATATCTAAGAAAGTTGATGTTGTTTGACACGAAGACAGGTGTGATTTTGAGAGACAGTCTGGCGGAAGTTTTGTCTAGTTGGATTGGATTGGATTGGATTTGTTTATTGTCACGTGTACTGAGGTACAGTGAAAAGTATTTTTCTGCAAGCTGCTCAACAGATCATTCAGTACATGGAAGAAAAGGAAATTAAACAAAATTCAAGAAAATACATGAGAATGCATAATAGGGCAACACAAGATATACAATGTAACTACATAAGCATTGGCATCGGATGAAGCAGACAGGGTGTAGTGTTAATGAGGACAGTCCATAAAAGGGTCATTTAGGAGTCTGGTGACAGTGGGGAAGAAGCTGTTTTTGAGTCTGTTCGTCCGTGTTCTCAGACTTCTGAATCTCCTGCCCGATGGAAGAAGTTGGAAAAGTGAGTAAGCCGGGTGGGAGGGATCCTTGATTATGCTGCCTGCTTTCCCCCGGCAGCGGGAGGTGTAGATGGAGTCCATGAACGGGACCTCTCATGGGCAGGACAGAAAGTTTGATAGACCAGCGGAAAGTCCACCCACTTTTGGCCGGGTGGGGCTGGAAAATCTCTGCCTATGATTAGATTGTTAAACATAATACAAATTGTTCACTATGATGAAGGAGTCAAATAACCAGGTTTTGGCATGGAAGTTACAGCAAGTGCTTAAAAATTGCTCCACCTGGGGCTGTGGAGCTAAGTCAACTGGCCTTTGTCCTATTTCAACACATTCCTGTCATGGAACAGGAGACATGCCTATCTAAAACATAAAACCCTGTTCTGGACCGCTCTTGATGTAATGCATGCTTAACCTAGCTTTGAATGGATTTCTCTCTCTCTCCTCCTGCCCTTCCATCTGTTCCCACATCAGCACAAGCTATGGTGCCGTGAAATGCAAAGCCTGTGGGCACAGCTTCCATATGTAGATACTCCAGCCCTTGCGTTTTTTTAAAGTGGATATTTCAATTCCTGGCGATCGTTGGCAGTTTCTACAAAATACAAGCTCCAGGCAGAGGAAAGTGCTGATTGCTTCCCCAGAGTGACCCTCCAGGCTTTGCGTGATGAGATTGCTTGACGAGACAAATTCAACACTGTCCTTTTCCAAACAGATGCTTCTGGTCGTCAGCAACATTGGCTATCTCCGTAGCATTGTTCAGTGCTAAACTAATTAGTGTCACTGCATTCCACCTACAATTTGTTTAATGGAAATACGTAAGCCATGGTAAAATGATTTAGGCTTGAAATTTAAGTAATATCATCTCCTGGTAATTTTTCTCGAGAAAGGTACCTTGGAGAGTCATAATGAAACTCTTGAAGGTTGATAATTCTTCTTCTCTAACTAGTCAAGCTGCGCAAAGTCAACTTTCCTTGTCTTTTTTGCCCCACGGCAGCACTGATCTTAACATTGAATCGGTCTAAAAGCAGCTAATTTCATTATGATGTAGCAGGCGTTTTTAATTTGAAATGACCCAGAGAGTTGGGTTGGGAAGGAAGTGCTCTGTGCCGTTTGATACAATTTTGATTGGTAAAAACTGGAATTACAGGGAAACATTTGATTTCAGAACTAAAAGAGCCCGAGAGAAAACTGTTCCAATTTTAAAAACTTTCATCAAAAAGGGAAAGCTGATATTACACAATATCAGCATGATGCTTTTCTTTGGAGTAGATATATGCTAAAGCTCAGGCAGGAGTTAAAAATGAAGGTATATTCTGTAAGCATGCCAGAAATAATTTTCTTGATACCAGCTGAGCTGCTGTCCTGAGCAGTCACCATTTGACTGGTTATTTGAGCTCCTTTTGCCACTGTTAAGGAAAGGGACATCGAGCTGTGTTGTGAGGGTGCCCCCTGTAACCTGCTGGCAGCTGGAGCAACTCTCTGCTTATATTTAACAGTGAATATAGTGGCACTGCACCATCTAATATGTGGGAGGCAAAATGTCATCAGTTAAGAATGATTTGGGAGACGGATGTGAAAAACCTTTTTTATATTTCAGAATCCACTCAGCTAATCGCACTCGAAGGCGGGGGCGGTGGAGCTGGTGGGGGCGGGGGGGGTGGGGGCGTGGAGAAGAAAAAGGTTTTCTCCAAAATTTTAGAATCTCCCATCACAGCTGTTGCTCCAACTTCTCGTACACTTAAGTTTAATTGCTCCTCTTTTTAACAGGAGGTCGGATGTTAGCAGCTCTTTGGGGGTGGACTGGAAGGTGTGAAGGTTGGTAATTTGATGCAGGAAAGCATTGGGTGCCATGCCTGTCGCCTTTCTGCCATTCTGCTGTTTTGCCAGCACCAGGAAAGGCGGATGCGACGTGTCTGCCAGGAACACAATTCAGCCACTTAAGTGGCCAATTAAAGGCAACTCCTCGCCTCCGCTGGTGTTTGGCCAGTGGCTCTGCGATCTACGGCCACATGGGGAGACTGTCGGGTAAATTCTGGTGGTCTCCCAGTGGGCTCCAGGGGAGAGGGCGCCCTCCGTTTTGGGAAACCAATGGTAATGGTGTCCTCCATGGTGTCGGCACCAGTTTGCCTCTTGACAACCCGACCCATCCAATACTGTCTTCATTGAGGTCTCTCTGATTGGCCCAAATATCCCCATATTCCTTTTCCCTTATTTTGAGGGTGCACAGGCATTGAGACACCACCTTCCTCGAGGTGAAGCTCCAGCAATGGATCCCACTAATGGTGATGCTGTTCACGTTTGGCCCTCTGATCGGCAGTTTTGAGGAGGTGGGCTGCTGTCCTTAATGGTGTCACACTCCCCCCCCCCCCCCCCCCCCCCCCCCCCTGGGCTGCCAGGCTCAGCAGTGGGACCTCCGCCACCTCTGCAAAATTATGGCCAGCGCTTCACTTTGGTGGAATTTTTAATTTAAATTTTTATTGGTTTTACATTTATTTGTAACAATTGCCAGGGCTATCATACCATAATAACGAGGAATCTACAAAGATGGGTGTACAAAAAGGAAAAAAAATAAAGACATACAAACAGGTATACATTAAAAGTAACATACGTACATGTGTAGGGCCAAGCAGGAACCTCCGGCAAGCAATCAGGGAGGCAAAGGCTGGGACGTCTACTCCTCTCCCCGTAAAGAGCTCTGGCTGTTCGGATACCCCGAAGACCACCACGAGTGGGCGTGGCTCCACCCTCACTCCCACCACCCTGGACATGGCCTCGAAAAAGTTGGTCTAGTACCTGACTAGTCTGAGGATAGACCAGAACACGTGAGTGTGGTTGGACGGGCCTCCCTGTCATGGTTCATATTTATCCCCCACCTCTGGGGAAGAACCCGCTCATACGTGATCTGGTCAAGTGCACAACCTTTCGCCCCAAAGACCTCAAGAAATTTTAGAGAGTCGTGAACTCAGCCCAGTCCATCACACGAACCTGCCTCCCATCCATTGACTCCATCTACACCTCCCACTGCCGGGGGAAAGCAGGCAGCATAATCAAAGATCCCTCCCACCCGGCTTACTCACTCTTCCAACTTCTTCCATCGGGCAGGAGATACAAACGTCTGAGAACACGTACTAACAGATTCATAAACAGCTTTTCCCCCGCTGTCACCAGACTCCTAAATGACCCTCTTATGGACTGACCTGATTAACACTACACTCCGGTATTCTTCACCCAATGTCAGTGTCTATGTATTTATATTGTGTACCTTGCGTTGCCCTTTTCTTTTCATTTTCTTTTATTTTCATGTACTTAATGATCTGTTTGAGCTGCTCGCAGAAAAATATTTTTCACTGTACCTTGGTACACGTGACAGTAAACAAATCCAATCTAATCCAAACCCTGCGCATGTGGAGGTGAAGTTTGCCCTGTGCAGTGCCTCTATCCAGAATCCTCCCACTATCTCCATGTCCAGTGTCTCCTCCCACTTCTCCCGTGTCTAATCCAGCTGTGACTGTGCTTCCTCTAATAGCCTTTGTCCCAACCCCGTACTCTTTCTGCAATATGTGCCCAGTGGTAGAATAGGAGGTTTGGAAATGGCAGGCCTTCCATATTCCTCTTTCTTTGGGCGCTCTTGCGTATCCTGGGATTTTTTTTATCTCAAAGAAGAGGATGCAGGGTGGCCTGTTGGAAATCCTCAAGATGACGAAAGTGCTTGATAGGGTAGAAGCAGAGTGATGTTTACACTTGCGAGCAAGGTGAGAGCGGGAGATCACAAAAATACTCACTCATAGATCCAATCGGGAATTCAGGAGAATCTTCTATATGCACAGTGCATGTAGAATGTCGAACTCACGACCAAAGGGAATTGTAGAGGTGAACAGCTTTGATGCATCGAAAGGGGAAGCTAAATAAACGCATAAGATGGGGAGACAGTGGTGTAGGGGTAATATGACTGGGCTGGCAATAGCTATTGCTCTGGGAACATGGGTTCAAATCTGCCTCCAGGACTTACTTTTGACCAAGTTTCAAAAAATATGGCGGGAAAACCGGTAGTGGAGCTGAAAGGATACAGACTGCAGTTCCCGCCTGGGCTAACACTCAGTCACAAAATGGTAAAATTCCGCCCACTGTTTCTGATCTGTCCAAATTCCAGCTTGGAAGTGTGGCATACTCAACAAGGACCATAATTTAAGAAATGTAATGGTTTATTATATTTAACTTCAGTTAATATTATGTTTGCAGTGTTCAACGGTGATAGTCATAATTATGGGCTCCTGCAGGTTTAAATAATATTTCGTGAATTTTCCATCCCCGTACTGTGGCATTGAGAAAAATATTTTGTCACTTTCATGATACAAAATATCCAAATTAATATTAAATGCGATGGTGCACATCCCGGATGGAATTTATTCCCCACCTGCCACCCCCACCCCCTCGGGAGTGGGTCACGAGCCAGGGAGGTACGAGGACAACCTTCCCACCTGGCTGGAAGTGGGGGCGGGGTGGGGGGGTGGCAGGGAGGTGGAAATGTGTGGGGTGGGGGAATGATTGTGTCGTGATCCCTCCCCAAATTGAAATACTGCTCTTCGGGGGCAACATTCCTGCCTTCCGGCTCCCTTCCAATTCAGTGTATGCAAAAATGTTGAAATTCTGCTTCCGATTTCCGCGCCGTACTCATTCACGTGAATCGTGAACGTTTGGCGCCGGCCTCTGTGAGGCGCCACATCCCACCTTTTTTGCAGTCTGCCCTCCTGAATCCCCTCCTTTCTGTTTTGTGAGCCTGTCTGCTGGACATTCTGCCACCCGTCCCCCGACTCCACATATTCTGATAAAATAAAAGCAAACTACTGCGGGTGCTGGAGATCTGAGATAAAATCAGAACATGCTGGATCAACTCAGCAGGCTTGGCAGCGTCTGTGGAGAGAGAAACCGAGGCTGGAGTTTACGGGCTGTTCCCGGCGGCGGCAGGGGATGCATACAAAGGGAAACTCTCTTGACCGCGCCGAGAACAATGGCGGGCGCCGCGGCTGCCATGTGACACGCGGTGAGGAAAATGCAGCCCAGAGTTAACGCTGTTTTTCTTTACAGATGCTGCCAGACCTGCTGGGTTTATCCAGCATTTAGTTTTGATTCC
Organism: Scyliorhinus canicula; assembly: GCF_902713615.1. NCBI lineage: Eukaryota > Metazoa > Chordata > Chondrichthyes > Carcharhiniformes > Scyliorhinidae > Scyliorhinus > Scyliorhinus canicula. The sequence continues at coordinate 13,528,284 of NC_052162.1, forward strand.
ACATATTCTAATCCTTGTTTCCCCCTCACACGGTAGCATGATGGTTATCACAATTGCTTCACAGCTCCAGGGTCCCAGGTTCGATTCCCGGCTTGGGTCACTGTCTGTGCGGAGTCTGCACGTTTTCCCCGTGCGTGCGTGGGTTTCCTCCGGGTGCTCCGGTTTCCTCCCACAGTCCAAAGATGTGCAGGTTAGGTGGATTGGCCATGCTAAATTGCCCTTAGTGTCCAAAATTGCCCTCAGTGTTGGGTGGGGTTACTGGGTTATGGGGATAGGGTGGAGGTGTGGGCTTGGGTAGAGTGCTCTTTCAAAAGAGCCGGTGCAGACTCGATGGGCCGAATGGCCTCCTTCTGCACTGTAAATTCTATGATTCTCACACGCCTGAAAAAATGCAATAAAATATTGCATATTTCTTAATGGAGGAAACATTGGGCAAATTAGACAGTGCTGAAAGTATGATATATCATATTCCATACGTTAATGTAAAAAGGTCCTCAATTTGCCGTCACTTTGTTTTCTGAAGACAAGTTATTGAATTTGGTTTCCAGAACAACCTTTTTCTGCACTAATTTGCAGAATCCGGTAATTTCTGTGCTTTTATATTGTCAACAATTTCAGTTAGTTAGCGTGCCAGCCACAAGTATTAAACAGGTATTCATCAATGAAACATTAAAACCACCTCCAGATGTTAGCTTCATTAATAGCTCTTCAAAACTCCATTTGCCTCCTGCTCAAAACCTCATTTGTTTTGATGGTGATGCAAAAGAAACTTGAGAATCATCATCCGCAGAGGAGGTGCTGGAACAAAAAATTGGCCGGGCCTGTCCAAGTCCAGGCCCTCCAGAGGATGTACGCCAAAGGCATCTCAGGTCAGAGGGCGAGATACACAGCAGTCTCCTCCACATCTGCTGTGCTGTCTGGAGTGGTGGGCTACTTAAAATAAGGAAGTTAGACACCAGTTATGCTGGCATGGGTGCAGCACGTAGTTAGAGGTAGGGGTCAGGGCACAATAGGTGTATATCGTCATGATTAAATACCTTTTCACCAACATCCCAACCTGCCTCAATCTCCTGTCTGAAGATGTGAGGGATGGGCTGGGCTGGGTGTAGAGGGTGTGCCAGGAGGGGGATGTGGGAGGTTGGCGGTATGGGAGGTTGGTGATTTAGGGTGTGGGTGTTGGAGGATGGCACAGGCCAGGGCCCGCAGGACAATTAAACCTTCCACCTGGGGTCACCCTCAGAATCACCAGGGATTAGGGCGAAAAGCGTGAGAGTGCCTTGTAGGACCGCTTACCCAGTGAGTGACCCACCACCGCTCACCATCTCTATAACTACCCATACTTCCCCCCCTCGCCCCACCCCCCAAAAGGATATCAGGGTCCGTGAGATGGAATGATCATCACACATGCAGGGATCACCCGGACGGACAGTAGAATGCAATCCTGAAGGCAGGAGCTAGACTTTGCCAAACGGTGAGGAGCACCAGAGCTAATCTCACAGCGAGTTGTCATCATCCTCCATCCCATGGACAAAATACACTGATACTTCCTGCCCGGGGCCAACACCCTGTGGTGATGTTGGTAGGACCTTCTGAGGCGGGAGGGGGTGCTGAGCTGGTGCAATGCAGTGAAGGGAGGAGGGGACAGGGGAGGATGTGAACGGTTATGAAGAAGGGGGCACCACTTGGAAAGGAGTAGTGGAGGGATGGGGAGAGTACGGAGAGATGGGACAATGTGGAGGAGCTGCAGGTGGCCAGGCCTCCTGGTATGAAAATGTGGAGCTGCTGAGGTTGCCCTGTGTGTGGAAGCCCTGGAGCACACGTTGAGTGGTCTGCCATGCCAGACTGGGTTCCATGCCCGGTTCTTCCTGGCCATCCGCCTGGTCAGAAGAGGCCTGGCATTCTTCCTTCTTCTCCAGCATGTCCCTCTTCTGCTGCGCAATGTTGTGCTGGATGCAGCAGGCCGGCATGATGTTCGAGACCCTCCTGGGGCTTTAATGGAACACCCCACCGGAGCGGACCAGGTATCGGAAATGCATCTTGAGGACACCAATGCACCGCTCAAGAATGCTTCTGGTTGCTGTATGAACGTTGTTATAGCAGCTCTCTGCATTGGTCTGGGACCTCTAGATGGCATCACTAAACAACGCTTGTAGCTCAAGAGCCATTATCTCACCCAAAGGGGTGCCTGGAAGGTGCCAGGGACTGCCGAATGCAACAGGACGGAAGCACACTGTCTGGATATCAGGCGCACACATGCATGATGTGCTGTTGGTGGTCACAGACCAACTGCATATTCAGGGAGTGGAAGCCCTTACGATTGATGATGGGCATCCCTTGATGAGCCTGTGCTTATAGGGGGATATGTGTGCCATCATTCATCCCTTGCACCTGGACCAAGCCAGCATCCTGGTGTGCCTGGTCCAGACTGAAATTTGCATAGTCTGCTCCCCGGGGCATAGGGCGTATGTCTGAGAGATCCGAGACAGGTGCAAGCTCTGCCCCTGGAAAGACACAGAGGCATTCAGAGCAACCATTAAATTGACGGCCACCGAGAGCGGATAGCCATCTCCATACCACCGCGGTGCCAGGTGTGCCATCATCTGGCACAGGTGGGGCACAGTCTCCCTGGTTTGCCAAAGTCCTTGGTGGCCCATGCAGTCTGGCATCTCCTCAAAGGACAGGCGCTGACGGTATACACGTGGCCTAACGCGGTGGCCTCCTTCACACCTCCACCTCAGCCTGTTGGATGACCAGCACTCGAGCCTCACCAGCTGGCCCCTGCTCTTCTGGGGCAGGCTCATCTTGTGCAGGGTCCAATCTGAACAGTCCCTGTGCCTCCAGCCTCAGTGCGCTCGCAACGACAGCTGCGGCCAGGTAGATAGGAAGCATTCCTGCCTGCACTCCAAAATTCGTTCCCTGTAGCGGGGGCAAAGAGAAGACTTATTAGCAAGATGAGTATTCCCTGACCCATCCAGATCCAACAGGCTACATGGTGAAAAGCAAATTACTGTGGATGCTGGAATCTGAAATGAAAGAGAAAATGCTGAAAAACCTCAGCAGGTCTAGTAGCATCTGCAGGGAGAGAAAGAGCTAACGTTTCGAGTCCAGGTGACTCTTTGTCAAAGCTTTGACAAAGAGTCATCGGACTCGAAACGTTAGCTGTCCTCTCCCTCCAGATGCTGCCAGGCTACATGGTGACTTTGAGTTGAACATGTTGGATCTCTGCATCATTGTCAGCCTTAGATGAGAGGTGGCTCCGCAGGCGAGGGAAATGTTCCACGTTTGGCCGGGTTTCTCCATTGATCGTGATGGAGGGAGAGACCGGATCTTGCCCTGGGGTGGGTTGATGGTTGAGACCGATTTGTTGGAATGCTGCAGCCAAGCATGGCTTGGAGATTCTCTTCTGAGAATCACACATTAAGCAAGCAAGGGAAAAAAAATCTTACACCACCACTCAAGACCAAACTACAGGGAGTTAACAAGCCATTCGCTCGTTGGCACGAAAACAGCACTGACAGACACACAAGGAATCACATTCAGACGGGAAAAGGATTTATACACAAGATCTACACAAGTTGTTTCTGTTTGTTGCCTTTTCAAACAGTATCTGAATTATACTGTGGGCCATGAACTTAATTTCTTACTTTCTCCGAATTATCTTAACCTTCCCTGTGACTCGGTGGAGTTTAGAGAAACAGATTGTTTTATGTTTTGTTCAGGCACACAAGCAGCTGGTGTGTCACCTTGCTGAAAAGGAAGCTTGCCTCCTGTAAATGCCGTTACTAACACCAGCTGTTTCCCCAATTCCCCTTTTGACTCTCGCTGTCTGATATTTACACAGGGAGTGACCAGCTTCTCTGTGAGGCTGCTTAACTGCTTCCCTGAAAGATCCTCGGGCATCACACAGCTTCTGTGTGAGACTCTCATTTGTTCTCTTACTGTGATCTACCGGCCAGGCTGCGGCCGAAGAGCAGCCCGCCTTCGGCGGCGCAACATGGCTGGTAACTGCCAGGAGACCCGTCTCCCAGGATCTAACCGGTTCACCACATCTCGTGAGATCGAATGCGATTTCTCGTGAGACGTCGCAATGTGAATCCCACCCATCGTGGGCGGGATCAGTGTTTGGCAAAACTATATATTAGAGCGAGGAAGCTAGTCTCACTGTAACATGCAGTTCCCTGAGGTAACCAAGGTGTTGGACTCTAACTCCTTCGCCTTGGAGGGCTCAGGTGAGCGCCATTCAGTTCTGGTATCCACAGATGGGGACGAGACGGATCGAAACTTGTGGGAGATCGCCCAGAGGACTGCAGGCCCCCCAGGTGCATGCCCCCTGGGCATGGTGGTACACTGGTACCGTTGGTGCAACCTGGGAATCCTGACCCTGTCAGTGCCAGCCTGGTACCATGGCAATGCCACCTGGGTGTCAGCCTGGCACTGCCAAGATGCCCAGGTGACAATGTTAGCCAGCAGGGGCAGTGCCAGGGTGCCAGGCTGGATTTTTTTGCACGGTGGTGATCAGGCAGGGGGTGTTCTGTGCGCCTGTGTGGGGGGTATGGTCACCATCTGGGGGCTTCCTTACAATGAATTGGGGCTGGGGGGGTGGTGGTTTGGGGTTCGCGTGGTGGGGGCACGGGAGATTGGGAATAGCGCCCTGATCTCCCCCTGCACTGAGGGGTTTGGCGAGCAGGCAACGGGACTAAGTATGGTCTAGGCCGCACATTCCCCACTGAGACTCTGTAACTATTTGGAGCCACAACAGATAGCATTTTGTTTCTTGGCACTGCGAGCACTGGGAAACGTGCAGCAAAAGCACTCGCTGTGGGACATAGTTCCCATTTGGTTTGATCTCGCCCTTTCTGCGAGTTCCTGCCTGAGTTGCTGTACCTCAATTAAGGCAGATTCTGCATGAAAACTGGACAGACGCTCCTGTTGCAATAATGTAAATGTCTGCTCAGCTCCAGACTCTAAACCATGAACGTGTCTCTCAAAACCATCCACCCCCTGATCTTTCTGCTGGAAGTGCTTTCACAAATCCTCCATCTCCTAAGTCGTTTCCTTTTTCAAAATCTCATCCACGTTCTGAGCATGGTAATATTCGCCAGAAGTCAAAAGACCCAATGCCTCTTCAGCTCTTAACTTATTTGCTCCAGCTGTCTCTTTACTACGCTCACAAACTTATTTGCTGACTCGGACCTTCAAACCGACCCACCAGCTTCCATTTTCAAATGCTAACCACCCTATTTAATGGGTGGTCAATGAATGTACTCTTCCCTCTGTCCATGCCTGCAGGAGAGGAAGGGGTTTTGTTAATGCTGAAAATGTTGAAGTCCCTAGATTATTTTTACCATTTGGTGTTGACGCATAGGGCGACACGGTAGCACAGTGGTTATCACTGTTGCTTCACAGCGCCAGGGACCCGGGTTCGATCCCCGCCTTGGGTCACTGTGTGCGGAGTCTGTACGTTCTCTCCGTGTCTTTTTTTTTAGAACAGTACAGCACAGAACAGGCCCTTTGGCCCTCAATGTTGTGCCGAGCCATGATCACCCTACTCAAACCCACGTATCCACCCTATACCCGTACCCCAACAACCCCCCCCATAACCTTACTTTTATTAGGACACTACGGGCAATTTAGCATGGCCAATCCACCTAACCTGCACATCTTTGGACTGTGGAAGGAAACCGGAGCACCCGGAGGAAACCCATGCACACAGGGGGAAGACGTGCAGACTCCACACAGACAGTGACCCAGCCGGGAATCGAACCTGGGACCCTGGAGCTGTGAAGCATTTATGCTAACCACCATGCTACCCTGCTGCCCAGTTTTTAATGCTTGACTTCCGTCGAACACCTGGGGTCACTGATGCAGGTGCACCTGCAACTTACGCTGACCGCACTGCACGTATGCAAGTCTCCCCGGAACAGCCAATCGGGAGCTCTGCTCTGCTGCCCCCTGCTGGATCCTTGACTTCCGTCGAACACCTGGGGTCACTGATGCAGGTGCACCTGTAACTTACGCTGACCGCACTGCACGTATGCAAGTCTCCCCGGAACAGCCATTCGGGAGCTCTGCTCTGCTGCCCCCTGCTGGATGCTTGACTTCCGTCGAACACCTGGGGTCACTGATGCAGGTGCACCTGAGGCTTACGCTGACCGCACTGCACGTATGCAAGTCTCCCCGGAACAGCCAATCGGGAGCTCTGCTCTGCTGCCCCCTGCGTGTCTGCGTGGATTTCCTCTGGGTGGTCCGGTTTCCTCCCATAAGTCCCTAAAGAAGTGCCATTAGGTGAGTTGGACATTCTGAATTCTCCCTCCGTGCACCCGGCACTGGAGTGTAGCGACTAGCGGATTTTCACAGTAACTTCATTGCAGAGTTAATGTAAGCCTACTTGTGATGCGAATGAAGATTATTATCTGTTGCATTGAACCATTTTGTTTAAATATAAAGAATGTTTTGATTTAGTTAATGTCCATCAGAACTCTTGGCTGCAGTGGCCAATTAACAGTGACGATCAAGCAAAGACGGCTGCCGGGACCTAGTTTTCACACTGCATTTCTGTGCAAATGATGGATACTGGTGACCATATAACGTGAACCATACTTTTACTTTTAGACAGGGTATATTCGGAAAGAGTGTTCCTGATGTTGGGGGAGTCCAGAACTAATAATAATAATAATCATCATCTTTGTTATTGTCACAAGTAGGCTTACATTACCACTGCAATGAAGTTACTGTGAAAATCCCCTCGTTGCCACACTCCAGCGCCTGTTCGGGTACACAGAGGGAGAATTCAGAATGTCCAATTCACCTAACAGCCTATCTTTCGGGACTTGTGGGAGGAAACCGGAGCACCCGGAGGAAACACATGCAGACACGATGAGAATGTGCAGACTCCGCACAGTGACCCAAGCTGGGAATTGAGCCTGGGACTCTGGCGTTGTGAAGCAACAGTGCTAACCACTGTGCTGCCATGCCGCCCTGAGGGTCATAGTTTGAGGATAAGGGCTGAGGTGAGGAGACAGATGAAATTTCTTCACCAAGAGAGTGGTGAATCTGTGGAATTTGCTACCACAAAAGGTAGTTGGGGTGGAAACATTGTGTAATTTCAAGAAGGAACTAGATATAGCTCTTGGGGCTATAGGAATTAAGGGATATGGGGGAAAGATGGGATCAGGGTATTGAACTTGGTGATCAGCCATGATCATAATGAATGGTGGAACAGGCTCAATGGGCCGAATGGCCTCCTCCTGCCTCTATTTTCTATTTTTCTGTGTATGTTTCTATGTATGTTTCAGTCCTGTGGAAAAAATAACGAGTTTGGTTTAATTTACCATTACCTGAAAGAGGATAAATGAAAAAGAAAGATAACCGCATTAATAAAATAGGCAGGATGAGCCTCTTTGTGCTTCCATTCTGCTACCTTAAGAATGGAAAGTAATTGGAATTGTACCGAGACAGTAGTGTGCGCTATATTCAGACGTTTAATTCTCTGATATCCTAAGTAACAATATAGTTTTGCGATTTGAATTTCTTGAGAAAATCCAGGAAAAATAAAATTGTCATTATTATATACCACCATTTTATCTTGGAACAACTATTTGGAATTAAATCTATGCATGGCAGACAGTGCTTTGCCCAAGGAGAAAGAACCAGTTTACAATGTGGACCTGTTTATACGGTATATTTTCTCCAGGATTGTTTCAGCCAAACAGGAGTTGTGGAATCTCAGATGTTGAGCGATTTAAGTTGGAGGAGAAAATGGATACCCAGAACAAACAAAGGAAATTACAGCTCAGGAACAGGCCCTTCGGCCCTCCAAGCCTGTGCCCATCATGATGCCCTAACTAAAAACAAAATCTTCTGCCCTTACTCGGTCCGTATCCCTCTATTTCCTCCCTATTCATGTGCCTGCATCCACCACATCCTCAGGCAGTGAGTCCCAGGCATCCACCACTCTCTTGTATGAGAAACGTACCCTGCACATCCTTAAAGTTCCCCCCTCTCACCTTGAACCTGTGCCCAATTGTAATTGATGCTTCCACCCTTGGAAAAAGCCTCTGACTGTCCACCATGATTATGCCTCTCCTAATTTTGTAGACCTCTATCAGGTCTCCCCCTCAGCCTCCAGTGAAAACAATCCTAGTTTATTCAACCTCTCCTCGTACCCAACACCCTTGAGACAAGGCAACATCCTGGTGAACCTTCATTGCACCCTCTCCAAAGCTTCCACATCCTTCTGAACCTCCAAATGCGGCCTAACCATGGTTTCATAAAGCTGCAACATGATTTCCCAACTCCTGTATGCGTTGCCCCGGCTGATGAAGGCAAGCATGCCATATCTTTATCACCTTAGCCGCCTGTGTTGCCACATTTAGGGAGCAGTGGACCTGCACACACAGACCTCTCTGGATGTTAATGTTCCTACGGGTTCTGCCGTTTACAGTATGATTCATACCTAGATTTAATCCTCCAAAATGCATCACCTCGTATTTGTCTGGATTAAACTCCATCTGCCATTTCTGTGCCCAGGGCCGGGATTCTCACGCAATTGTCGGGATGGCCTGACGCCGGAGCCAAGAGCGGCGCAAACCACTCCGGCATCAGGCCGCCCGGAAGTTGCAGATTCCTTCGCACTTCCGGGGGCTCTGCCGGTGGCGGCGGGTTTGGCGCCATGCCAACCGGCACCGAAGGACGCATGCGCAGATCCGCCGGCGTGTTTCCTGCGCATATGCAGGGGGTTTCTTCTCTGTGCGGGCCATGGCGGAGCCTTACAGAGGCCAGTGCGGAGGGAAAGAATGCCCCCACAGCACAGGCTCGCCCACAGATCGATGGACCCCGATCGCTGGCCAGGCCACCATAGGGCCCCCCTTGCCCCTGCCGGATCCTCCCATGCCCCCCCTAGACTCCACTAGCCGCCCTCCAAGCCAGGTCCCACCGGATGGATCATGCCCATTTCATGCCGGCGGGACTGGCCAAAAACGGGCGGCCGCTCGGCCCATCGTGAATTGCCAACGACCCCTGACCGGTGTGGCGTGATCCTCGTCCTTGCCCGAAAACCGACCCCGGAGAATTCAGCAGCAGGCGTGGTTGGCTTGGCGCTGGTCGCAGGCCGCTCTGCGTGGCTGGCCTACTGATTCTCCGGCCTGGATGGGCGAGCAGCCGTAGGAAAAGAGCCGAGTCCTGCCGTCTCAGAGCAGGTTAGAATGCCGCCGGCGGGACGCGGCACTTTTCCTATGGCGTGCAAGGGTCGGGTGGCCGCCTGTGGGGGGGAGGGGGCTCCGACTCCGGGGGGACCTCCGATGTTGCCTGGCCCGCGATCGGGACACACTGATCGGCGGGCCAGCCTCTGTGGCTGGGGGCATCCTTTCCTAAGCGCCGGCCCCTGTAGCCCTGCGGCACGTTGCATCAGGGCCGTGCGCATGGGCGTATTGGCACCAGCGCCACTGTGCATGTCCTCATTGGTGCCGGCGCAGCTGCGTATGCGCGGACCCTGCGGCGCCCAGTTCGTGCCGGGATCTGCAGCTGGAGCGGCACGAACCACTCCAGCGCCGCGCTGGCCCCCTCTTGTGGCCAGTATTAGACGTGGGAGTGGCCCGTTCACGCCGTTGTAAAATGCGATGGCGTTTACGATGGCGTGGACATTCAGCCGCGGGATTGGAGAATCCCGCCCTCTGTTCCTCTTTCAGGACAGTCACATTTTCATGTTTGTCGGACAATTCCGTTGGACAGTTCAAATCTGAGGGAGACAATAATGTTCAAATTTATATCCTGCATATTAAACTGCTAACAAGTTGAAGTGTAGCCCAAGGCTGGTCGTTTAGAATTAATGTGTGTTTAACCCCAGCTGTATGTGTTCCAGCTGGTCCAGTCATTGTTAAATCAGTTAATTAGACCGTGCACAGCTCCGAGGTTGACAATCACAAAGTGTAACAGGGCGATGCTATTGGAGAATCATTTTAAATTTGTAACCAGGATAAAATTGGTTTGGTAGAACATCTGTGTATTGCCACCTCCAGAATCGACTATTCCAAAATTCCCATGGTCAACATTCTATCCTCCATAAATCTGCGTTCATCCAACATTTGCCTGCAGCATCGCACCAAGTCCCATTTCACCATCGAACCCATACTCACTGACCTATTTCGACAATGCTTCAATTCAGACAATCCACCTTTGTTTCCGTATCCTTCAATGGTCTCCGGAAATCTCCTGCAGCTCTCTATAAACTTCCAACATCTCTGCGGTCCTCCAATTCTTGCACCAGTCTTCACGGTGGAAGATACTTCGAGCAGGCCATTGATGCTAAAGAGTACGGGGGAGGAATTAAGTCCCATCACCATCACCAGAGAAGTGGGGCAGGGTTCTCCCAGCCCTGGTCTGGGCCGGAGAATCCCCACGTCGCCCCGACGCCAGCAGGCGATTCTCCACAGAGCGGAGAATTGGTGCCATTGGCGTCGGCGGGGTTGGCACGGCGCCGGACGCGGGCCGCTCTGCTCCCCCCAGCGATTCTCCGGCCCGGATGGGCCGAGCGGCCGTAAGAAAAGACTGAGTTCTGCCGGAGCCATTCTCACTTGCTCTGAGGTGGCGGGACCTCGGCGTTGTAGAGTCGGATGGTGGGGGGCTCCGACCCTGGGGGGGGGGGGGGGCCTCCGATGTGGCCTGGCCCGCGATCAAGGCCCACTGACTGGCGGGCCAGCTTCTCTGGCTGGGGGCTTCCTTTCCTACGCACCGGCCCCTGTAGCCCTGCGCCATGTTGTGTCGGGGCCGGTCCGTTGAAAGAGGCCACTGCACATGCGTGGATTCCGCAGTGCCCAGTTTGCGCAGGGAGTGGCGTGAACCGCTCCAGCACGTGCTGGGCCCCCTGGAGGGGACAGAATTAGGCTTGGCAGCGGCCCGTCCAAACCGTCGTAAAAAGCGATGGCGTGGACACTCTGCCGTGGGATTAGAGAATCCCCCCCCTGTGGTATTAGCCAAACCAAGGCGCTAAAAGCAAATCAGTCCCCTGGCATTGATGGCTTGCATCCTCGGATCCTCAGAGAAGTAGTTACAGAGGTAGCGGATGCATTGGTTGTAATTTTTGCAAAATCCTTGGATTCTGGAGAAGTACCAGAGGATTGAAAAACTGCCAATGTGACACCCCTATTCAAGAAGGGAGGAGGCAAATAGCGGGTAACTACAGACCAATTAGCCTAACATTTATTGTTGGAAAAATGTTGGAATCACTCATTGAGGAAGTAATAGCAGCACATTTGGAAAATTATATGGTGCAATTTCACCACCAAAAAACAGAGTCTCGTTTTGGGCGCTATAGTGGGGTGTTTCTCGGTGCCTGCAGCGCTGAGAACAATCCCGCTATCTAACGGGACTCTGTTTATTTTGGCCTTGATCGGGAACGCCCTGCCAAGGCCATACCTCACTTCCTGCACTGGGGAGCTCAGTTCATCAGTGCAGAAAGAGATCAGGGCACCAAAGTGCTGCTCCAATCTCTCGACCCCCGTTGGACTCACCACCATGATGTCGGGACCCCCAACACCCCAACTTACCTCTTCGGGGGTCCTCGAGACCCCCCTCCCTCACCCCACCTGTTAAGGACAGGAGAGCCTCCGGGTCCGATCCCTGGCATGGGTAAACTGCCACTGGCGCCTCAGTAATCCATTCTGCCAGGCTGGCAATGCCCCGGCCAGGATGCCCAGGTGGCAGTGTCACGGTGCCAGGCTGGCAATGCCCTGGCCAGGATGCCCAGGTGGCAGTGTCACGGTGCCAGGCTGGCAATGCCCCTGCCAGGGTGCTCAGGTGGCAGTGTCACGGTGCCAGGCTGGCAATGCCCTGGCCAGGGTGCTCAGGTGGCAGTGTCACGGTGCCAGGCTGGCAATGCCCCTGCCAGGGTGCTCAGGTGGCAGTGTCACGGTGCCAGGCTGGCAATGCCCCTGCCAGGGTGCTCAGGTGGCAGTGTCACGGTGCCAGGCTGGCAATGCCCTGGCCAGGGTGCTCAGGTGGCAGTGTCACGGTGCCAGGCTGGCAATGCCCCTGCCAGGGTGCTCAGGTGGCAGAGTCACGGTGCCAGGCTGGCAATGCCCCTGCCAGGGTGCCCAGGTGGCAGTGTCACGGTGCTAGGCTGGCAGCAACCAGCTGTCCGAGGGCACTCGATGGCTTAGGAAACCCCCACCCCCTATCCAGGGCCATTACGCCTGGCGCACATAAACAAGCCTAATTGCTCACTTAAATATGTAAATCCAGGCGAGACCCAGATTGCGACGTCTCACAATATTTCATTAGATTTTATGTGACGATCCGAGCATCGCAAATCTCATGAGAGGCGTCTTGCAAGAATTAACGGCCTTGTCGCCTCACTGAGTCAGACTTGACTGTCCGCTTGCACCTATAGTCAAGCAGAGTCCGCATGACTGCATGAAAGAGAAATCACGTGTGACTAATTTATTAGAGTTTTTCGAGGAAGTTTCAACCAAAGTGGATAGAGGGGAACTGGTGGATGTGTCATATTTGGACTTCCAGGAGGCGTTCGACAAGGTACCTCACAAAATGTTAAGTCATAAGATAAGAGCCAATAGTGTTGGAAGTAGCATATTGGCATGGATAGAGAATTGGCTAATGGGCAGGAAACAGCGAGGAGGCATAAGGGATAACCTGTAACCTGTGAAGTTCCACAGCGATCAGTGCTGGCACTACAACTGTTTACAATATATATGAACGGCGGTGCAGTGGTTAGCACTGCTGCCTCACGGCGCCGAGGACCCAGCTTCAATCCCAGCCCCAGGTCACTGTCTGCATGGAGTTTGCACATTCTCCCCGTGTCTGTGTGGGTCTCACCCCCACAACACAAAGATGTGTATGGTAGGTGGATTGGCCACGCTAAATTGTCCATTAATTGGAAATTTAAAGAAACAATATATATTAATGACTAGGAGGAAGGAAGCAAATGTATTGTGGGCAAATTTGCAGAGGACATAAAAATAGGTGGAAAGGCAAGTTGCAAGAGGGATACAAATAGTTTCCAAATAGATATTGATAGAGTAAGTAAAGGGGCAAAACATTGGCAAATGGAGTAGAATGTGGGAAAGTGTGAAGTTGTTCATTTTGGAAGGGAGAACAAAAGAACAGGGTATTATTTAAATGGAGTAAAACTGCACAAATCTGCACTGCTAAGGGACTTGGTGGTACTTGTGCACGGAACACAGAAAGCTAGCACACAGGTGCAGCAGGTAATCAGGAAGGCTAATAGAATGTTGGCCCTAATTTGAAGGGCGTCGGAGTACAAGAGTCGGGAAGTCTTGCTGCAACTATACAAGGCATTGGCGAGACTGCATCTAGAGTACTGTGAGCAGTTGTGGTCCCCTTATTTAAGGAGCGATTCATTGGAGACGATTCAGAGAAAGGTCACTGGGATGATCCCCAGCATTGTCTTATGTGCAAAGGTTAAACAGGTTGGGTCTCTACTCATTGGAATTTAGAGGAATGAGAGGTGATTTGATTGAAACATATTAGAATCTTGAGGGGTTTGACACGGTAAATGTAGAGAGGATACGTTCCATTATGGGAGTGTCTAAGACTAGAGGGCATAGTCTCAGAATAAAGGGGTGCCAATTTAAGACTGAGATGAGGAGGAATTTCTTCTCTGAGAGGGTTGTGAGTGTTTGGAACTCTTTGCCACAGGGAGCTGTGGGGCTAAATTTCCTGTGCATATTTAAGGCTGAGATAGTTAGATTCTTAATGAGTACGGGAATCAAAGGTTAAGGGGAAAGGACGGGAAAGTGAGCATGAGGATTTTCGGATCAGCCATGATCCGTTGAATGATGGAGCAGGCCTGAGGGGTTGAACGGCCTACTCCAGTTCCTAATTCTTATGGACTTATGGACCCCACTGCGCCTCTCTCCCTGTGACCCGCACCACGTAAACCTTCCCCCTTCACAAATTACATACCTGTGGCCTGGGTGGTTCCACAATCTTGCAACTCTGTCCTTGTGGCCTCACCAGTGTCGCGGATGAGCACCAGAGCTGCCAGCCTCTGATTGGCTAGCAGCTCTCGGTAGGCAGGATTTGCACCCCAGAGGTCTTGATTACAGGGGAAGGCCCATGGTTTGCCTCGCCACCTCCTGATTCACATGTGGCTCAGCAGGCTGTCCAGGAAAGCGGCTGTGCTGATCCCTCGCCGTTTATCCAGCTGGCAGGCAAGACCCATGACGCCTCAACAAGATTCCGCCTACGACGTGCAGATCCTAACTCTGTACTAACTTTTGTGTTAAAAATTTTGGTTAATAAAAACAAACGTAAATTTGAAAATGGTCATAAAGCAGAGTTTAAATCGGCAATCTGAAAACGCTCAATTCAGTGTATAATTCAGGTATGCCTGTTGCAAAGATGGAGCCAAGGATTACGCAACTGGACAATTGAAATATTGCATTGGGAATCGATAACCCTTAATGTATTCCACAGAGTATTTCTATTTCTTTCAACTATTCTGACTGATCTTAAATGGTTATAATGAAATAACCATGTTCAATAAAATTCCTTTATGGTCCATTGGCAGAATCTAAATGTAAAATCAATATTTGTTCAGTGTTCACAATATGAATCCTAATGAAAGTATAGTTGTAAGGTTGTCAATGTCGTGATTACTGCCCAAATATACTGACATAAAAACAATCAATAACTAGTTTTTTTTAAGTTGGTAGTAGTTTTATTTTGGATCATGGGCTTAACTGCTTCTCCCATAAATATTTCAAGCATAATAATCTACTGTTCTGCTATCAATATCAAGCCTTTGTGTTAACTTGCAAGCTGCACCTTGAGAGAAGAAAAACATTTTGTTCTTCCCATTTAATATGCCCATAAAGGATTAACTTGTGCTTCGATGATTCAAGGCACCAGCCTACCGACGTGCCTCAACCTGATCAGAGTGTGTGTTTGTGCATGCCACAGATGGGTTTTCCGACTTGCAGTCTCTGATCTTCAAATGCCGGGCTTGTTGGTGAACAAGGCAGCAACTTTCATTCGACTTCCTGGGACTGGTTGGAAACATCCCAAGTGGATCGTGACTGATTAGGACACGTAATTATTCTTCCAATTTGACCAACAGAGGAAAGAATCGCACAAAAAGGGAAAAAGGTTAGCCTGTAGCTTCACAGGAGCTGTCACCCTCTAGTTTGGACAACTGCTGATGGTAGAGACGTGATAGCTTTCGATCCCACTGAAGTTTGGCTGCATATTCTGGGAGCCTTGGCTTCATTATTTGCCTCCAGCTTTGAAGTGGTAATCGAGCTGGAAAATCCCAAAAGGCACAAACAAAGTTAGGCCAGACAGAAAGCCTGAGGTGATCTTTGGTTTCCCTGAGTGAAGACAATTGAATTTAATAACTTTTTAACCTTGTGAAGTTGTTTCTTCTTTTCCATTTCCATTTCATTGTAGGATCTCGCATTAAAAAATATTCACTAATGGAGGCATATGGATTAGCTCAGTCTTTGCTGCTAATTATGGTTGAGGCATGCTTCACGTTCTGTGCGGCATTGAGTAACCTTGGCTGGCTTCAGACAATTGATGGAGATGGGGGAAGATATAGTCTAAAAAAGCACATCATTGCACAGCAGAAAGGTGTTGGCACTGATACTTACTATAATAACCGCTTCCATTACCTGTGTCACAAGTGATATATTTTGTCTGAACTAATCTCTGACTAGCTGTTTAACTTCAACAAAACAGAACCTTTTGTGCTTATTCAGACAGTTTCAAGATTTGCAGAAATCCCTATGGCTGTGTTCGCAAAGAGTTGGCCGCTACACTGGCTTCTAAAAGTAATAATAATAATCTTTATTGTCACAAGTAGGCTTCCATTAACACTGCAATGAAGTTACTGTGAAAAGCCCCTCGTCGCCACATTCTCGCCCCTGTTTGGGTACACGGAGGGGGAGTTCAGAATGTCCAAATTACCTATTAGCACATCTTTCGGGACTTGTGGGAGGAAACCGGAGCACCCGGAGGAAACCCACGCAGACACGGTGTGAGCATGCAGACTCCGCACAGTGACTCAAGCTGGGAATCGAACCTGGAACCCTGGCCCTCACCACTGTGCCACCGTGTCGCCCTTAAGGGATCCTTAAGAAAAGTAACATGCAATAGATCATCGGGGCTGCTGATTTACAGTCACTAAATCTGTGAAATACTGTGTTTTATTATTTGTTGCTGTTATTTTTATTTGTAAATTTTGAGTATCAAATTCCACTGCTTCTTCATTGCACAGTGAATGTTATGAATCAGTATGCTTTACTTTAGGGGCATATTTAATTGTAATCTCACCCTGCACAACTCAAATATATAATGATTGGTGGTAGATTTATGGGGTTTACCTGCCGAATGAATAGGCCTGGGTGACAGCAATGCAAATACCTTGTAATATTGGAATTCCGTGGAAGGGGATCTTACTATTTCCTCAGAGTGGAGGAGCTGTTGAATGTGCGATTTGATTTAATAGGTGACTCTTGTGGCTTGATTTTCTTTGAGCCCTGATGGCCAGGATCAGAGATGGGTGAGAGCTAAAAGCAGCCCTGCTGGTTGGCAAGCCAGTTCCCCAATTCTATCTCACCCTCTGGCTGGTTTTGGCGGGGGCGGGATGGAGGCCTGGCAGAGGTGCCCACAGAAGCTGGCCGACCCATTACTTTAATGAACATTTAATGGTGATTAAGGGAGACTGACTAAATTTAAACCTCAAAACTTTAAAAACTTTTTTAAAAATTAAAGTGCTCTATCCCTCATGTACCCTCAACTTCAAGAGCCCGCCAACCATCCTCAACTAGACAGCAAGCCCTTGACCCCCTACCCCCGGGTCTGGCCATTAATTGGCCATACCAGAAAATAAAATTCAGTGAGTGACTGTGTTTGGAATTTAATGCCTCCTGAGGTGAGCTTGGAGGCGGAGGGCATCAAACCTGGCTAGAGAGTGGGGGAATGGGGAACACAAGTTCCTTTTCTGCATGAGCCTTTTCTATGGTGAAAAGGCTCATTAATTATTTTGTTATGAATTACTCGCTCAAGGGTCCAATTTAGTGAACCTTTGCTGTACCACGTGCAATTCAAGTACATCCTTCCTTAAGTAGGGACACCAAATTTGTGTATGGAACTCCAGATGTGGTCTCGCCAAAACGCTCTACTTAACTGGTGTCGAGACAGTGACCAGAGCAATGAGGTATTGCGATGTGTGGTAAGGGGTTCTTCAGTCACTTACTGGGAGGGCATTTAAGATCAGAATACTGTTTTCCTGGTCCTCTCTCCCCAAAGTGACATAAAGCCTGTTCCAAGCTTCAGCCAGGAATACGGGTCCTTTAATGGAACAGTTTGGACAAATGGCCAGTGGTCAAGGAGGCACCTGATGCCTGTCAGGCGCAACCCCCCTCCCTCCCTGACCACTGGCCATTTCTCCAAACTCCAAACCAGACCCGTATTCCTGCCCGTACAATATGACTGACAGATTCCGTGAGGTGCGAGATCTTGCGAGACGTTGGGATGTGGGCGAATACACTTTCTGGCAAATCTGCATATTATAGCGAGACAGCTAGCCTCACTGTAATCTGCTGTTTCCCGAGGCTTTGGCATCTATCCCCTTTGCCTCGGAGATCTCGGGCAAGCGCCGCTCAGTGCTGGTCCCCACAAACCGGACCCGGATGGAACGGCACTCGTGGGGGTCTCCCAAGGATGTCTGAGGCCGCCAGGTGCTTGCCCTCTGAGCAGGTGGCACCCTGGCACTGCTGGTGCCACTTCGGCACCCTGGCACTGCCAGCTTTGCACTCGCAGTGCGGGCCTGTAAATCTGGCAGTGCCATCTTAGTGCCAGCCTGGAACTGTCAATGTGTCCAGGTGGCAATGCCAGCCGGCAGGGGCACTGCCAGGTTGAAGGCTGGCACTGCCAAGGTGTCAAGCTGGTCGTTTTCACGCAGTGACGATTGGGCCGGGGGTGCCCTGCGCGGGTGTTGGGGGCAATGCGGGGGGGGGGCTCGGTGACCCCCTCATAATGAGCTGGGGCTTGGAAGGGGGGGCTCACATCGGCTGCTCCACAGATCGGGAGGCCATTTGTAAATTACCGCTCGATCTCTCGACACATCGAGGAGTTCTGACGGGCGGAGGTCCTCAGTACAGATAACGGGGCTATGTGCGGCATTGGCTGTGCATTCCCTGCTGAGGCCCCCAATTTAACCGGAGACACATTAAATAGCAGAGTGTTTCTTGGTGCTGGGAACGCCAGGAAACACAGGGGCTAAACGCACTCGCTATGGGCCAGGTTCCCATTTAGTTAAATCGCACCCAATGCAGCAGCAGAAGTATCATGAAGACATGGAGTGGGGCCACAGCAAACAGGCTTTGCATTTTCTGGGCCCTCAATCAGGTGACACTATGGAGTGGGAGAGCTGGGTAACTCAGTGCAATGAGGAGGTAGTTCTTACAGCACGTTTCTATCACAATTAAAGAAGTATAATATTTATACATGTGCACGGGTTACAGCGTGTCTTTTATAGTAAAATTACTCTGCCCCTGCATGTGCAGTAACCAATGCAGTTTGTTGTCCTATCACCAGCCATGGCACAGCTTCTACAGTCTTCTATCTTTTTATTTTAGTTGTTTATGATAATTATCTATCCTAAATGGCAGAATGTTTATAAATATACATTTTCTGCATGGCTGCACGCTGACAGGATTGTTCTGTGGTGAGTCAGCGGGGCGCACAGAAAGCAGTTTTATTTGCCTTCCTCTACCTCAGATACCGATGGATTCCCTACTGTCTGACACTGGTTCTAGGTGCTGCTGCCAGACATATCCATTCCTTTCAACTGAGCTTTCGTGATGATTGCCCTTGTTAGGAAATTTTCAACGTCATGGTTAGGAATCAAATTCAGGCTCAAAGAAGGAAGCCACTGGGAGACAGCTAAATGAAGTGGTGACTCCCTTCAATATGTTTCTTTGGCATTGGTCATGCGGCTGGTGGAGATCAACATCCAACATTGGCTAGAATTGAGGACATCACTGACACTCCAGTGCAGTACCAAGGGAGTGCGGCACTGACAGCACTGAGGGAGCGCTGCACTGACAGTATTGAGGGAGTGCGGCACTGACAGTACTGAGGGAGTGCTGCACTGACAGTACTGAGGGAGTGCTGCACTGACAGTATTGAGGGAGTGCGGCACTGACAGTAGTGAGGGAGAGCGGCACTGACAGTACTGAGGGAGTGCTGTACTGACAGTACCAAGGGAGTGCTGCACTGACAGTACTGAGGGAGTGCTGCACTGACAGTACTGAGGGAGTGCTGCACTGACAGTATTGAGGGATTGCTGCACTGACAGTATTGAGGGAGTGCTGCACTGACAGTATTGAGGGATTGCTGCACTGACAGTATTGAGGGAGTGCTGCACTGACAGTACTGAGGGAGTGCTGCACTGACAGTATTGAGGGATTGCTGCACTGACAGTACTGAGGGAGTGCTGCACTGACAGTAGTGAGGGAGTGCTGCACTGACAGTATTGAGGGAGTGCTGCACTGACAGTACCGAGAGAGTGCTGCACTGACAGTACTGAGGGATTGCTGCACTGACAGTACTGAGGGAGTGCTGCACTGACAGTAGTGAGGGAGTGCTGCACTGACAGTATTGAGGGAGTGCTGCACTGACAGTACCGAGAGAGTGCTGCACTGACAGTACTGAGGGAGTGCTGCACTGACAGTACTGAGGGAGTGCTGCACTGACAGTACCAAGGGAGTGCTGCACTGACAGTACTGAGGGAGTGCTGCACTGACAGTAGTGAGGGAGTGCTGCACTGACAGTATTGAGGGAGTGCTGCACTGACAGTACCGAGAGAGTGCGGCACTGACAGTACTGAGGGAGTGCTGCACTGACAGTATTGAGGGAGTGCTGCACTGACAGTACTGAGGGAGTACCATCAATTGAACACGAGACGAGTTGCTGAACAAAAGTATGGCTTTAATATACTAGATGTTAAGCCCTGCGGTTGATTACAGTAGAAGGACAACCGCCGGGAGTACTGGGTATTTATACCCCGCCCTGGAGGCGGGTTTAACTCAGCCTCTCAACCAATCGGGGAGCCGTCACATGACTGGTCTCAACCAACCGGTCGAGAGGCACATGACCGACCAGGGCCAACGGTAAGCCGGTGCCCGGATATTTAGCAACAGTGCATAGTGTCCATACAAGGTTCATGGTGGTATTGAAGTTAATTGGACTCGATCAGCCTTTTCGTTGCCCGTGACATCCTGGCAGACCGCCGCAGGGGAATTGGTGACATTGGTTCAGCCGATGGTGGTGGTTCAGCTGATGTCCTGGACTCCGGGAGCGGTGGTCCTTGAACTGTCTCCGTACCCCGGGCTGGTGGTGGAGACACCATGGATGGGGAAGGGGTGGCCTGGGTGGGTCGCTGGGGGAAAAGGGGCAGGGGGGGTCTGTGGTGAAGGCCGCACGCCGGCGGGTGCCAGGTCCCGGAGGGAGACCGTGTCCTGCCGACCGTCGGGGTACTCCACATACGCATACTGCGGGTTAGCGTGCAGTAACTGGACTTGTTCCACCAACGGGTCGGACTTGTGCATCCGCACATACTTCCGGGGCAAGATGGGTCCGGGGGCGGCCAGCCACGTCTGGAGAGGGGATCCGGAGGACGACTTCCTGGGGAAAACAAGAAGGCGTTCATGAGGTGTATGATTAGTTGTTGTACAGAGGAGGGAGCGGATGGAATGTAGGGCATCGGGGGTAACCTCTTGCCATCGGGAAATAGGGAGATCTCTGGACCGGAGGGCCAGTAGGATGGTCTTCCAGATGGTACCATTCTCCCCCTTGACCTGTCCGTTACCCCAGGGGTTATAGCTGGTCGTCCTGCAAGAGGCAATGCCCCTGCTGAGCAGGAATTGACGCAGCTCGTCGCTCATAAAGGAGGACCCCCGATCGCTGTGTATGTACGCGGGGTAGCCGAACAGGGAGAAGATAGAGAGGAGGGCCTTAATGATGGTCGATGTGGTCATGTCGGGGCAGGGAATGGTGAAGGGGAAGCGGGAGTATTCGTCGATCACCGTCAGGAAGTAAATGTTGCGGCTGCTAGAGGGAAAGGGCCCCTTGAAGTCTATGCTGAGACGTTAGAAGGGACAGGATGCTTTGATCAGATGCGCACGCTCGGGGCGATAGAAGTGCGGTTTGCACTCTGCGCAGATGTGGCAGTCATGGGTTACTGTCCTGACTTCCTCGATGGAGTAGGGCAGGTTGCGGGTCTTTATTAAATGATAGAAACGGGTCACCCCTGGATGGCAGAGGTCCGTGTGGAGGGAACGGAGGCGGTCTATCTGCACGCTGGCGCAGGTACTGCGGGACAGGGCATCAGGAGGCTCATTGAGCTTCCCAGGACGATACAAGATATCGTAGTTGTACGTGGACAACTCGATCCGCCACTGCAAGATCTTGTCATTTTTAATTTTGCCCCTTTGTGCATTATCGAACATGAAGGCTACTGACCGTTGGTCTGTGAGGAGTGTAAACTTCCTGCCGGCCAGATAGTGCCTCCAATGTCGCACGGCTTTGACTATGGCCTGGACTTCCTTTTCCACTGAGGAGTGGCGGAGTTCGGAAGCCTGGAGGGTTCTGGAGAAGAAGGCCACGGGTCTGCCCGCTTGGTTCAGGGTGGCCGCCAGAGCTACTTCTGATACGTCGCTCTCGACCTGGAAGGGGAGGGACTCGTCGATGGCGTGCATCGTGGCCTTTGCGATGTCCGCTTTGATGCGGCTAAAGGCCTGGCAGGCCTCTGTCGACGCCGGGAAGGTCGTGGTTTGCATGAGGGGACGGGCCTTGTCGGCGTAATTGGGAACCCATTGGGCGTAGTAAGCGAAGAAACCCAGGCAGCATTTGAGGGATTTGAGGGTATTGGGGCGAGGGAGTTCCATCAGGGGGTGCATGAGTTCGGGGTCGGGGCCTATCACTCGGTTACGCACTACGTAGCCGAGGATGGCTAGACGGTAGGTGCTAAACACGCACTTATCCTTATTGTAAGTTAGGTTAAGGAGTTTTGCGGTACGGAGGAATTTTCGGAGGTTGGTGTCATGGTCCTGCTGGTCGTGGCCGCAGATGGTGACATTATCGAGATACGGGAAGGTAGCCCGTAATCCGGACTTGTCGACCATTCGGTCCATCTCCTGTTGGAAGACCGAGACCCCATTTGTGACACCGAATGGAACCCTGAGGAACTGGTAGAGGTGCCCATCAGCCACGAACGCGGTGTACTTGCGGTCACTCGCGCGGATGGGGAGCTGGTGATAAGCAGACTTGAGGTCCACCGTGGAGAAGACTTTGTATTTCGCAATCTCGCTTACCATGGCGGAAATACGGGGGGAGATGATACGCGTCCAGTTGCGTAAACCGGTTGATGGTCTGACTGTAGTCGATGACCATCCGGTTTTTCTCCCCAGTCCAGACCACCAGCACTTGGGCTCGCCAGGGACTGTTGCTGGCCTTGATGACCCCTTCCTTCAGCAACCTATGGACCTCGGACCTGATGAAGGTCCGGTCCTGGGTGCTGTACCGTCTGCTCCGGGTCGCGACGGGTTTGCAATCGGGGGTGAGATTAGCAAACAAGGAGGGGGGTCTACTTTGAGGGACGCGAGGCTGCAGACAGTGAGGGGGGGTATAGGGCCGCCGAATTGAGGGAATGCTGCACTGACAATATTGAGGGAGTGCGGCACTGACAGTATTGAGGGAATGCTGCACTGACAATATTGAGGGAGTGCGGCACTGACAGTATTGAGGGAGTGCAGCACTGACAATATTGAGGGAGTGCGGCACTGACAGTATTGAGGGAGTGCAGCACTGACAGTGCTGAGGGAGTGCGGCACTGACAGCTTTGAGGGGGAGCTGTACTGACAGTACGGAAGGAGTCCGGCACAGACAGCATTGGGGGAGTGTGGTACTGACAGCACTGAGGGAGTGCTGCACTGACAGTATTGAGGGAGTGCTGCACTGACAGTACGGAGGGAGTGCTGCACTGACAGTATTGAGGGAGTGCTGCACTGACAGTATTGAGGGAGTGCTGCACTGACAGTACGGAGGGAGTGTGGTACTGACAGTATTGAGGGAGTGTGGCACTGACCGAATTGAGGGAGTGCTGCACTGACAGTATTGTGGGAGTGCTGCACTGACAGTATTGAGGCAATGCTGCACTGACAGTATTGAGGGAGTGCTGCACTGACAGTACTGAGGGAGTGCTGCACTGACAGTACTGAGGGAGTGCTGCACTGACAGTATTGTGGGAGTGCTGCACTGACAGTATTGAGGCAATGCTGCACTGACAGTATTGAGGGAGTGCTGCACTGACAGTACTGAGGGAGTGCTGCACTGACAGTACTGAGGGAGTGCTGCACTGACAGTACTGAGGGAGTGCTGCACTGACTGTATTGAGGCAATGCTGCACTGACAGTACTGAGGGAGAGCTGCACTGACAGTAATGAGGCAATGCTGCACTGACAGTACTGAGGGAGCGCGGCACTGACAGTATTGATGCAGTGCTACACTGACAGTATTGAGGGAGTGCTGCACTGACAGTACTGAGGGAGAGCTGCACTGACAGTAATGAGGCAATGCTGCACTGACAGTACTGAGGGAGTGCGGCACTGACAGTATTGATGCAGTGCTACACTGACAGTATTGAGGGAGTGCTGCACTGACAGTATTGAGGAGGTGCTGCACTGACAGTATTGAGGCAGTGCTGTACTGACAGTATTGAGGGAGTGCTGCACTGACAGTATTGATGCAGTGCTGCACTGACAGTACTGAGGGAGTGCGGCACTGACAGTACGGAGGGAGCGCTGTACTGACAGTACTGAGGCAGTGCTGCACTGACAGTACTGAGGCAGTGCGGCACTGACAGTATTGATGCAGTGCTGCACTGACAGTATTGAGGAGGTGCTGAACTGACAGTATTGAGGGAGTGCTGCACTGACCGTATTGAGGCAGTGCTGTACTGACAGTATTGAGGGAGTGCTGCACTGACAGCATTGTGGGAGAGCTGCACTGACAGTATTGATGCAGTGCAGCACTGATAGTATTGAGGGAGTGCTGCACTGACAGTATTGAGGGAGAGCAGTACTGACAGTATTGAGGGAGAGTAGCACAAACCGTATTGAGGAAGTGCTACACTGACAGCTCTGGGGGAGTGCTGCAATGACAGTATTGAAGGAGTGCTGAACTGACAGTATTGAGGGAGTGCTGCACTGACAGCACTGAGGGAGTTTTGCACTGACAGTATTAAGGGAGTGCAGCACTGACAGTATTGAGGGAGTGCTGTACTGACAGTACTAGGGGAGTGCTGCACTGATAGCACTGAGGGAGTGCAGCACTGATAGCACTGAGGCAGTGCTGCACTGACAGTATTGAGGGAGTGCTGCACTGACAGCACTGAGGGAGTTTTGCACTGACAGTATTAAGGGAGTGCAGCACTGACAGTATTGAGGGAGTGCTGTACTGACAGTACTAGGGGAGTGCTGCACTGATAGCACTGAGGGAGTGCTGCACTGATAGTACTGAGGGAGTGATGCACTGACAGCACTGACGTAGTGCTGGCCTGACAGTATTGAGGGAGAGCAGCACTGACCGTATTGAGGGAGTGCGGCACTGACAGTACTGAGGGAATGCGGCACGGACCGTATTGAGGGAGTGCAGCACTGACAGTACCGAGAGAGTGCGGCACTGACAGTATTGAGGGAGTGCGGCACTGACAGCACTGAGGGAGTGCTGCACTGACAGTATTGAGGGCGTGCTGCACTGACAGTATTGAGGCAGTACTGCATTGACAGTACTGAGAGAGAGCTGCACTGACAGTATTGATGGAGTGCTGTACTGGCAGTACGGAGGAGGTGCTGCACTGACAGTACGGAGGGAGAGCTGCACTGACAGTATTGAGGCAGTGCTGCACTGACAGTATTGATGCAGTGCTGTAGTGACAGTACTGAGGGAGTGCTGCACTGTCAGTATTGAGGGAGTGCGGCACTGACAGTATTGAGGGAGTGCGGCACTGACAGTATTGATGCAGTGCTGTAGTGACAGTACTGAGGGAGTGCTGTTCTGACATAATTGAGGGAGTGCTGCACTGACAGTATTGATGCAGTGCAGCACTGACAGTATTGAGGGAGTTTTTCACTGACAGTATTGAGGGAGTGCTGCACTGACAGTATTGAGACAGTGCTGCACTGACAGCACTGAGGGAGTTTTTCACTGACAGTATTGAGGGAGTGCTGCACTGACAGTATTGAGACAGTGCTGCACTGACAGCACTGAGGGAGTTTTTCACTGACAGTATTGAGGGAGTGCTGCACTGACAGTATTGAGACAGTGCTGCACTGACAGCACTGAGCGAGTGCTGCACTGACAGCACTGAGGGAGTTTTTCACTGACAGCACTGAGGGAGTGCTGCACTCACAGTACTGAGGGAGAGCTGTACTGACAGCTCTGAGGGAGTGCTGCACTGACAGTAGTGAGGGAGTGCTGCACTGACAGTATTGAGACAGTGCTGCACTGACAGCACTGAGGGAGTTTTGCACTGACAGTATTGGGGGAGAGCTGCACTGACAGTATTGAGACAGTGCTGCACTGACAGCACTGAGGGAGTTTTGCACTGACAGTATTGGGGGAGTGCAGCAATGACAGTACCGAGAGAGTGCGGCACTGACAGTATTGAGGCAGTGCTGCACTGACAATATTGAGGCAGTGCTGCACTGACAGTACTGAGGGAGTACTGCAATGACAGCACTGAGGGAGTGCGGCACTGACAGTACTGAGGGAGTGCAGCACTGACAGTATTGAGGGAGTGGAGCACTGACAGTACTGAGGGAGTGCAGCACTGACAGTATTGAGGGAGTGCAGCACTGACAGTATTGAGGGAGTGCCGCACTGACAGTACTGAGGTAGTGCTGCACTGACAGTACCTAGGGAGAGCGGCACTGACAGTATTGAGGGAGTGCTGCGCTGACAGCACTGAGGGAGTGCGGCACTGACAATACTGAGGGAGTGCTGCACTGACAGTACTGAGGGAGTGCTGCGCTGACAGCACTGAGGGAGTGCGGCACTGACAGTACTGAGGGAGTGCAGCACTGACAGTATTGAGGGAGTGCGGCACTGACAGTATTGAGGGAGTGCCGCACTGACAGTACTGAGGTAGTGCTGCACTGACAGTACCTAGGGAGAGCGGCACTGACAGTATTGAGGGAGTGCTGCGCTGACAGCACTGAGGGAGTGGTGCAATGACAGTATTGATGGAGTGCTGTACTCACAGTACGGAGGGAGTGCTGTACTGACAGTATTGAGGCAGTGCTGCACTGACTGTACTGAGAGAGAGCTGCACTGAAAGTCTTGATGGAGTGCTGTACTGGCAGTACGGAGGGAGTGCTGCACTGACAGTATTGAGGCAGTACTGCACTTACAGTACTGAGAGAGAGCTGCACTGACAGTATTGATGGAGTGCTGTACTGACATTACTTAGTGAATGCGGCACTGACAGTATTGAGGCAGTGCTGCACTGACACTATTGATGGAGTGCCGCACTGACAGTATTGATGGAGTGCCGCACTGACAGTACTGAGGAAGTGCGGCACTGACAGTATTGAGGGAGTGTGGTGCTGACAGCACTGATGGAGTGCTGCACTGAAAATACAGAGGAAGTGCTGCACTGACAGTACTGAGGCAATGCAGCACTGACAGTACTGAGGCAATGCAGCACTGATAGTATTGAGGGAGTGCTGCACTCACAGTACTCAGGGAGAGCGGCACTGACAGTACGGAGGGAGTGCGGCACTGACAGTACTGAGGCAGTGCTGCACTGACAGAATTGAGGCAGTGCTGCACTGACAGTACTGAGGGAGTGCTGCACTGACAGTACTGAGGGAGTGCGGCACTGACAGTATTGAGGGAGTGCTGCACTCACAGTACTGAGGGAGAGCTGTACTGACAGCTCTGAGGGAGTGCTGCACTGACAGTATTGAGGGAGTGCTGCACTGACAGCACTGAGGGAGTTTTTCACTGACAGTATTGAGGGAGTGCTGCACTGACAGTATTGAGACAGTGCTGCACTGACA